>NW_028277105.1:1273194-1591493 GCF_059951505.1 Python bivittatus
TCTGGTGAAGGAGAACCTACCACCTTAAGTAGCAGCCTGTTCTCCTGGCTGATCTCTTGGTTCTGATCCTATCCTCGGAGGCAGTAGAGAATAGGTCCACTCTCTCTTCTATGCAACAACCCTTTAGGTATTTCTCTTCCCTCAACCCTTTTGCAAACTAAACACAGGTTCTTTCAACTGGTTTTCATAAGGCTTGGATTACAGATGCTTTAGCATCTTGAGAGCTCTCCTCTGTGGCCACTTCAATTTGTTATTGTCCTTTTTGGATTGTGGTACCCAGAACTGAACCCAGTCTTCCAAGCAGAGTATGACCAGGGCAGAATAGAGTTGAACTATTAGTGCTTATGATCTGGATTCTGTGATCCTGTTAATAAACTTCAGGATGGGTTTTTCCTTTTTAACAGCTGCATCAGAGTACTGGCTCACGTTTAACTTGTGGTCAGTAAGAACATCCAGATCATTTTCACATGTATTGCTACTGAACCAAGTCTACCCCATCCTCTAGGCACATATTTCATTTTTTTCTTCCTAGATGCAGGACTTTACATTTCCTTTTGGCCCACTGTTCCTCCTTATTTACATCTTTTTGAATCTTCTCTTCTGTAGTATTAGCCACTCCTCCTAGTTTTGTGTTACCTTCACATTTAATAATCATCCTCAGCACTTTCAACCAGGTAATTTATAAAAATGATGATCAGCATGGGGCCCAGTTAGAGCCCTGTGGCACTCCACTCACTGTTGTTCTCAAGCTGATACAAATATTTGATATTTATGCATATTCTTTGGGTGTGGTCATTCAGCCATCTATGAATCCATCCAACAGTTGTGTCACTTAGACCATAATTTACCATTTTATTAATGAGAATTAAACTTCTGTGACTATGAGACAGCAGGTACAGGGCTAAAATCTTATCTAGAAGCATGTTCAGTGTTTCATAGCTCTCATAAAAGTTGCAGTGCAGATATAATTTTGTACTGAGAAATAAGATTACAAAGGTTGAAATGGGTTTCCTTTCCAGGTTCAAAATTTGTCATCATCACCTTGGAATCTATTCAGGCCAGATTATGAAGTCTCCACCACAGAAGAAACGGTAATGACTGGTGAGTTACCCCAAAAGAGACACCAAAGAAACTTTCAGTTGATTCTTAAGATTTAGTAGAGGCTACTTTTGCTCTTTAATGTATGTGTTGGTGCTCAGTATCATCAAAAGAGTCCTCAGACTAAAGATCTCTAATCCAGCATTTGGATGGATTAAATGTAGTTGTTGGGGGCATCTCTCTTGCTCATATTACGTTACAAAGAGTTACACAAGCTATCATTGCTGCACCTCTATATTGTAAAGTCAAATTCCTCAACAGTCTGTTAGACTTCAATATAACCAGCGTGGAAAACAGGGATATGATGATATGGGCTGATGATGTTTCTGTGCATACCCTGAAAGGGTTGAACATCTATTATTGTATGGAACTGTATGGAATCATAGATGTGGAAAGAGTCCAGTATATAACCTTCAACTGGGAGTTGAAGTCCACACATCCTAAAGTTGCCAAGTTTGAGAAATCCTGGTTTAGAATGTTTTCAGCCAATAAAGAGTAAAAGTATACTGAAACTTGTGCAATGAAGGATCTTTTTTTTTAATCATGGTGCCTGGGCTGGTGGGTTCTTAAAGATGGACCATTGGAGTTGTGGATTAGAGTATGTTAGGGTTAGTTTCTGGATGTGTTGGTATTTGTAGAGGGTTTGAAAAGTTTTTTGGACAGTGTTTGAGTCTTCGATTGGTGAGTGTGGTCTTTAGTCTTCCCAAATAGAGCCTCCAGAGCAACATCCTAGGTAATCAGAGAAGCTTTATTGTTCCCTGTTCATGGGACTGTCAAAGTCATCACTGGATGAGTCAGCATCAGTCAGCTATTTGGTGGTAAGAGGCTTCAGGTTGGAAGAGCTACTCTCAGCTGCTGTATGGTACAATTGTGGTGGTGGCCCTTGTGAAGATCTTATTCTTGATTAAAGTAATGGTGGTGGCTCACGATTGATTCTCCTGGCTGTGAAGAAGGACCAACTTAATTTATCCACCCCAGGCTACTGGTAGACCTGGCTGGATTTCAGAGGGAACTTGGGGTTATCCCTGAGGCTCTGATGCACAGTTTGACTGAGACCTTAGTTGCTGTTTGGAATGAGAGAACAACAATGGGGATTGGATCACACCTGAGTGGAGTCTGCCTGCTTATGGATTCTGGTGGGTCCCCTGGTTTTCAGAGGATCTCCTGATGATGAAGCAGCAAAAAAGAGTCCTAGAGTACTACTGGAGAAAGACAAGTGAATCCAACCAAGCATGGGTAAGAGCATTTCTTAAGGATTATCTCATGGAGATAAGAGCAGTGAAACAGTTATCTTATTGTGTTGGCCGATTGCTTATGTAGGACCACCCTAACTCTCCTGGGTAAGGAGGGTTGGAGGAGCATTTGCAAGGTCACTGTGAGAATTATTCTCAGCATTTGGTGGATACAATCCCTCAGATCTCCTCCTAGATGAACTTTGTCTGTTCAGGTCCTATGAAGTTAATTAAGATATTTTCTTGCTCAGTTATCTGGGATAAATTTGAGCCTTTTGGTCCTGAAGAAGTGGAGAAGGTTCTTGGTGCTGTCAGGGCAGCAACCTGTGTTTTAGATCCATGCCCCTTCTGGTTCATTAAGGCCGCCAAGTAGGTGATGTGTGGTTGGATCCATGCACTGGTAAGTGCTTCCTTGAGGGAGGGCATGGTTCCACTGGGTCTTAAGGAAGTAGTGGTCTGCCTTCTCAAAAAGCCATCACTGGATCCAAAGGAGTTGGACAATTTTTATCCTGTCTCCAGTCTTCCCTTTTGCAACTGCTAAGGGTCCTAACGGAGAAAATAGATTATCTATGGACTCCTTTCAGTCTGGGTTCAGACTGGGATATACTACTAAGACAGCATTAGTTGCACTTTGTTGAGGTTTATGACAAGCTTAGGATAGGTAGAGTGCATCTATCCTGGCCCTCATTGATCTTCCAGTGGCCTTTAATACCATCAGTTGGGGTATCCTTCTGGACTGACTCAGGAGGGTGGAAGTGGGAAGCACAATTTTGAGGTGGTTCTCTATCTTTCATGATTGGTTCCAGCCAATGTTGGTGGGGGGATAAAGCTCTAATCCTACCCCTGCTTTGTGGAATGCCTCAGAATCTATTTTCTCCCCATTTTTGTTTAACATCTACATAAAACCACTGGTAAGGTTATTTGTCAGCATGGAATGAAGTAACATTATGCTAATAATATTCAGTTATACCTCTCTGATCCTGGCCAATCAAGAGATGCTATCAAGGTCTTTTATGGGGACCTGGGTGGAGAAGAACAGACTTTGGCTTACACTTATCAAGATTGAGTAGTTGTGAGTCTTGGATCTCTGAACCTGGATCTGGAGATTTTTCACCATTCTAGAAGGGGTTGTACTCCCTCAGAGCTGGTGCCCAGTTTGGACTCACCTCCTGCTTGAGGAGAAGATGCCAGCTGTGGCCAGGAGAGCTTTTAAAGAACTTCATCTTTTGTGCCAGTTGTGTCCATTCCTGGATCAGGAGGCCCTGCTTATAGTTACTCAAACCGTAGTCACTTCCTGGGTGTACTGCTGTGTGCACATATAATATCATTATTTTGCAAGTTGCAGGTGCAAATCAAGTGCTAGTTATGAGATATAAAGCTCTGCATGACCCAGGGTTGGGTTATTTGTGAGGCACATGTCTCTAATGTGCTCTCACATGGAGAGGTGTGCCTTTTCTGTGGCGTCACTTTCTGTGATTTTCTGTGGCATCACTTGCCCTTTAGAAAATTTCCCCTGCCCCAAAGATTTGGATGGCTGCAATCTTTAACTCTCCAGAAAAAAACCTGATTTTTCTTCCAGGCACTGTCCACAACAAGCGTGAACTTGTCTTCTTGGCGGTGGGGTGTATGTTTGGTTGACCACCACTATATGTTCCTTGATATACTGGCTGTGGATTTAGTTTCTTCTGATTGTATGGTGTTTCATTTGTATTCATAGTTTCCTGGTTTTATTTGATGTATCATAAAAGAGAATATCTGTAACTCACGGTTGAACTGTAGAATCCTTGGTACTCTCTGATCTTGGTGGTTTGATTGCAGACATTTCATTACCCAACTAGGTAACATCCTCAGTGTGAGGGAGCGTGGGGTTTGCTCCCTGTTTATATAAAGTAGTTTGCTCTGCCAGTTTTGGTGGGGGGTGTGGCTTTCTCCTTGATGGTTCCTTGATTAAAGTATTGTGTTTTGCTTGATTGTTAGTCTGGTGTTAATTCCTGCTTATCTGAGTGTAGGCTGCTGGAGAGGGACACATAGACACATAGAGATAAACTCCCCCATTCAAAAGAGATAATAAAAAAACTAAGTAGGAAACAAAAAGACCAGAAGACATCCTCTCCAGGAGCCTACGCCCAGATAACCAGGGATTAACATCAGACAAACAATCAAGCAGAAAGCAGTAACCCTAATCAAGGAACTACCGAGGAGAAAGCCACACCCCCACCGACACCGGCAGGGCAAGCCACTGTATATAAACAGGGAGCAAACCCCACACTCACTCGCACTGATGATGTTACCTGGTCAGGTAATGAAACCTGTGCAAGCAAACCACCAAGATCAGAGAGCACCAGGGACTCTACAGTATTTGGCGTATGCCACCAAGGAGTTGTGATTATGTGAGTTGGATGACTATGTAAATAAGTAAACTTCATTGAATGCTGGTTGAAAGGATGGGATTTTGCAGTGGAGTTAGTGAGGATGGTCTTAAAAATAGAGTTCTCTGGAGGAGGATTTTCTAAATGGAAATAAGAGTGTGGGGGGGATTTAAGAAACAGTATCTTGGCCTATCCATTGGGCTTAAGCAACTTTTCCAAACTTGGTAGCTTTTCAGATATGTTGGGACTAAAGCCCCCAGAATTCCTAGCCATTCAGGCACCAAGGAAAGGTCGGTCTAGAGCTGTGTTGTCCAAACTTGGCCAGTTTAAGATGAGTGGACTTCAACTCCCAGAATTCCCCAGCCAGCATGGCTGGCTGGGGAATTCTGGGAATTGAAGTCCACGCATCTTAAACTGGCCAAGTTTGGACAACACTGCTCTAGAGCATGAGGTGTCTAAGAGGTAGCGGGTCCCTTTTCATGTTATAAAGTCTACCAGGGATGCCTGCTTGAGGACCAGGAGGTAACTTCTGAGATATTCATGTGTGTCAGGCGTGGTGACTAGTCCTCTTACTTACAGCTAGAGACAGGAGCATTGCATTCAGGATGATGCAGCCTTCTGTTCCTGTCTACTATTTAGTACAGTGTTTCTCAAAGTTGGCATCTTTGTGTGGACTTCAACTCCCAGAATTCCCCAGGCAGCCTCAGATGGCTGAGGATGATGGGAGTTATATCCCGACATTCCTAGAAAGTAGCAGGCTGAAGATGGCTGTGCTATGCTATTAACAATGATTTAACTGTGGTTGGTGTGGGTCTTCCGGGCTGTGTGGCCGTGTTCTGGAAGTTTTGTTTCCTAACGTTTCGCCAGCATCTATGACCGGCATCTTCAGAGGGCAGGAGCACAGGCAGGAGCTGTGCTGGGCACAGAGAGAACTGCTCCTGTCTGTGCTCCTGCCCTCTGAAGATGCCGGTCATAGATGCTGGTGCAACGTTAGGAAACAAAACTTCAAGAACACGGCCACACAGCCCGGAAGACCCACACCAGCCATCGTATGCCGGCCGTGAAAGCCTTCGACAATACAATGATTTAACTCTTTATCATTTTTTCCCTACAACCATCACACCCCTTTATTATTTACACACATACACATGCACGCACACACACACATACACACACTCTCTCTCACCCCTATGGGTGGTGTGTGTGTGTGTGCACTATCAGAGCTCTCTGTTCGGAAGAGTGCAGTGCTAGGAACAGCTCAGATCCTGCACAGAACCCTCAAACTCCCAGGCTCCTGGTAGAGGACCCGAGATTGAGGAAGACACAGATCACCCATGGGGGTGAGACAGATGGATGAATGGATGGATATTGTATTATTTGGTACAGTGGTATTTATATGGTATTGACTAGAGATTCTATCCCTTGTTTTCCTACTTGGCAAACTAAAGTCCTTGGTTTGAAGGGTGCACCAGGTGACTCTGTGATTTCACACAAGCCCCAAAAATTATGGGTGTAACCCCCAGAGTTTCTCCAGAAGTTATTGCCTCATTTTAATTGTTAATGTGACCAAAGGATATAATTAATCCAATAGGTAAGGAGTAATATTAATGTTTCATTAATGTAAATGACATTTAAATTAAATCATTATGTGTCTTTTCTCACTCCCTTTTCTGTTAATCTCTGACATGAAATCTCTTTGATTTCAGTATCCTGTGCAATAAATTGATGATTTCATTGAATTGCTTCCATACAGTCACGTGAAAAAGAAACTACACCCTCTTTGTTCTATGGTTTTACATATCAGGACATAATAAAAACCATCTGCTGCTTAGCAGTTCTCAAAAGTAGGTAAATACAACCTCAGATGAACAACAACACATGACATATTACACCATGTCATCATTTATTTTACAAAAAAAGCCAAAATGGAGAAGCCATGTGTGAAAAAGTAAGTACACCTTATGATTCAATAGCTTGCAGAACCACCTTTAGCAGCAATAACTTGAAGTAATCGTTTTCTGTATGACTTTATCAGTCTCTCACATTGTTGTGGAGGAATTTTGGCCCACTGTTCTTTACAACATTGCTTCAGTTCGTTGAGTTTCACGGGCATTCGTTTATGCACAGCTCTCTTGAGGTCCCGCCACAACATTTCAATCGGGTTGAGGTCTGGACTTTGACTGGGCCATTACAACACCTTGATTCTTTTCTTTTTCAGCCATTCCATTGTAGATCTGTCCAACAGCTAAAGCTTGGCCAACATTGGGTCATGCAACAGGACAATGATCCCAAGCACACCAGCAAATCTACAACATTTGGCCTCACATTTGACTCTAGAATACTTTGGTATACAGAGGAGTTCACGGTTGACTCAATGACTGCAAGGTGCCCAGGTTCTGTGGCTGCAAACCAAGCCCAAATCATCACCCCTCTACCGCCGTGCTTGACGGTTGGTATGAGATGTCTGTGCTGATGTGCTGTGTTTGGTTTTCACCAAACGTGGCGCTGTGCATTATGGCCAAACATCTCCACTTTGGTCTCATCTGTCCAAAGGACAGTGTTCCAGAAGTCTTGTGATTTGTTCAGATGCAATTTTGCAAACCTAAGCCATGCTGCCATGTTCTTTTTAGAGAGAAGAGGCTTTCTTCTGGCAGCCCTTCCAAACAAACCATACTTGTTCAGTCTTTTTCTAATTGTACTGTCATGAACTTTAACATTTAACATGCTAACTGAGGTCTGTAGAGTCCGAGATGTAACTCTTGGATTTTTTACAATTTGTCTGAACATTGCACGGTCTGACCTTGGGGTGGATTTGCTGGGACGTCCACTCTTGGGAAGATTGGCAACTGTCTTGAATGTTTTCCACTTGTGAATAATCTTCCTCACTGTAGGATGATGGACTTTAAATTGTTTGGAAATGGCCTTATAACCCTTCCCAGATTGATGGGCACCAACAATTGCTTCTCTAAGATCATTGCTGATGTCTTTGCTCTTTGGCATTGTGTTAACACATACCTCAGTGCTTGAGACCAGCAAACTCCTAAAACTTCAGCTGTTACAGAGATGATGATCAATTGATCAAGGGCATTTGATTAGCAGCACCTGGCTGCTATTTAGCCTGTTCATACATATGGAAACAGTAAGGGTGTACTTACTTTTTCACACATGGCTTCTCCATTTTGGCTTTCTTTTTGTAAAATAAATGACATGGTGTAATATGTCATGTGTTGTTGTTCATCTGAGGTTGTATTTTCCTACAGTGGGGCAAAAAAGTATTTAGTCAGCCACCAATTGTGCAAGTTCTCCCACTTAAAAAGATGAGGGAGGCCTGTAATTTTCATCATAGGTATACCTCAACTATGAGAGACAAAATGGGGGAAAAAATCCAGAAAATCACATTGTCTGATTTTTAAAGAATTTATTTGCAAATCATGGTGGAAAATAAGTATTTGGTCAATATCAAAAGTTCATCTCAATACTTTGTTATATATCCTTTGTTGGCAATGAGAGAGGTCAAACGTTTTCTGTAAGTCTTCACAAGGTTTTCACACACTGTTGCTGGTATTTTGGCCCATTCCTCCATGCAGATCTCCTCTAGAGCAGTGATGTTTTGGGGCTGTCGCTGGGCAACACGGACTTTCAACTCCCTCCAAAGGTTTTCCATGGGGTTGAGATCTGGAGAGTGGCTAGGCCACTCCAGGACCTTGAAATGCTTCTTACGAAGCCACTCCTTCGTTGCCCGGGCAGTGTGTTTGGGATCATTGTCATGCTGAAAGACCCAGCCACGTTTCATCTTCAATGCCCTTGCTGATGGAAGGAGGTGTTCACTCAAAATCTCACGATACATGGCCCCATTCATTCTTTCCTTTACACGGATCAGTCGTCCTGGTCCCTTTGCAGAAAAACAGCCCCAAAGCATGATGTTTCCACCCCCATGCTTCACAGTAGGTATGGTGTTCTTTGGATGTAACTCAACATTCTCTCTCCTCCAAACACGACAAGTTGAGTTTAAACCAAAACATTCTACTTTGGTTTCATCTGACCATATGACATTCTCCCAATCCTCTTCTGGATCATCCAAATGCTCTCTAGCAAACTTCAGACAGTCCCGGACATGTACTGGCTTAAGCAAGGGGACACATCTGGCACTGCAGGATTTGAGTCCCTGGCAGCGTAGTGTGTTACTGATGGTAGCCTTTGTTACTTTGGTCCCAGCTCTCTGCAGGTCATTCACTAGGTCCCCCGTGTGGTTCTGGGATTTCTGCTCACCGTTCTTGTGATCATTTTGACCCCACAGGGTGAGATCTTGCATGGAGCCCCAGATCAAGGGAGATTATCAGTGGTCTTGTATGTCTTCCATTTTCTAATTATTGCTCCCACAGTTGATTTCTTCACACCAAGATGCTTGCCTATTGCAGATTCAGTCTTCCCAGCCTGGTGCAGGTCTACAATTTTGTTTCTGGTGTCCTTCAACAGCTCTTTGGTCTTGGCCATAGTGGAGTTTGGAGTGTGACTGTTTGCAGTTGTGGACAGGTGTCTTTTATACTGATAACAAGGTCAAACAGGTGCCATTACTACAGGTAACGAGTGGAGGACAGAGGAGCCTCTTAAAGAAGTAGTTACAGGTCTGTGAGAGCCAGACATCTTGCTTGTTTGTAGGTGACCAAATACTTATTTTCCACCATGATTTGCAAATAAATTCTTTAAAAATCAGACAGTGTGATTTTCTGGATTTTTTCCCCCATTTTGTCTCTCATAGTTGAGGTATACCTATGATGAAAATTACAGGCCTCTCTCATCTTTTTAAGTGGGAGAACTTGCACAATTGGTGGCTGACTAAATACTTCTTTGCCCCACTGTACTTTTGAGAACTGCTAAGGACCAGATGGTTTTTATTATGTCCTGATATGTAAAACCATAGCACTCAAAGAGAGTGTACTTTCTTTTTCACATGACTGTATCTCTTCTGTGGCTAGTTGGTTCTTGTTCAAGTTGACACTGGATCAGGGACAGACTTTTTAGTCCAGTGGACATATTTTGAATTTCAAGGGCATGCCATGGTGGGGGTCTTGCTTCTTCACAAAGTGGCTACTGTGGGAGATATGGGCTTTCCCAACCTAGCCATTAACCTGAAGGCAAGTGGGTGAGATTCCTCTCTGCCACCCCATCTTTTGTCCCTCAAGATGCTACCCAGGGGTATCCACAAGGATTCCTGTCAGCAAGGGTGGGTTGACTTGTCTTCCTGATTTGAGCAGAACAACTTCAGGCATCCATGTCTCCCACTTCCTCAGCAGTCCTACTCTTTCCCACATACAATTACATGTCAGCTTTGCTGCCAGATCTATGTAATCCATTTCCTGAGCATGATCATGGAATGACACAACTGTCATGTTCCCAGAGGACTTGTCATTCCATTCAAATTTCAGCTCATGATTCACCACAAGATGCAGAAGAGAAAAAGGAGGAACCGTTACATTGACATCAACATGAGAAAAAGGCCATTTTGGAAACAATATATGGGGAAGAGAAGCCAAGATGTTGAATTCTTGCTTTTTCTGATCTATTAATTGCTATGAAATCCCAGCTCTAAGAATCTAAAATATTGGCCAACTTGTAGCTTTTCTGTAGTATTTCTTTATGAGCTAATAAGTTTAGTTCTGATAACGAGAGGGTCTGTGATAATGTTGTCCTTCGTATCTAAGGTGGTACAGGACAGTGCAGTGCAATTGTAGATACGTCAGGTAAGAAGTAAGCCTTTATCTTCAATGAGACCAGCTGTCCGGCAAGGACATACATCAGCCTCCCTACCCCATGGCTTTCACTTTGATTATAAGTCCCATCTTTCCCAGACAAGAATTCCAGACAGTATTCTTTTCCAGTATTCATATGTATTGTGGAGTCCTTGGTGCCCTCTAAGTCTAGCTGTTTGCTTGCAGACATTTCATTATCCAACTAGGTAACATCAGTGCTAGTGAGTGTAGGGTTTGTTCCCTGTTTATATACAGTGGCTTGCCTTGCCAGTGTTGGTGGGGGTGGGGGTTTTCTTCTTGGTAGTTCCTTGATTAGGGTATTGTGATCTGCTTGACTGTCTGGTGTTAATCCCTACTTATCTGGGTGTAGGCTGCTGTAGAGGATGTGTTCTGGTCTCTTTTTTTCTTCTTAGCTTTTTTATTGTATCTTTTGAATGGTGTATAAATGTGGTTTATGTTTTCCTTTCACTCTTTTTCCATCCTTTTTATTTTAACTAACACTTAGGGGATGATTCCATGCATTCCTCCTTAGTACAGATAGTCCCTGTTTAGTGACCACAATTGTGATCGGCATATCGGCCGTTAAGCGAAATGATTGGTAACTGAAACTGTGACTGGGCTTATGATCTTACTTCAGCTTTCCTTTGCTTTACAGACCTGCAAAGGTCCTAAATGCAAGGACTGGTCATAACTGCGAACAGTTGCTAAACAAGACAGTCACCAAACGAGGACTAGCTGTCCTTGTAATAGGGAGAGCTTTATATATCAGCCTGTGGTGGTGCCAGGGCTGAATCGTAACTCTGGAGAGCTTAGTCCACCTGGGAAGAGCAAGGCAAATGCAACCCTGGTCACCCAGCTGCTGTACAAGTGCTCCATGTGATTTGAGTGGCATCAGAAAGCTGTCAGCACAAAGCAGCTCCAGGGAATAAGTGTAATCCAGAAGGCTGTGAATTCAAATTTCTGCTGCAAACTTCTTCAGCACTTTTTGATAAGCCCCTCCCTCCCCTCCCTCTGCCTTAGCCCTGCACCTGCGGTTGATATTGCAGGATTCAAGAAACCAGCAACCTAAGGCAGTGCTCTAGTGTTAATTCAGCCTCTCCTAACCAGGTGTCTTACTTATGCGTAGCATTATAACTCCCACAATCCCTCCCTCCCCTCTGCTGAGTATTATGAGAGTTTAAATTTTTCTTCCTATTGTATAATAAATACTGCTGTCACCCAGATTAAAGAAACCTAATGAATCACTACCCTTTCCATAAATTTTAATTAACTGGATACCTTCAATGACTACGTCTGCCTCTAGCTGGGCCTTTGCCGGCTTAGTTCTCATGCTATAGTATTGTTATATTGAAACTTGGTTTGCTTTAACGTACCTTATACAAGAGATGGTGGCTCGATTCACCCATTAAACTAAGCCCTAAACCCTGGTTTACACATTCTAATGGCCGGATTCCCATCTCGCTAGGGGAAAACCAGATAAACAAGCAACATGTTGGATTAATGAACCCAGCTGTTCCTGTTAAAATTTGCCAGTGGGCCATCAGAGAGAGGGGATGTGTCTCCTTTCTAATATTATTGATCCCTCACCACGGGTCATGTTGGCTAGAGATGGGTCTCTGGAATAAAGCAGGATCCCCTTTTCTACCTTCCAGCCAAATCTGAGAGAAGACATCTGTCTCCTCCTCTTTCTCTCTTTTACCTCCCTGGAGGGATCCTGCTGAGACAAGTCCAGATCCCTCCCAGGAGGGATCCATAAGCAGCAGCACCCTCTCCCAGCCTTGTCAGACAAGTCTCATGGTAGGAGGATGCAGTGACCTTCCAGCTGCCGCGAAGCCTGGTGATCTTTTTGCAATCGAAGTGTCTTCGTTGACCTCCCCAAGTCTCTCTGTCAGATCGATTGGAGCCACTGTCACATCTCTTTGCTGTTAGGCCAGTTTCCCAGGACTTCAGTTTTATGCTTGCCTGAAATGGGGATTGAATCGTTCCTTCGGGGCAAAAAGCAGGAGGTGATATCCAGGGAGGTGCTGATGAACAACGTCTTGTTGGCTGATGAAATATTTGGGGCCTTTTCTGCATGCTTAATATTATCTTCGCACCATTTTGACTGCCACGAAATATCCTGGGAATTCTCACTTGAGGCTGCTAAGGAACTAGATTCACCCTGTATCTGTTTTAGTGGCCTAATTGATTGCTTGAAAGATGAGGTGTTAGACCAGTGTTTCTCAACCTCAGCAACTTTCAGATGTGGACTTCAACTCCTAAAATTCCCCAGCCAGCATGGCTGGCTGGGGAATTTTGGGAGTTGAAGTCCACATCTGAAAGTAGCTGAGGTTGAGAAACACTGTTAGACATTGGTTGGGATGTTCATCTTTTGGATTACTTACATTAAATAGGAGGTTGACTAGATGGTAAAAAAGACCTTTTCTAACTTTTCAATATATAACATGGATCAAATAATTTCATCTCTGGTAGTTTCTGAAGTTCAAGAGACCCTGGGATTTATTTAGAATTTATTGGAATACATTGGAGATGGTCTTCATAGCAGTCTTCCTCTGTATTGCTTATGTCTACAAGGAAGGTACAATGCTCTCAAACCATAGGGCCAACTTTTGGGGGCAAAGTTGGGCAAAGATGTAATAAGTATAATGGCTTAATCGGTTGTATCTTTGCCCACATGGTGAAAGGTTTAAAAAAAACCAACTTCTATTTGGTTTTGAGTTTCCTAGCTGGAAAGGCCATGTCTCAACAGCAGAGCATGCCCTCAGAGACCTATGTTATAGCACAATCAGCAATTAAAATGCTTTCCTTTTAAGGAGGGGACTGTACTGCTTCTGAAGGTAATTTTAGCCCTCTGCTTTTCTAGGTCTCATTTTTTTAATGTCACCTGTGGCAAAAAGTGATTTTACTCTTAAGTTAGACTTGTAAATCCCATGTAAGTATTCAGTTTCATTTATGGCCCTTGGTTGTTGTTTTTTTTCTTTTTTTGATAGCTTTTCAGGTCTACGCATGCAAGCTACAGAATGTCTATGCTCCCTGTTTCCTTGGAAGAATTTCTTTAGATTCATTGTTTTCAAACCATTTCTTCAAACTGAGAAGGGAAATTCCATGTTTATGTTGCTGCTCAGTGTCATCAGGAGAACCCTGATTGATCAGACTGAAGACTTTTTTAATCTGGTCCTTATGTGCCCACAACCAGTTGCCTCTCAGAAAGGCTCATAAGAAAGACCAGTAGCCATCAGAGATTCAGAATCACCCAATGCAGGAGGCAGCCATTAATAGCTTAACCTCTATTAACTTATCTGTTTTCTATTGAAGCAGTCAGAAGACACGATGAAAACTCCTTAATCTCACAACACATGGACAGACTTAACCACAGTTTCAACTGGGAAACTCTCAGCATCTTAGACCAAGCTAAATCCAAAAGGAATGGAAGCTTGGTATTCAGACAAGGCAGCCATCAGCAGGCCCATAGAGATAAACAACATCTACACACTATTCAAAAGAGACAATAAAAAGGAAAGCAAAAGACCAGAACATCTCCTCACCAGTAATCATCATCCAGATAGGCAGAGATGAACACCAAGATTATCACCAGACATACAATTAGCAGTAAACAATACCCTAATCAAGGAACTGCCAGAGGGAAAAAATAAAACAACACAAAACCCACACCAGCACTGGCAGGGCATGCCACTGTATATAAACAGAGAGCAAACCCCATTCCATTCTAGCACTGAAGATGCTACCTAGCCAGGTTAACGAAATGTTTGCAAGAAAACAGCCAAGCTCAGAGAACTCCAAGGACTCCACTCTCTTGAAGCTGTCCAACATCATGGGCATGAAACCCGGCTTTAGAGTGTCCTGTGATGACCCATTTCCTGTTGATACTTACAAAAATATTTACACTTGAGGAATTTGTTGGAATGCTCTTGAAATGTGACTAGAGGGTTTTTTCCTTTGAGATATTGAGTCAAAATTGCATTGACCTTTTTAAACATTCCAGCGTCCTTTTCTTCAGGCTGTTTGCTTTGTGCTCGGCCTTAATTGTACGAGCGTTTTTATTTCTTCATTTGTTAGTTTGCCAAGGTGAAGCTTGGTGCAAACTGAGAGTAAAAAGGGAGCATAACCTTAGACCTCGTTCAGCTGGACAGCACATCACAGATGTGCAGGAGAGCACAAGAGAAAGGGAGTCAGAACTTGGCAGTCTACCTCCCTGGTATCACTGAGTCACTGGGAGCGTGCTTGGAAAAAAAATTACTTATAAACCTGGTTGTGCCAGTATGACATTTCTCAGCTCCTTGGCGGACAGTCTGAGTCTGGGGGGTTCTTTCAGACATCTCAAAGAGTGCACTGCCTGTGAGTCAGTCTCTCATCCTGGTTTGAAATGTCTTTTGTCACTACGGCATGGCGAAGCAAAAATGGACGCGAGCCAATACAATCTCAGAAACTCTGTGTGCCCCTTGTTTTTGGTTCCTATTCGAAACCTGCCTACCTGGCCATAAGCTTCTTGGAAATTAATGAGGCTGTCTTCATAGAGGACACACAGATTGCATTCACACATCCCTGAGCCATTTCTTCACCGTGATTTGAATAATAGATCATTATTGGCTGGGTTCATTCATCACTAAAATTCAATTTACAGATCAGAATTTCTGGGTAGGCACAACATTCTGAACCAAACAACATTTATGATTTAGCATAAACCAAGTCGTAGGATTGCCTAGCAGGACTAGATACTCGTTTCTTTGCATAATTCTTCTAAGGTTGCAAATTACTATCTTGGTTTTTCAGAATAGATTGCTAGGATGTCTTGAGGTAGGGTGCCGAGAAGCAGGCAGCATCGATGCCCCCGAGCCCTCTATTTGGCTTGTGGTCAGTTGGCATGTGGGAACCAGTCTGGGTGAACCAGTCTTGTGTTCCAGCTAGATTTTTCTCATGCGCAGAAAAGATAATTCATTGCTTTGACCATGTGCAGAACCAGAAAGTCTGGTTTAAGCGGCAGCTGAGTTCATTGCCCATACTAAGCCAAAATGTAGCTTACTCAATTTGGCTCAGTGTGAGGGTTTCCATCCTTTTGAAGAATGCCGTGCTGTCTGACAAAATGACTGCCGTGGTGGGGGTTGCCAGAATTAAAATGCCCATTTTCTAGGGGGTAAGCTGGTGCAATTATGCCTGCTATCCCTTCTAGCCTCCCGGGATGCTCCGTACTACTTTAACCATCAACCTAGAAAATAGGTGCTATACTTCAAGTCAAAACATAGTGCAGAGCCCATCTGTAATTTTGTTTTATAACAACATCTCTGGTTTGTGGGAGATTCCCAGATGGGGGAAAAACAGTGTTACAGCTGAGGTTGGGGCTTTGCTTTAGAGCATGCTAAGTTCTCATTTTTCAGTATTAAAATAATTGAGAGATAAAACCATTGGAAGCAGGGAGCCTGGAAGATGCCAGGAGAGCTGTCTGCTGGCCTGTTGGTGGCTCTGGCTGCTCTCAGGATTCAGGGCTTATTGTCTTGAATGAACCCAGCCAACTATGGCATACTCTATAAATCATGGCTAAATATATCATAACTTTGACAAGGTTCATAAATCACATGATCTCCCAGTACCACCAAGAAGTGGCTTAAAGGAGTTTAGGAGCTTCTTATGAGTTTCTTGAGATCTGTAACACCAACCTGAAAAGTGAAATGGAGAGTGACTTGCGAAGGATTTACTTATCCAGAGAGGGGTTGGCAGTACTATTCTAGGTTTTGAAGACAGTATTGATCTCTTTCCCAATATTATGACCCTGTCAAGATGAAGAGTGATTTATAGGGATGTGGATCCCCCCCCCCCCAAATTGACCTCAGGGGAAACATGCTGGATTTCCTGCCCTTCTTCCTTTACTGCTCTTCTGATATTAGTGGTGTTTTGAACTGTTTGCTGTTCATTTTGATTGTATTGAATTGTATGAAACATTTTTTCTCCCAATGGCCAGATCTAGTTAAGTTGAAAATTGAGAAATGTGTTGGAGGGCAGTCAGTTGGAGGGAATGAAAAAGCTTCATGTACAGATTACTCTTATTTCTTACTGAAATGCTATTTCAGGGTGTGACAACTCCAGTCACACACATTTCTCTTCCACTGTTTAGGTTTTAGGAAGAAAAAGGGAAGCTGCTAAGAGGGTTCCAAAATCTTAATTTCAGAACCTTTAAATTTGGCATAAGACCTCTGGGCACTAACATGAAAAATGTTAGCTACAGCTTTATTTTACATTCAGTTGATGCCACAGCTTCAGTTGGACTTGTGTTTGACTTGTGGATTACATTGCTCTTTTTATGATACGGGACAATCCGGTTTCAAAAATGGGGGAAATTTCTGTAGGCCAGTTGCAGTAGTGGAAAGCCGTCTACCACACACCCTGAGCTATTAAGCCAGTACATGTCTTAGAGCTCAGGAGCCCTGCACTTATGAAAGTGCTATGATTGCACACACAAAACTTGTTTTCCATCTGGACATTTTTGCCTCCTGGGGGGTAATGAGGTCTACGTCCCACAGTGGCTGTAAGCTGCCTCCCCAGACCCAAGGTCCTTCTGGTGGCCTGAACCATATGGCATGACCATTTCCCTGGAGATAATAGGCGTTCTAGTCCAGCATTTCTGGGAGGCCCCAGGTTGAGGAGAGCTGCTGAAGAATAGTCCTACCTGACCAAAACTGGAGGTGAACAATACCCTTTTTAGATGCTGGCTAGAAGTGGGTGGCTAGCTAGAAGTAGCGTCCTTCTCAAACTCCATAGCTTGTAGTATAGCAGGACTGTGGAGATGATCTATCAATTCATCCTTCCTCCAAGGATGTACACACAGCTATTATGTTTATCTTCTCTGTTCTTGGTTTTTATCTTTGCAATAAGGACAAGATTCATTAGGCTGGCTCAGCAGAGGAGGAGACATGACATGGGCTTCTCAGTGATGGCTTAACAAAATGTCCTTATTCTGCAGGGATCCAGAATGCAATTATCAGGATTTCCCACTTTAGCAAGACCTTTGGAGAGTTCTTGAGGGCTAATTTTGCTTTCGTGTCTTTGGATTTTCTAAGGGGTTTTGGAGTAGAGGTTTTGTCCCTTGGAGGGTGTAAGACTTGGTTCCCCAGACTGGTAAAGATTCAGGAATCCATTCTGTAAACAATCAGCTGCAAGCTTTTCTGTTTATCAGTAAAACAGATAAACAGATTTTAAATTTTGGATGTTTTATGTGTATTGTTTTAAATTTTGGATGTATTTATAGTTTTAATGTTTTTTGTGAGTCGCCCAGAGTCCCCTATTATGGGGGAGATGGGCGGCGGAGAAATCCAGTGAAATAAAAATAAAATAAATAAAACATCCGCCTTCTCCCTGCATCACCGGAAGGCTGATATAAAGATCAAAAGCTATCCGCCCTAATGCCCATGGAAATATATTGGTTCTAACTGGGAAATAGTTCGGATGCTGGAATTCTTGTAATCCCACCTGCTTCATCTCAACAAATCCAGCAAAAAGAACTCTGTAAGAATCATGCTTGGAAAAGAATCTTCCAAGAATCTTCCAGTTCAGGCAGCTGCCTGTGGGCCTGAGAGAAGATCCTGCTACGTGTCACTCTGGGCAGGGACAAACCATTGTGTCTACCACAGCAGTTCTATGTGTTGCAGAGGGGTCTAGGGCAGAAATTGTGCCAATAATCTGCATGGGGTAGTGATAGGCCTCCTGGTTCCCCCTGCATGGATTTAAATTCATGCATTGAAAAAGTCAATAACGGTAGGTAAACATCAAGGAGGGTTGATGTCTACTAAATGTTTGTAACTTTGGGACCCTGACAGCTCTCCAGGGGATTGTATTGTTACAGTGCCTTCTTAAAAATGCCTTTGAGCAGGATTGGTAGATTAAATCCTGGAAAAGCTGCAGTCCTAGAAGAGATCGGTGACTAGTTTCCTGCTGCCTAACCCCAAAAGGGGGGTCTAACTTGCACAGGTTTAAGCTACTGGAGAATAACTTTTGGTTGAATGTCAGAGCAGGTCAGTAGTGAAGCTAGTTACCTAGAGCAGTGTTTCTCAACCTTGGCAGCTTTAGGATGTGTGGACTTCAACTCCCAGAATTCCCCAGCCAGCATGCTGGCTGGGGAATTCTGGGAGTTGAAGTCTATACAACTTAAAGTTGCTAAGGTTGAGAAAGACTGCCCTAGAGCAAGGGGGCATAAGGCCATAAGTGGCTCCTGAAAGCACTGAGTGAGCCCATCAGTGTTCTTCCAAAAGTTGTTACAACATGTAATTTTTTTAATGTGATAGAATAAAACATTAAATATATTGGAGGTTAATCCTATTATCTGCATTCATCATAGAATCACAGAGTTGGGAACGACTCTTTAGGCTATAAAATTCCACCCCTGCTCTGTACAGGAATCTAAATAAAAGTCACTCCCTGGCTTCCATTTGAACGTACCAAGGAAACGAGTCCCACCACCTCTCTAAGTCTGTGGCTCCACCATTGAATTGTTCTTACCATTGGGAAGTTGTTTAGTATTCATTTGGAATCCAGCTTCCTGTAGCTTAAACCATTATTTCATATCCCGCACTCTTGGATGGTAGAGAAGAAGTCTTAAAGTAAACCAAATGTTGTTTTTGTTCTGGCCCTGCTAATTCCTTCTGGTTTCCACTGATTTTTGTAGCATGGACCAAGGGCCCTTCCCACCCAAACAGAATTAGGCCCCAGTGGCCAAGAGGAATGGTGGGATTTCTCTTGCAGAGGATGCTTGAGCAATGGGTTTCTTGAATCGATCAGGAAATTGGACTAATACAGCCTTTTCTAGCCAGGTGACCTCCAGGTGCGTTAGGACTACAACTTCTCACGTTCTCCAGCCAGCTAAATAGTTTGTAAGGCTCTGCTAACGCTTGGTTTCTATGAAAGCTTAATAAGTAAATGCCTCCCTGTTTTCTTTCTTCAGAGACAATGGAGATCTCGCTGGGCCAGTGGCTCCTTATCCTCTTCCTGGTGGCTGTCCCACTTCTGTACGAATGGAGTGCCACCTTCAAGTATTTCTGTAAGATGGCCTTCTACAACGGCTACATCCTCTTCCTGGCTGTCTTGGTCATTCCTATCTGCGCGGTCCGTGGCCGCAATGTGGAGAATATGAAGTGAGTCCACCCCTCTTTGACTGCAGGAAAGCCTTCACCCAACTTAGGCCTACATCTGATCTCAGATGGATAGATAACAGGGTCACCCTCATTGTGTATGGATCTTCCTGATGTGTTGGATTACAGCTCCCATCTTCAGTTAACATAGCTGGTGTAAAATAGGAAATGTAGTTTAATGCAGCTCATCTGGTGGGAGAACTAGGGATGGCTGGCCATGCTGGCTGAGGAATTCTGGGAGCTGAAGTCCACCCATCTGAAAGTGGCCAAAGTTGAGAAACACTGCTGTGCGCTTGCAATCGACAGGGGAGAGTCAAAAATGGGCTTTGCATGCTTCACCACCATGCCCCTCTTGATCTCAGCTGCCTTCCCTGGATGGCTGCTGTCAAGGTCTGCAAATTGCTGATTTGGATGGGATCCTGCCAAAAACAAGCTGATGCTCCAAGAGAGGCAAGATAGGGAATCTAACTGGGGGGGAGGAGACTGTTACATGGCCTTGTGGGATTATAGCTGGGAATCTGTTCTAAGAGGGGAAGTCCAGTGTCACCTGGAAATGACAGCCTTTGGAAAAGGAGAGGCTTGAAGGGAGAGAGACTGTACTTCACCCAGTTTCAAGAAGACTATTCTATACATTGGAGCGTCTGATCTGGATTTTCACATTGTTGTGTCACGATTTGTTGAATAAACCACCGTTGGATGGGCTCACACCTCTGTAAGCCGTAAGCCCTGTTTTACAAACTCTATTGGCAGTTTATCACACTGCGGTAAGCCCCAAACCAACCAGCTGCATTATGTGATTGATTGATTGATTGATTGATTGATTGATTGATTGATTGAAGACATTACTACCCCACTGCTATCAGAATGACTCTTGGTGGCTTACCTAGAATATAAGTAGAACACTTTTAAATGTCCATGGTCATACATAAAAGAAACAGAAACTAGCCAATACCAACAGTGAAAAGAACCATCAGCCAAAAGAAAAAAACACCTCTCAACAAAAATAAAGCAATAAAAAGGAAAAAGATCACATCTAAACTCAGGTGAAAGCCCTTTGAAATAATTCTGCCTTCTGGTCAGAGAACAAATGACAAAAACTTTTTTGAAAGACTGGAAACCTTATATGGACTTTTTATTGAAAGAAGAAAGAAATGAAATATTTATGAATTGAAAGATTAAGGTAGACCTTGATTAAATGAGGGGTTGAAGGGAATTGTATAGTACTTAAGAGGGAAGGTGGACAACAAGGTTGTAACCGTCTGTTGAAAAGAAGGTTGGAAGTCACTTATATATTTCTTAACTAGTTTCCCTTTTCTTTTTGTTTTCCTGCACTTTCCTGTTTTTCTTTCTTTCTTTCTCTTCCTTTTTTTCTTTTGATTTGTCTTTTAGTATATGGAAACATTCTTAATATAAAGAAAGAAAAGAAAGAAAAACAATCCTGTCTTCTTATACTTAACACAATGTGTGAACCCTGCCAGTGTGCTCTGCCCAGTACAGAAGCCCAGCATTAGAGACTTAAATGTCTTCCTCTGCATTAAAAGAGTTCAAGGAGCTCAGGGACTGAGCAGAAATTTGAACCCCCCTCTCTCATGCCCCAAGCCAACGTTTGTTTATTTAGTTAAATTTATTATAGCCACCCTCTTCAACAGACTCTGCCCTAGCTACAGGGGCTGACAAAATGAATGTGTGATGGTGTAGTGGTCTGTGGAATGGCCTTGGAGACAGGAGGAAGAGTCACAAACTAGGCAACAGTCAGATAAGAGGCAGCTGAGCCCACA
The DNA here is from genome assembly GCF_059951505.1 of Python bivittatus. NCBI lineage: Eukaryota > Metazoa > Chordata > Lepidosauria > Squamata > Pythonidae > Python > Python bivittatus. The sequence continues at coordinate 1,294,556 of NW_028277105.1, forward strand.
GAAAGAATAGGGGCATGGCAAATGTCTCAGAAGGGACTCTCCCTAGTTTCTTGGGTTGTAAAGGCAAGGGGAGAGAGATGTACTTTCAGGCTTGCAAGATTCTGCTAATGTAACCTTACGGTAAAGTGAGAGCTAGTACTTCTGGGTGTGCTTCTCATCTAGGGTGCCTCACAAGACTAACATATGGCGATTCAAGCGGTGGCTTGTTTTTTCTCTTGGGGGTGGGTGGGTTTCAAGGGCTTCCTTTTATCTTGCTTCGTAGAGCAGCTAACAGTGGCAGATCTTTCCTGCTTTCCTCCTTCGGCTCCCTTTAGATATGGAACAGAAATGTTTGGGATGGTTGCACAAGCACAGGGTCATAGATCAAGATAATCATCAACATGGCCAGTGACCAAGTAGTGGCAGAATTCACCTCGATTTGCCAAAGTCTATGGCGTTAATGACATCCTGCGGAAGAGGCCATCTGCAAACTTCATGTGCCAAATCTGTGGGTCCAGTAGCTCCACTGGAAGCGTCTGAAGAGGTGTGCAACAGCTAGTAGTCAGGAGAGAGCAGCTGGCGGGGCCTGTGCTCCGAAAACAAAACAAATGGAATGAGTAGGGCTGAGAGATAATGTGATTGCCCCCAAAGCGCGCCATGAGTCCCTGTCAGCCCTTTGAGGTAGTCCAAGACAGGAAGCCCAAACCATGAGTACTAACACTACCTTTATTGTAAGGTTACAGTAGCAGAATCTTGCAAGTCTGAAAGCACTTCCCCCCTCCCCTGCCTTTACTGTCCAGAGAACTAGGGAGGGTCCCTTCCAAAATGCTTTCTCCACCCCCATCTCTCTTTGAACTCAGATGTCTCTTAACTGTAACTGGGGCTGGCCTACAGTTAGATTGCCAGTCGGACTGGCTTCTGTATATGGCATGTGGGGAGGACCTTTTGCCTTCCACCTCGGGCACCCAGAGAAATCTCCCCAAGCCAGCCTTTCCTGGCCTAATATCTTGGAGGAGGTAGTTGGGAACCTCTGGGAGTAGCAACCGTGTCTTGGGGGTGCACGATTTTCACCCCTTTCTTTTTTGAAAAGTGCTGAGGCTTGCTTTCAGCAGGATGTTCTAGCCCCATCCATACCAGCCCTCCAGATATGGTGAAGTTGCAGCTCTCCAAACGCTGGTGGGGAATTGCAGCCTCCGCGCATCTGGAGGGAGCCACGTTTCCAAAGGCGGATGTATCCACAGACATTCACTCCTAGTGTTGCAAGTTCAACTTTCTCATACGCTTTCTCTCTTCCTTAACCCTCCCAGGATAATACGATTCATGATGCTCCACGTGAAATATCTGTATGGGATCAAGATTGATGTGCGGGGGACTGAGAACTTCAACATCAAGGAGCCGTACGTGGTGGTGTCCAACCACCAGAGCTCCCTCGACTTGCTCGGTATGGCTGGAGGAAGGCGGGGAGGAGCTAAGAATTTGATCTGGGCCCTCTCAGCTCATTTGTTGTCAGGTGGTTCTTAAAACAGATGTCGCAGTGTGGTCCAGCAATGCCAGAATGTTAGAATTGGTTGTATGGCTTTTTTTCCCTACTGCCTGTTTCCCCTACAGCTCCTCTACTAAGCATTAGCTGATAAAAAGTCAGTTTGCCACCCCTTGTGAAAACTCTGGTATGAAGAAGGTATATTCTGTCTCCACTTGTGGTTCCTTCATCTGATGGCGTGCCATCCAGTGCAAGGTAGACGTCTCTGTCTATGACTTGTGCATCAGCATAACTAACCCTCACACTTTTCCGCACAGGGTTAATGGAGGTGCTGCCAGATCGGTGCGTGCCCATTGCCAAGAAGGAGCTGATGTACATGGGCACGGTGGGATTGGCGTGCTGGCTGGGAGGCATCATTTTTATCAACCGCAAGAAAACCGACGATGCCATCAGCGTCATGTCTGAGGCTGCCCAAACTATGTTGAACAAAGATGTGAGTGTTTTTGGAAGGGGATTGCAGGATTGTGATGAAATGGAGGTGGCTGGTGGGATGGAGTTGTGCCTGAGCAAGGGACTACACCATTTGCAAGTGAGGTTGAATGTGAGGAATCGTGATTGAGAGACTTCTCCCAAATTTCGAGATGCCTTGGGTCATGATGGTTGACTTGGATTTCCCGCCCCCCCATTGGGAGATGATGCAAATTAGCAGAGTGTTGTGTAGTGAACGTGTTGAAATGATACCAAGGAGGTCCAGATTCTAGTCCCCTCTTGGCCACAAACTGGGGAACTTTGGGCCAGTCCCTCCCTCTCAGCCCCAGAGCCAAAGTGGGATAGTGGTGAAGGTACTGGACTTGGACCAAGGAGACCCCTCTTCTAGTCCCCCCTCAGCCAAAGAAGTCCCTCTCTTTCTACCTACCCCATGGGGGAGGGGTGTTGTGTGGATTAAATGAAATGAGATTCCCATGTAACCTGGCTTGAGTTCCTGGAGGAAAGGTCAGATATAATCTAATTAATGCTTTTATAATGTACCCCTTCTGGGGACTATGCCATCTGGAATATGCAAGACAAGTGGAAGGAAATCATTTTAGGAAAGCTCTCCAGGCCTCAAGCACTTCCTTCACACAGGAGGCAACATCTTTGCCTTCTCCCTGATGTGTTGTCTTTCTGCAAGCAGAAGTAGAAAGTCACAGGGGGCGAGAAGGTCCCAGCACTGCTAACCCCCAGCGTACACGACTGAAATGATACAGAATGGTTCAGCCTCCACTGTGTGTACATTGTGTGAATAAACTGCTGAGGCATCTGGCCTCATAAATGGGACAGCAGAGTTTCTCCACAGTGTGTTTGGTCGTAGCTTCTGGTACACCATCAATAGGTACAGTGTTTCTGATTGTGAGAAGATATAAACTGGAGGCCCAGATTATATTATATTTTAACACTGCTGCAGGTAACCCACAGAGCCCGGTGACTGATGCTTTTCTAGGTCAGGTGAGCTGTAATTCTGCTGGTGCACAAAGGAAGCAAAGGCTTTGAGATCATTCCCTGCAGGATCTTTCAGTTTATGGAGCCCTTGGTGCTCTCTGAGCTTGGTGGTTTGCTTGTAGACGTTTCATTACCTGACTAGGTAATATCATCAGTGCTAGAGAGGGTGCGGTTTGCTCCCTGTTTATATAAAATAGTTTAGGATTAGGGAGAGGGACACATGACACAGACTCATAGAGATAAACCACATTTACACACCATTCAAAAGAGACAATAAAAAAGCTAAGAAGGAAACAAAAAGACCAGAATACATCCTCTCCAGCAGCCAATGCCCAGAGAAGCAGGGATTAGCACCAGACAAACAATCTAGCAGAAAACAACACCCTAATAAAGAACTACCAAGGAGAACACCACACCCCCACCAACACTGTCAGGGAGCAAACCCCACACTCCCTCACACTAATGATGTTACCTGGATGGATAATGAAACGTCTGCAGACAAACCACCAAGCTGAGAGACCACCAAGGACTCCATGGTTCAACCCTGAGCTACAGATATTCTCTTCTTTCGGTTTATGCTCATTCACCCCATTCACTCAACCATTTTGGTATTTTGTCTGAGAAAGCTTTTCAGCCGGCGGCTTTTCTTAAGAGCCTTCCTTGTACCTCATTACCAAACTGCCTTCACTTGGACAAAACAGACTGTACCCCTTTCACAAATGCTTCAGTGACTAGAGGAGTGTCCTTGGATCCTCCTGCCTAGATGGATTTGCCTGTCGAATCAGCAGGCGTCCTCAGAGCATATTTTTCTATTCTGCTGCTTTGTACAGGGCCCTGCCGGCAATTGATTGCACCTATACAGACTGCATTGCCTGGCAGATCCACTCAGTTTTGGGCTAAATATTTGCTGGAAACTTCAAGGTGGAATCTGTGAGTGGCTCAGTTTCTGTCATTGGCTATTACAATGAGGCAGCAACTTCTGATGGAAGGACTGTCTCATAGGATGGGGCTATTTTGGGTCACTGGGTTATATGTCTGTATAGCATGTGTTTTCATGGCCAAATTTTTGCTGCATAACTTGTAGAATCTAAGTTGGACAGGTCCTCTGAAATCAGCTAGGCCAGCCCCTCTGCTTAGTGCAGGATCTGATGAAACGTTTCGGATGATGGCTGTCCAGCCTTTGCTTAAGGACCGCCAGGGAAGGGAGCATACCCCATCGTGAGCCAACCGGTTCTGCTGCTTGACAGTTCCTACTGTCAAGAAATTCCTCCTAATATCTAAACCAGTGTTTCTCAACCTTGGCAACCTTAAGATCTGTGTACTTCAATTCCCAGATTGGCTGGCTGGGGAATTCTGGGAATTGAAGTCCACATATCTTAAAGTTGTCAAGGTTGAGAAACACTGATCTAAGCTGAATCTGTTTCTCAGGAGTTCCAGCCCATTGGTTCTGATCCTGCACCACTTGATTTGCAGTCCCCCTGCCATCTTGTTAGCCCTCCTCTGAACTTGCTCCAGTTTGTCACTGTCCTTTTTATACTGTGGTGTTCAGACCTGGATACAGATTTCAGGAGGGAGGGGGTCTTCCAAGACAGAATAGATGGTACAATTTTTTTCCTGTGACCTGGACTCTATGCTTGTTTGAATCCATCCCAAAAGAGCTTTGCGTTTCTAGCAGTGGTATCCCCTTGTGAGCTCACACTCAACTTGTGGTCCACGAAAAAAACACTGTGATCCTTTTCACACACACTCTGCCAAGCCAGGTCTCCCCAGTCTTATACAGACAGTCCTCTACTTGTGAACAGGTTACATTCCAAGAGACTGTTTGTGAGTCCATTTTGTTCATAAGCCCAACCGAGTATAAAACGCTCAGCCTCCCAATGCACAATGGTGCTGCCAAGCATACACATGTGGCACACCATAAACTAACCCTTTCCTGCCTTGCAGACAGGTTTGTTCATATCAGCGAAAGTTTGTAACTCAGAAGTTCGTAAGTAGAGGACTGTCTGTACTTGTGCTTTGTGTTTTTTTTTCCTAGATGCAAGACTATATTTTCCTCCCTCTTAAAATACCCTGTTGGTTTTGGCCCACTGGTCAAGCTTGTCTTGATCTTTTTGAAACTTCTCTTTGTCTTCCAAAGTGTCAGCTGCTCCTCCTCATTTTGTGACATATACAAATGTGGTAATCATCCCCTCAGCTCTTTATCTAGGTCATTAATGAAAATGTGGAACAACACAGGGCCCTGGGACACATTACTTGATCACTTCCCTTCAGGCTGGAGCTATTAACAGATACTATTTGGGTGCAATCACTCAGCCAACAAAGCTTATCTAATAATAGTGTCATCTAGACCAGTATTTCTCAACCAGCATTTCTCAACCTGAGCAACTTTAAGATGCATGGATGTCAGTGCCCAGAATTCCCCAGCCAGCATGGGACTAGAATTCTGGGCACTGAAGACCACACATCTTAAAGTTGCTGAGATTGAGAAACACTGATATAGATTATAATTTCCCATTATTGAGAACACACTGATTAATTTACCATTAATGAGGACATAATGTCAAATGCTTTGTTGAGGTCCAGATCCTAGTGTCCTAATAATAATTGGAGTGGTAAACAAAAACTACAAAACAACCATTCATCAAGTGAGATACATTATGTCCAGGGCATTCCCCTGATCTATTAATCTGGGAACTGTCACAAAAGGAGATAAGGTTTCTCATCATATGTTCTCCTATTAGTTCTGATTCATCAACTGTAACATACTGGCTGGGGAATTCTGGGAGTTGAAGTCCATATATCTTAAAGTGGCCAAGGTTGAGAAACACAGGTGTAGAGTATACTGGGGAGCACATGGGGAAAAGTCAGCAAGCCCAGGGCAAAGATGGAAATGGGGTTAGAACAAAACTCCCATTAAATTGGACCTAAACTGAATTAAAATGATACTAAATTTCATGCAGTCGATCAGATTAACCCTGTGCACCAAAATTCAGGTCCTTATTTTCGCATTAAAAATACCATCTAGTGGAAACTTGCAGAAAAATTCTAGGGGCCAAATTCTATGCTTTCTGAACCTCAGTTGTGCACCTCTAGTATGACTGGCCTTGTCATGTTGTTTGGGCAACAGTCAACTATCTTTGGAAACCCTAGGTGCAGTACAATAGCCCATATATGTCCTGTTGTCATCTGAAATCTCACAAGCTGCCAAATTCCATGTGAGAACATAGAGCTCTCCCAACATTTCGCAACCTTGCATACCTTGTCCATTTCTTTTATACAATTTAATTTTGGAAAGTTATGGGCTGGTGTTAGGCATCATGTTGCAAACCATTGTGGTAAGAATGTTGGCCCCATCTTCAGTGTGCTGGCATAGAAGAAATTGGGGCATTGTTCATATGTTGAATCTTGCGTGAGACTGGAACTCTGCTGCACACTTTTCACCCTTTATTAAGGCAGAGAAGGCAGCAACTTTGCATTCGTCTCCCCAAACCTGGACCTGTGTCTTCTTCTCAGCAGCTTCTGAGATTTGGGGAAGAGGTTCCTGGGACATAAGGCTGGGATAGTCTAGTAGGCCAGAGTTGTAAGATCTGGCTAGAGCAAGGAACCTCCTTAGAAACCTGTAGACTGGTATTTTTCAAACTTGACAACCTGTATGGACTTCAGCTCCCAGAATTCCCCAGCCAGCATGAGGGTTCACTATCTTTAATAATTTTTGCCCATCTATGATTGGACAGAGTAGGCATGCTCCAGATCCCATCGATTAAACAGTGTCATATGATGGGACTCAGGAAATGGGTCTTTTCTGTCCTGGCACCTGCCCTCTGGAACAACCTTCTCCCTGAGAGTCGCATGGCCCCCACCCTGACCTTATTTAATCCCTTAAACTTTATTTTAAGCCCTTAAAATCTGTCACTTCCCCCAAACCTTGGGCTAGAGTTGGTGACAGACCCATTGTGAGATGATTATTAGATGTTGCTTTTTCTAGGCTTTTTCCTTTAAACTTACACACATTGCTGTTTCTTATTATTGTTATTTTGCACGTTGCCCAGAGTTGCGCTGGACGGCAATAAAAATAAAATAGGTTGTGGGCACTCTCACAAAATGGCTGCCAGTGAGGCAGTTCATTCGCAAATTAGCTGTTATCGAGGACATGGCTGTAATGATCTGCGAGAAGGACCTTGGGAGACAGGAGGAAGAGCTGCAGTCTAGACAGCAGTCTGATCAACGAAATCTGAGTCCAAAGGAGGGGCGGGGGTGGAGAAAGCATCCCAGAAGGGACCCTCCCTAGTTTTCAGGAGAGTAAAAGTAAGAGAAGGGAGAGGTACTTTTGGAGTTGCAAGATTGTGTTATTGTAACCTTACAATAAAGGTGGTCCTAGTACTCATGGTTGATTCTTCTTGTCTGAACTACCTCAAGGGGCTGTGATGGAAGGTATCTATGAGCACGAGAGCGATGGGGGAGATCGAGGCTATCAGGAAGGAGGGGGTGCATTCCAGGAGGGGGGAGGAGGCAAGAGGCAACACGGTCCGCAGGGGGAGCGTGGGAAGAGAAAGAGGTTCAAAATAGCCACTCCCTAGAATCTCCCAGGGTATACCCACTAGTTGCTGTAGTATAGATTTAGTTTGGCAAGATTCTGTCTATAAGGTATAGCCCAATGAAGGAACTGGACTCAACTGAACCATTCCATCGTTGTTCTTGGGCTGGGCCTGACATCAAAGAGTTTGGCAAGATTTGTCAGGCCCAGCCCAAGAACAAGGATGGAACAGTTCAGTTGAGTCCAGTTCCTTTATTGGGCTATACCTTATAGACAGAATCTTGCCAAACTAAATCTAATACCCTGGGAAATTCTAGGCAGCAGCTATTTTGAACCTCTTTCCCTTCCCACGCTCCCCCTGCGGACCATGTTGCCTCTTGCCCCTCCCCCCTCCTGGCATGCACCCCCTCCTTCCTGATAGCCTTGATCACAGGGGCTGACAGTACCCACTCACGAAGCACCCGTTTTTCAATAGTATGGATTCTTTGCTTAACCCTTGTGTGGCTTCATGTGAACCCAGAGATCTTTGATGAAAGGGACTCAGTTCTTCCTCTCCTTTGGCTCCCTTGGCAGGTTCGGGTCTGGGTGTTCCCCGAGGGTACCAGGAATCACAACGGCTCCATGCTGCCCTTCAAACGGGGCGCCTTCCATTTGGCTGTGCAAGCCCAGGTAAGGGTGCCCTGTTGACTCACCTTCTCCCCACCCCAAGGGATGGCTGGCAGCCACGGAAGACCTCTCTTTGCCAGGTTCACCCAGTTAGGCTGAAATAGGGTTAGGGAGTTTGGGATTCAGCGGGTGGTGGGAATGAAGTCCTTATTTGAGCATGTTATATGAACCGGACTATCCCACTGAGCCTCTGGACCAGTGTTTCTCAACCTTAGCAACTTTAAGATGTGTGACTTCAACTCCCAGAATCCCCCAGCCAGCATGGCTGGCTGGGGGATTCTGGGAGTTGAAGTCCACACATCTTAAAGTTGCTAAGGTTGTGAAACACTGCTTTGGACAGTTGTACATTATGTGAACACAGCAATTGCATTTGGTTAACCTGGAGTTAAACCTGTTCTGTGGCCTGGCCGTTGCATTAGACACCCTGGTTAGCTCCCCTGGACTTTTGCAAGCCCAGAGCAGGAATTGAGGACTTAGATGGCCGAGTCTGAAGTCCTCCCTGGTATTCAGATGAGGATGGCTTCTGAAAAATGGGTCTCTTGCCCTGTTAATGGGGTAGCAGTGAATCAGAGGGAAAGCGGGAAGTCGCGATGACGTTTTCCTCTCTGTCACCCCCTTGCTGGGCGATCTTGGGGCATGTGCCTCTCTTCCAGTATGAGAACAGTCACACCAGGCTCCCTCGTAGGGGTGGTTGAGGAGATGGACGCCAGGCAGGTGTGCCAAGAGAAGGAAAGCTGGCAGCGTCTCTTACCAAGTGTGAACTGATTGCCAGTGGGCTTCCTGAGTTAAGAGTCTCTTCCTGTTGGTCTCTGGGCTGCCCTTAGTATGGAGATGGGGGCAAGGGTCTGAGTGGCTGGGGGGTTCGCATGTTCCCTTTCTCTTCTCTCGTTGTGCACAAAGGCACCAGAGGACGCAAAAAGGGGCCCTAGGGCTCACCACTGGCCTCACACTCACACTCACACACACACACACACAGCCTGTTGTTGAATAATGCAGGGCAACTGCAGCACTTTTGCTGCAGATTTCTGGCACGCGAGCAGCAGATCCCTTACGCTGGGGGCGCTTAATCCCATGTTTTCTTGCAGTCCTTTCAAAGGACTGGAGAAGGTGGGCTCGTCATAATAAACGGAGAGCGCAAATGGGAAGGTTGAGACAGAGAAAGGGAAGCACCCGGTGAGGAGCTGGTTATGGTGTGCTAGAAGTTGTTGTTTGGTGGGGTTTAGGGGGTGCAAAAAAGGGAGCTATGTTTTTGCTTCCTCTTTCTCACCTTCTATATGGTGTGTGTGTGTGTGTGTGTGTGTGTGTGTGTGTGTAGCAGGAGGGTCTAATTCAGTGTTTCTCAACCTTGGCCACTTTAAGATGTGTGGACTTCAACTCCCAGAATTCCCCAGCCAGCACAGGGGCTGGGGAATTCTGGGAATTGAAGTCCACACATCTTAAAGTGGCCAAGGTTGAGAAACACTGGTCTAATTTATGTCGCACATTCCCCCCAAATCCTGATCCCCCTCTCCCTCTCCTGGAGGCTGGCTGTAAGCCAGCTTTCCACCAATCTGGTGCTGTTCGTAGATGTCAGATGAAGGTTTCCTTCATCCAAACCAAACAATTTGGAGGACACCACCTTTAAAGAAGGCTGTCAGGCACCTGAGATGGTTGATTCTGTTTCCTTCTTCCTTTTCCTTCTTCCTTTTTTTTCTCACTTCCATACATTGGACAGCTCATTGGACCTTGTCAAGCTCTTTGGGGAGGCTTCAGTTTACAAATGTGTATTTTCAGCTCACTTTCCAAAGACGTGGAAACCTGTCCTCGTTTTAGGGCGGCCCTGTAGAGAAGGGTGCTTCTGCCGTAAAACAAAAAGTGAAGGGAAAGGGTACTGGGGCCACCAGTTAAATGGCTTTTGAAGTTCTTCAGGTGGGAAGAACCTTAATCCTCGTTATAAAAAAATAGTAAGTTTTACATTGAATGCAAACCTTAAGTCCTTCAGAGCTGGAGGCTCCAAGGTGAGGTGAAAAGGGAGTAGATACTCCATAAAAGACAGTGGGAGACAGTAGCAGATGACAACGTGGAATAAAATAGCATTACTGTTACTCAGGAGAGCAAGCCTTTTTGCGCCCGAAATACGTCTTAAGTTCTTCCCACTACTAGCAGAACTAAAATAAACTGGACAAAGCAGATTTGCTTGATCTGATGCGGTATTTCAGCTGTGCTGGTTGAAAAAAACATGTACACCTAATGTAAAAGATAGTTTTGCCTTAAACTGGATTCAGAATGGTGAGGAAAGTCCTGTTTGCCCACGGATTGGAATATGTTCCTGAATTTTCCTTAAAAAAAAAATTACAGGAACTTAAGCTCCTTCAGTTATGTTTTTTTTTAACTAATTGCCTCATACCCCGAGATCTGTTGAAATAAACTCTGTTATAAATATGTTTACAATTGAGCAATAAAATAAATGGCTTTCACCCTATCCAAAGGCTGGGCAAAGGCAACGTCTTTAGAAATGTATTGGACATGTATTAAAAATACAAAGTGATTTGGAGGTGGTTTTCTGAGCGCGCTTGGTTAACGGTGGCTGGTGGTTGCTAGTCTCAGCCTCCCCATTTCAGGGGCCAAATTGTGGAAATGTATTGGAGTTTGCTAGAAGAGAGGATGGCCAATTCCCCGTTGCCCACCTCCCTCTGTGTTGACGCTCCTTTGTCTTCTCTCAAGGTTCCCCTCATTCCTGTTGTTATCTCGTCGTATCGAGATTTCTATAGTAAGAAGGATAGGCGCTTCACTACAGGTAACTCCATTTTTTATTTCTTTTTTTCTAGTTCGTGAGGAGCAGCTAGAGCGGTGTCTCTCAACCTCAGCAACTTGAAGATGTGTGGACTTCAACTCCCAGAATTCCCCAGCCAGCCATGCTGGCAGGAGAATTCCAGGAGTTGAAGTCCACACATCTTAAAGCTGCTGAGGTTGAGAAACACTGGTCTATATAAGCAGCCCTGGATCTCTAAGGTCTTGGCAGAGAAGGGCTTTCTGCTCACTACTATCTATACCTTTTTAAAAATGAGAGAAAACAGGAATTGAATCCAGGACCTTCAGTATGAGAAACATATACGATAATATGAAAATAAAAAACCATGATTTTTTAGAGAACTGCTAAGAACATTTTCAGAACATATCATGATAGAAACTCGGGTGCCGTTCACATGTGGATTTCTACTTTTGGTTGGTTTGAAATAAGCTTTTCCAGCTCTGGTTTGGCATGCATAAATGCATTGAATTGTCTTTGCTTACCCTCCAGTGGCGCCTTTTTAACATGTTCTTATTATCTTGCTTTTGTAAAAGTTCTCTCTCTCTCCACCTCCCCCCCCCCCCGCTGCAGGGCGCTGCACGGTCCAGGTCTTGTCCTCGGTGCCCACAAAGGGGCTGGGCGTCGACGACGTGCCAGCCCTGACAGATCGCGTGCGCCAAGCCATGTTGGTTGCTTTCGAGGGGCTTTCAGCGGAGCTGGGTTCCCCACAGTGACCCCCGCCACCGCTTTCCCCCACCGTCTGACCCAGGAGCACTACAGGGTGAGCCTGGGAGCAGCTGGCACCCACAGGCAGTCGACATAAAGGTGACGGGACCAAGACAGAAGAGGGCAGTGCTTCTCCCACGAGTGGAATCGGAACCGGTTCTGGCAGGGGAGTGATGGAAACAGCGCCCTGCAGCGAAGAAGGGAGACTTGAAATGGGTGGGGAGGGGGCTGGACTCAGCCACACATTTAAGGAGATCTGGGAGCAGAGCAGATCCAAGCCACCCTCGTTGCCCTCTTCACTTCTGGACCAGGGTTCTAACCCAGTTTTCTCCCCCAGGTAGGTGGTACAGTCCTGCCCCTGCCTCCTCCTCCTCCTCCCTGCTCCCCTGTTTTGTTCACATGAACTGCTCCATTGAAGCTTCTCGGACTCGGCAGTGCACTCCCCACTGGGGGAAGTTTTTTCCGGGCTGAACCACGGACCCCAAAGCAGCTGAGCCACCCCTTGAATCCTGCAGAGGGAGCTGTGGACCAGGTTTATCCTTGCTTCAAGGACTGGAGGAACCTTGGTGAACTTCAGATTCAGGGCAATGGGGCGGACTGGCGATGCCCCACTGTTCGCGGAGCCTGTGCGTGTGAACTCTGGACCTGCAAGGAGTCTGTTCTCAACCGCCCGAGGAAGAAGCTGCTGACCAATCCATCAGAACCTGTGATAGCGAAGGGTCAGGGCTGCTGAGCTCGTCATGGACCGGATCGTCGTCTTCCAGGGAGGGGGCTGGCAGGGAGGGAAAGGGAAGTAGAGAGAAAGGCGATCTCTCTTTGACGCCTCAGTCCAACCATGAGAAGGGAGCCCAAGGGAGCCTGTTTGGGGCACATAGAGTCGCATGGATTGCCCTCGGTGCAGGTTGTTTTCAGGTGTGGTGTAGAGGGGAGGAAAAAGGGTGGATCTGGGTGAGGGCAGGCAGAAAGCAGGACGTGGGAACTCCTGTTGCTTGTCTGCTGGGCCTGGAAGGTCTCTCCCTTTTCCCCTACTCGGTGTTGGGAAAATACCCTAAGTCCCTCACCCTCCCCAAGGCAAGGATGGCCTTATCCTGTGAGTTGGACCAGTGCAGCCAGTCCCTGCTTGCCACATGGAAAGTTGCAGGAAGGAGCACTGGCATCTGTCTCCCCTCTCCAGCTGTGGATGGGGGGTCCCAACTGAAAGGGCAGGAAGCCTTGAGAGGGGAGGGCAGGGGAAGGGAAGGGAAGGGCAAGCAGGCAGGGCTTGCCCCCAGGCCAAATTAAGTGGTGGGGGTTGCAAAAAGCAGGGGGTTGTGGCCTCAGGCTGGGGCCTTTGGGCCAGGCGTTACGGGGCAGGGGATGGCATGAACGTGGTGGTGGTGGGGCTCCTGCACATCCAATAAAGCAGGGAGGGTGGCTGTCTGCATGCCGAGATGGACTGGGGAGGATGTTTGCGAGCAAGTTTTTTGGGGAGAAGGGAGGAAGCCGTTGGCCCTTCCAGGGGCAGGGAGAGCTTGAGAGCCACGGGGGTGCCGGCTCAGGGAGGGCCAGGCTGATTCGTGGGGTGGTGAGCCTTGCGGTTCCGCGAAATACTCTGGGCACTTCTCCTCTTCTGCCTTTGGGTTTTCCCTGAAGATTTCTGTCCTCTCCCCTGGACGGTTGGCGATCCAAGGGGCTTTCTTTCCTCTTTCCAGATGCCCTTTCTTGGGGTAGGAGAAAAGAGAGCCTCGATCTGGGGAGGGAAGGGGGTGATGAGTGAAGGGACATTACCAAGTCCGTGTTTCCAAGACCTTCCTGCTTTTAATAAAAACCGTCGAAGATGAATCCCCTCCACACGTGCTGCCTCTTCCTCAGTCTTTGTAGCAGATCAGCAAGGGGTGTGTGTGTGTGTGTGTGTGTGTGTGTGTGTGTCTGTCTGTCTGTCTGTCTGTCTGTCTGTCTCTCTCTCTCCAATATCACTTCTGCCCTTTCAGGAGCTCTTTAGAGCACTGTTTCTCAAACTTGGCAATGTGGACTTCGACTCCCAGAATTCCCCAGCCAGCATGCTGGCTGGGGAATTCTGGGAGTTGAAGTCCTCATGTCTTAAAGCTGCCACGGTTGAGAAACGCTGCTTTAGAGGGAGGCCAGAGAGCTGCCTGTGTGAATCTGGACGTGCCTTTGCTTCAGCGTTGAGCAGATTGGTGGGGTTTAAGAATGTCTTAAAAACCAGTTCCTAGCAGGCTCTGGCTGGGGTTGCTCTGCCCATTTAGGTTTGGGGTGGAATGGCCTCGAAGCACCATCTCGGTGCCAGCTGCTTTCAACAGGACAGAGATGCGGCCACCAGCTAGATCTAGCATGACGGGAGCAGGTGGGACTGGAGCGAGACACCAGAGGGGATCTCTGAGAGCCCCAAACTGGAGCCCCACGTAGATTTTTGCATAACAAGTAGGGAAGGAAGGGGAGGGAGAAGAGGCAATTCCGATCAGAGCCCCCACACACACACATATTTGCACTGGAACAGTAGGCTTCTCACCGGTCAAGGGAAGCTTCCCCCAATGTCGCGGGGAGATGCGGAGGTGCGTACGCACACCTGGGCAAAGAATTGACGCTCTCCTGCACCCCTGCCAAAGGTCCGAAAGCGGATTCAGCCCATCTCCGCACGTTTAAAAAGCCATCCGTGCAATTGGATCAGCTGCTGTAGCAGCTTGATGGTTAATAATATGAGTTATTGTGCAATCTTACTTGGTTGATTACAGCGAATTTATTTATTTACTTGTATTTTTATTTTCCATGTTTATGGCTGCCCGCTGGTCTTTGGCTTTAGGCCGTTTACAAGAGTTAAAAACAGTATAACGAGTTACAGCAGAATAAAAACAGCCCACCAGGGGAAGAAACCATCACAGTTTTACAGGACAGCCCAACCGAAAGGTGTTTTGCTGTCATAGCTCGCAGGCATTAACTGACTTCTTGGTCTTTTTTTTTTTTTAATTCAATTTGATTTAGTATGTCCGAAAAGCTAGTAACCATGAATTCTAGTGTGGCTGGAAAGAACAGGAGCAACAGGGAAACTTCCTGATTGAAATCCAGTGTTAAACAACAGAATAAAAATGTGCAAGTTAAAAAATGATAGATCTTAGTAAGAATTGTGTGCTTTGAAACTGAAGGAAGGAGCTTAGACAAACAAGCATCTCCTTCCAAGTAGCCTTCTGCAGGCTGGCTGGGATTTTGGGAATTGTAATCCCACCCTAACCGGAAGCTCCCAGACTGGACTGAGGATCACCTGTTAGCAGAACCTGGTCAGTTTACGCACCTCATCAGAAAGGAAGTTGAAAACCAGACCTCATGGCAATAAAAGATGGATCCATCACATGAACAGTGTGTACATTTCAGTAAGGAGATGCAATTGGGGGGAAATCAAAGAGGTATCAAGGCTCTGTTGGCTTAACCTGGTTTCTTGAATCACTCTATTTTCTTGGTTCACGCAGTGTGTCGAACTGTAACAGAACCAAATGGGCTGAGCTTGCAGAATACACCAAGCCGCCAACTCCCCACCCCACCCCATCCTGAGATTAAACTCGCCAAAATCTCCCAAACTCTTTTTGTCTCCCGTAAAATCCGAAGCAACCAAAAAGGCTTAACTCTGGATGGATGCCACAGGCTTTCAGGGGTGAGAGTCTAGAGATTTCTGTGGGATTCGAAGGTAGCCATTGCTTTAATTAACCCAGCACAGTTGCAACCTGTTGTGTTTCGTTTTCAATTAATAAGCTATGCCCGCTAGCATAAATAAAGGGAATTAATTTGAGCTTCAAAGAACAAGGACCACCAGCGTGGAGTTAGGAGGCAAAAGATAGGCTGGTCGTCTGCAGATTCAGTTTGAGTCCAGGATTTGGGAATCACCGGGTGATGTCGTAACCAAAACCATTTTTATCATTTTGGCAGGCACCTGAGAGTAAGGAAATGAGTTTTAGTGGAATGGAATAGGGAGTTGAACACACAAATACTAGCATAGGAATGAAATCAAACCAAGGGCTTGCTTTATTTTGGAACGGACTTTGATCTACGCCCAAGCTGTTCCTGCCCCAGCTGGGTATCAATACTGTAGTGAAATGACTCCAAATGTTTGATAAGGCAACTCAAACCTGTGGTCCCTGAAGGGCAGGTGATAGATCTTTTGGTGGACCAGAATTAACTTCATCAGGCAGGTAAAATGTTTGCTTTCACCCGCCAATCTGAGATGAAGCAAAGCATTTGGTAAGTCAGGTTGACCCCAACTAGTCTCAGATGGATAAGATCTCCTTTCTAGTAAGAGGAGAAAGTTGGTTTTTTGGATTCACACAACCCCGGGAGGAAGAGCAGTGGAAAAACAATCAAGCTAAGCTAGGATTTTGTGTTTTGCTGGTCTGCCCATGGTGTGAACCAGGCTACAACGTAATAAGGAAAACAAAACAAGCCACCTTGCAGCTTAATACAATGTGAGGCTCTAGTATGTAATGATGGGTGAAATGGGTTAGGATATGTGCAGGTAAGTTGATTTAAGGTGACTTACTGGAAGGACCATAAATGGAAGGAGCATTGCCTAAACCCCTCTTACTGCTCTTGAAGATACTGGAGAAACACCACACAAACAATGGCTGTGTAATGCACTTTTGAGATCCCTTCACACATCAGGACAATTTTAACAGACGCAGAAAGCATATTGAGGCAAAACCTTGAGAGAGGGTACCCACTGGTGATCAAGTGCACAAGCCCCTAAGTCTCTATCTCCTAGGGTTCCTAGCCCCTGTGACAAATGGTCAGGCAACGAGAGTCATAGTCCAACATCACCTGGATTCTCGCAAGTTTCCCTACACCCTGAACCAGGAAATAGGAAGGCCTGAACCTGGGACCACCCGTTTGCAAGGCTTGGATTCTATCACCAAATTGCCAAGCTAGAAAGATCCACTAAGTTCGGTGGGCAAGATCCACAACAGCATGAATTTGAGTAGACAGCTGCATTGCCAACACCGCAGGGAGGTTAGCCTAGCTCTGATTCAGAGGGGTATTTGAGTCCTTGCACTGATGTTGTGGCTGATCTGTGTGAGATTCCCACATCTCCCTGTAGTTCCCCCAAAGAAGAGGGGAGGGTCACTTCCCCAAGCCGCCAATAATTACTTGTTGGGTAGTACTTTCCAATACTCACAGTCTCCCAGTTTCTCTTCAAGAAAAAGGAGCTGTTCGCTGAGAGATTCCACGTGGTCCAAGTAACGAAGACGATTCCAGAGCTCCTTGACCTGGGTGGGCTCCACAGAAGTTGGCAAGATAGAGATCGCGTGCTCCAGGCGCTGAGGAAAGGGAAAGGCCCCAGTCATGTATTAAGAATCAGAGAAGCTCCAGGTAGCATTTGGAGTGCTTCCTCTGATTTTTTTTCTCCCTGCAACATCTATGTAGTAGGTAGGGTGAGATGAGAATGTGGCCTCAGATCTCCTAGAGTAGCATTTCTCAATCTTGGTGACTTTTAAGATGTGCGGACTTCAACTCCCAGAATTCCCCATGCTGGCTAAAGTTGCCAAGGTTGAGAAATGCTGCCATGGCTTATGGGGGTCTAGAACCTGCATCTTCCTACTTCTAGTCTGACCCCTTCACCACTCCACCATCTGTTTCTGGGGTGAAAGAGAAAAGGGGGAAGTGGTTCAAAGTCCCCCAGGGAACTTCCATGGCCGAAGAGGGAGTAGGGCCTGTGTCTCCCTGCTGCTAGAGCGATACCTTTGTCACTACACCACACCAGCTGCCTTGGAAGTGCATAATTCTCACCCTGAAGTTCTCCATCTTAAAATTGCCAAGATGGAGAAACACTGGTTTAGACAGCAGTTTGGCTCTGAGCAGGAATAGCAGCGACATTTTTCTGGTGCTTCCTTTTCTTGCATTATTAGTCACAACAGCTGGACTCTTGTATTCGTGGTGTAACTGAGTTGCAATTTCAATTATATCAGCACCCTGGAAGTAACCTAACAGGGTGGGGGCGCAAATCAATGGATGGCTGGGCTGCAGTTGCAGGAATTTGCCTGTTGTTGGCCCTGCCCCATAATTAGTGCCAAATAAAAAGCACCTCTTTCCAAGTCTTTGGAGAATTTTCTTCCCAACTCTACTAAATGCATTCAGTGGAGCCCTGAACACTGGGAATATTTCTATTCTCCATTGTCAGCCTTACCAGGTAGACCAGACAGGAAACACAACCAGATGAGCTAGTTCTACTTTATTGTAATGTAATTCTGTACATTAAGAGAATGTTGCAAGTCTGAAAGTGCAGTTCTCCCACTGTCTTCTTTATAGCCTGAGAAGCTAGGGAGAGTCTCTTCTGAACCTCTTGCCCCGTCCACTATCCAGCTGCAGGCTATGCTGCCTCTTATCTGACCGTCTCTTGGCCCAGTCTCCCAAGATCATTCCCACATATCATCACAAGTGAAAATCCTGAAAGGGAGGTGATGATGAAAGCTAATTCTAGAGAAGTGAAGAACCTGGAAACCCTTCCGCTCCTCCTCCCTCCAGACCCTAATATAAATGCTTTAGAGCAGGATCTCACCTCTTCCAGCTGTTCCACTTTTGCTTGAAGCTCCTGGATCTCATTAGGAATTGTCTCTTGAATCCCTAAAGTTTGCACTGCAAGAGAAAAAATGAAGAAAATCTGAGTTGAGCTGTGACAAAACAGGTACATGGACCTTTTATCTGTGGATGGTTGACAGATCTTAACCTGGTTTCAAGACCTTGCCTTGTAATCCCATGCACGTTTTATAAAACCTCAGACTTACCGATCTAGGATGCTCCACTCTCTTGGGAGTGTATTTAGAATTGCTTCTATTTTTTTGCAAAGCAATTTGATTTCTATCCCATTTTTCTGCCCAGATAGCAGCTTTACTTCCTTCTGAGAATCGAGAACATGTTGAAAAAATGCATGAAAAAGAACGGGGGGAACAAATTAGGATAAAATTCCCATGGATTTCCAGCACTCCTGAAACTCCTACTAATCACCGAGAAGACGAATAAATGCTGTTGGGGACCAACAACACACTTGGTTACTGAATTAACCCATTTTTGGAGTTCACAGAACCCATGTTTGCACAAAGCTAAGCCACAGAAAGCAAGGTTAAAACTAACAAGGTGTACTACATTGTAGCAATGCAACTACTAGGTCTTCCTAGCTTCTCTTCCTACCATACAAGTCCTGCCTTTCCCCCCTCCCAGACGCTAACTGTAGCAGTCAGGGTCAGTTTTATATTAACACAGTACCATCTTACTCAAAAATAATAAGGATTTTGGGGTCTCTGGGACATGGACTTTACCTTCTGGATGAGAAGGTTCAAGCTGAGGGAGTTCCTTACATTTAAAAGATGGTTGCTCTCTAGCTACCTTAGATGGAAAATGTAGTCTCCTTCAAGCCAAGCTGGACTTGGGGCGGTTTCATGGACAGATCAATGTCCTTTATAGCAATATGGGAATGGTTTGCCTTGATTTTCTTACAGGATGGTTTTGGGCTTCCAAGGGTAGCCTACAGCCCTGGTGGTCTCCCATCCTGACTGTGCTTCGTCTCCAAGCTTGCAAATTGAAAATCCCCAAGCCCCCAGCCAATTTTTCCAGCCTTCCTGTCCTCTCTTTCCCCGTGAAAGAGGATGATGGAGAGACAAGAACTAATCTATTTTGCAAAAACTCCAGAGGTTCATCTTCTTTGCATTGCACTGCACTCCTGAAGGGAGCTGCCCATTTTCTGCCAGGGAATCCTCCGGGAGCATCCACAGGAAGTTCAAAAAAGTCAAGATGGTGTCCGCAGCTGCCCAATTGAATCTCCGTTCCTCCTTTAGGTGTGTCATGCAAGGCGCATAGAAAAGAGGCAGGGCTTTGTGTAGTGGCGGCCACTGTTTTGGATTTTTTTCTACCTCCTCTGCGGATGCCCGTTCAAACACCCCTAGATTTCCATATTGCCTTTTGAGTCTAGGTGGGGCTGTACTTTCAGACTGATATGAAAGTAACCAAATCAACCCTTTGGACCAGCCTCTTTCTCTCAGCTTAACCAGCCTCACAGGCTTGTTGTTCAGGAAACATTGAGAAGGCAGTGCTAACTATGCTGCCTTCAGCCTCTGGAAGAAAGGCAAAATAGAAATTTAACAAATAGTTAAATTTGTTTAAACAAACGAACTCAAGACTAGTTTGGTCTAGTGGTGAAGGCACCAGGCTAGAAACCAGGAGACCATGAGTTCTAGTCCCGCCTTAGGCACGAAAGCCGGCTGGGTGGCTTTGGGCCAGTCCCTCTCAGTCAGCCCAACCCACCTCACAGGGTGGTTGTGGGGAATATAGGAGGAGGAAGGAGTATTAAAAGTATGTTTGCCGCCTTGAGTTATTTATAAAAATAAAAAAAGGTGGAATAAAAAAATCTAAAAAACCCCCAACATATATACATTATCAAAACTTGATATAGTCTTAGGGGCTAGAAACTTGTTTCTGCAAAAGAAAACAGGTTCTTGGAGTGCAACGCTTGGCACCCGGTCACCTTACTCATGGAGCAGTTGTGAATTACACAACCCTAACAATATCAAGCCATAATTAGAAATGCTTAACACGGTCGCTGGCGAAGAGCATTTCCTTTTCTACAAAGAGAAGTTGTGAAATGGAATGCACCATCTTCTCACCGCACTTCACTCAAAGCAGGATTTTTTCTGCCCAGAAACCAGCCCTCACGATCTGCACCTCAGCGCAACAAAAGCGTGGGGTGTCCTAGCTCCACGTTCCTGTTTTGCAGCTGAATGATACCGACAGGCGTATTTAAAACAAGAATAAGGCTATGCCTTGAGTGCACTTTGAGAGCCTCTCTTCTGCAGCTCCTTGACAGCTCAGTAAGTTTCTGCCACCTCCTCTTACAGAGTAAATCAACCAGGAGCTGCTTGCTGAGTACAAAGGAAAGTCCCGGCTGCCGTGTGAGGTTCTGCTCTGTCGCGTGAGACAAGGATGTGAGAGCTGGTAGAACTATGAAACACACAGCTAGGCGACCGTCAGCCGCTTCTGAGGTTCACTAAGACTTCACCCCCGCAGAAAAGGGATTTAAAAATATATTCCCAGGGCCATCAGCTGCCTGTTGATGGCCTGGCACAAGATGTTCTTCCCAAAGGTCAGGATGTACAGAACGGATGTACAAAACCCATTGGGCAGGTAACAGGAACTTAATTTCAGCCCTCTGGGAATGAGGGAGAAACTCAGTGGGGTGCAAGACACTATCTAGTTTTGGGCCCCCAAGACAGCTTGAGAGACCCTGGTGGGCTCGGCTCTGTCCTCCAGTAGGGAGCATCCAGGGACTTCTGGAGCACAGCCATGATGTGGCAACTGCTGTTCCTCTTCAGCAGGCCTTTGAGGCAATCACCTTGTGGTAGAGCTGGTCCTGTCTATCTCAGCCCTTAGCTAAGGTAAGCCCAGATTGCAGTTTGCAGTTCCACACCACTAAGTCGAAAGTGTCTAAAACAAGTGCAGAAATGGGAAACGGGGAGTCTTCTTTGACACGAGTCGGTGGGTAAGGTTGTAAGCCTTCTACTGGCCTCTCAAATTCTAAAGGAAGTTTCTCTATGCTTGATCTGTTGGTTCTTCAAATGATCCAGCACACTCCTGTCCCTCTCCTCCTCCTCCTCTCCCCAGATGTGTGGACTTCCACAGCACTCTAACCACTGCTGGCTAGGGATTTCTGGGAGATGAAGTCCCCACAATTGGAGGCTACCCAGATTGAGAAAGCCTGTTCTAATCCAAGCTCATTGTCTCTCGTTAACCGCATTCCCTTTTTTACTCCAGCTTTAAGACCAACTGAAAGTATCTTCTCCAATGCACCAACTTTTAGCTTAGTTTGAACAGAAGGGATAAATAATCAGAAAGGACAGGCAAGCTTGAAACATCTCACAGAGTAACAGTTCATGCCGTACTGAACTGAAAGTAAGTCCCAGTGAACACTGAGGGACTTACTTCTGAGTAACTGCCCGTACGACTTTGCTAGTCTTCATACAATGCCTTTGAAGGTGAGAACATCTGGAAACATCCTGTAACATCACCACTGCTCAGCTAATCATAGGAATACAAAATGGGAAGCTCTTTAACTTGCTGCTGTGGAAAATCAGGTATTTTAACATCAGCGGTTCGCTTCCTTATTATCAGAGCTTAAGTCCTGCACCCTGAAACAGCTGAAAACACATTGGCTATATAACAGCCTTCCAAGTACTCGGATAGA
The DNA here is from genome assembly GCF_059951505.1 of Python bivittatus. Lineage (NCBI taxonomy): Eukaryota > Metazoa > Chordata > Lepidosauria > Squamata > Pythonidae > Python > Python bivittatus. Next base: position 1,316,397 of record NW_028277105.1, read on the forward strand.
CTGGAATCTGATGCCTAATTAACTTCTGCATGATGGGTGTTCTGCCTAGGTGCAGAAAATTAATATTTTTCAAGGGAAAGATGTAGCAGATTTTTTTTTAAAGTCCATATTGTCAGGTCTTTGAGGTACACCAGGTGAGAAAACACACAGGAATGCTACTATTTTATTGTAGGGTAGTGTTTCTCAGTCTTATCAACTTTAAAATGTGTGGACTTCCATTCCCAGAATTCCCCAGCCAGCGTGCTGGCTGGGGAATTCTGGGAGTGGAAGTCCACTCATCTTAAAGTTGCCAAGGTTGAAAAACACTGTTGTAGGGTATAATAGCGTCTCAGGGTTTCTCTCTGCCCCCTCTTATACCAAACACAATCAAGACGGGGTTATTTTGAGTTCCGGGAGTTCTGTCATCTTTTCTCCTCCCTTAAGAGATTCATCACTCCCTGCCCCAAGGTCATCTCTGCCCTCCTTCACACCCAGCCTTTTCACGCTGCAAGCACACGGTCATCATCATACCCACCTTTGCTGCCCAGCAGAGGGACCGCCTGGGCAGTGGGAAGCAGGCGACAGTTCTTGCCATCTGGCTCCAGGGCATACCCAGCCCGACACTGGCACCGGTAGCTGCCTGCAGTGTTAAGACAGTCTTGGGCGCAGACAGCAAGAGGCGTGACACACTCGTCCACATCTAAACAAACCCAAGTCACAAACTGATCAGAGCTGTGAGTTTTTACTGGGGTATCCTCATCTGATCTTCCTCCTGAAGACCATCTTGGAACCACGTTCCTCCTGAGATCTTCACCAGCCTGACCCTGCCTGACCAAGAGAGCACTGAAGACCAGTGCAGAGCACTTTTTCCATAGGCATTAGGGATATCCACCAGCAAAGTTGGGTAATGCCCCCTCCCCAATATGGCCTTGTTTTAACTGTTGTATGGTTTTTAACCCTGGTTAGTCACCCAAAGTCATGGACAAGTAGGTGGCTGGAAAAGTTTAAATGATTAAAAAAACAAACAAACCCTATGAATAAATGTCCGACTACAGGAAAAGACAAATCCAGGTCTTGATGATGAGGCTCTTTAGTGGAGAAACTGTTTAAACTGTAGGGTATCTTGGGGATCTCAGTTTCTGGTTAAAAGCACAGGTCTGGTGCTCTTTGCGGAGTGAGAGAGAAATCTGAGACTCCCTTAGGTGTCTGCATATTTTAACTCATTAATTTTGGCATTAATACAGCAAACTGAGTTTTAGCACTTCTAGAATTTGGTTGGGGAGGAAAGAATAATTTAATGGGTGGAGGGAAGGGTCTGTGTGATGGCTTCTTCGGGGCTGTGACCTCATCTGGAGCTGTGTCTCTCAACCTCAGCAACTTTAAGCCGTGTGGACTTCAACTTCCAGTATTCCCCAGCCAGCCATGGGGCTGGGGAATTCTGGGAGTTGAAGTCCACACGGCTTAAAGTTGCTGAGGTTGAGAGACACTGATCTAGCGGTTCCATTTTAGATTTTAAAGGAAGGGAACGCATAATGCACATTGTAGCCACATTTGAGCACATCGCAGCCAAAACTGCCAGAATTGGCAGCTGGCAGCCCTTGAACTAAATCCGCCTTCTGAGGAGCATAATCTCCAGCTCCCATCTGCAGAGGGGTAAGAAGAACATCTGTAGACACCACAGCAAAGCATCTCTTAATGGTGCGATGGGCATCTCTGCTTCACCACCCATTTCCTTCTGAAAAGGAGCTTTCAGCAAAGCTATTCGCCACTCACAGTGGACGGTTAGGACAAAACTACTGAAAACATGAAGGACTGTCCTCTGGTGGGGCCAGATGACACACTGTGTGCCCACTGGGAGCATTTTCCACATAGCCCTCAACAATCATAAGGACTAGAACCCCCTTTTTTCCCATCCACTGCTCACGTGTCAGATTTCGCCCACGTGAGACTAGAAACGGAACCTGCCTGGTATGAGAACGAGACCCAAAGAATCTGAGCAGAGCGAAGAACCAGGACCAGAAACCAAATCCCCATGACTCCTGCCTTCCACTCACCAAAGTGGCAGTACCGTCCACCCCAGCCAGGTGGGCACTGGCACTGATTTGGTTGGACACAGCTGCCTCCATTCTGACATGCCTTGCGGCAAATTGCTGGGGGGAGAAAGGAGAGGGGAAGGCTGACCATGGGTCTCCACACTTAATGCACCGAGCATCTGCATTAGTCCCACGAGATATCGCTTTGTGGTCCTGCCTGGAGCATTGCCCCCCCCCGCTTTTTTTTTTAGAAGAATGAGTGGTCTGAGCTGAACTAGAGTTTTTTTTCTCCCCAGCCATCTGCTGTTAAAGTTACGTTGGAGGTGGAAAATGCCAAACTGGAAGAACACAGGGGCCACCCATTGAGCAGGGGGGTTGCAGGGTAGGGTCAGACATGTCAAGATGGTGGTCATGATGGACATAAAGAACAGGAGGAGCTTCAAGGACATTGTCAGAGCCACCACCTTGACTTTTTTGACCCTGCCCTGTGGACACCTCTGAAAATAAGAATCATCTGCATGAAGGATGAGAGTGAGGACACTCAAGAGCTGCAGAGACAAATGCAGTGTTTTGCAACCTTGGCAACTTTAAGTTAGGTGGACTTAACATAGCTGGCTGGGGAATTCTGGGAGTTGAAGTCTACCTATCTTAAAGTTGCTAAGGCTGGACAAATGAAATATTTTCATGAAGGCTCTGAAAGATCCAAAAAGCCACACCACAGAAGTTCTCCTTTACATCACTACCTGATGAGTTCCCTCCTCTAAGCGTTGTTCCATCTGCTTCTGCTGAAAGTAACTATTCCATTTTTTCCCTTTAATATCTTATGTAATTTAGACCAGGGCTGGAGAACCAGCCGTCTCTGGGTGAAATGCAGACGTATCTGGACCTCCAACATCTCCCCCAGGCCTGCCCGTTTCTCCAGGCCGAGCCCACTTGCTCTTCTATACTACATCATTGATAGGATTGGTTTGGTCTGTTCTGTGTTGCCCCCAACACTAAAGCTGGGGGAAGAAAAGTCTTAGATGAAAGTGCCTATTGTCCTGTACTTTCATTCATTTTGGTTCTAAGCTTTTGACCAAAGTCTGTGGAACACAACAGGGAGAAGATTCTCCACCCCAGAACCAAAATAGACCTATAGGACAGTAATTGACCTTGGTGGAGATTCCCTCTTACCCTGCATTGCCAGCTTCCAATGATGGGGTGGGAATAGGTCTACTGTTCCTCTCTCTGCTGAGCCCCATAGATTCAATCAGCTGCTCCAAAATGCAAAGGGACATTTGAAGGGTCCATATTCTCAAGAGGCTGCTGCTACTTCTCTGTAGCCACTGGGCAGTAAGTGCTAAGCCGCCTAAACTGGCATGCGATTGCAAATGGGATTGCAAAACCTTGATTCTCCCTGTCCTGTTTAAGACAGCTATTGTAATGGTATGTGGGAAAGCCCTTGGGAGACTGGAAGAGATGCTGCCTAGGGAACGGTTGGATAAGAGAGGACATAGCCCACAGCTGGATAGTGGGTGGGGCAAGAGAAAAGACCCTCCCTAGTTTCTCAGGCTGTAAAGGAGATCGCGGGCGAATTGTACTTTCAGACTTGCAAGGTTCTGTCAATGTAACCTAACAATAAAGTAGACTTAGCTCATCTGGTCATGTTTCCTGTCTGGTTTGCCTAGTAAGGTTGACAGCTATTGAATGTGACTGCAATTACATCCACCCTCTCAAGCATCTTAAGGGTTCACTCATCAAGTTCAGGAGCAAAAACTCTGTGGTCAACCACCCGTTTTCTGTGCAAAATGGCCATTTTTACTCCATCTCCGTTCCAAGCTGAGCTGGGACAGGCCACTGCTGCAAGCTTGGGCAGCTGCTATGAGCCAACACAGAAGGATTTTCTTCCTCCTCCCTAATGATAGTGCTGGGAATTGTCCTCTGGGATTCGGTTGCTCACCTTCCTCACACTTAGTGTCCCCCAGGTGACGTTTTTTCCATCCTGGGCAGCAAATGATGTGGGCCTGCAAGATCTCTTTCCGCACCTGCCGCGTGGCTACCCGGTAGGTCGTCCTATGGAAGAGAAGCCAGGTTCATTCTCCTGAGCTGAGTGGGCAGAGCTTCAAATAACCCCATCTCTTTTCTTTAAATGTATTCTACTTTCCGGCACAGGTGTCCTTACAACAAAGGAAGCACGGCAGATGCTAATTACCAATCAACTGGCCTTGAGTATCAGAGTCCCATTCATAGGTAGTACAGGTAGTCCTCAACTTACGACCATTCATTTAACAACCATTCGAAGTTATGATGGCGCTGAAAAAAGTGACTTACAACTGGTCTTCACACCTACGATCGTTGCAGCATGACCACAGTCACATGATCAAAATTCAGGTGCTTGGCAACCGGCATGTATTTACAATGGTTGCAGCATCCCAAGGTCACAGGATCACCACTTATGACCTTCCCAGGGGGCTTCTGACAGGCAAAGTCAATGGGGGAAGCCAGTTTTGCTTAACAACCACATGATTTATTTAATGACTGCAGCAAGAAAGGTCATAAAATTGGGTGCAACGCACTTAACAACTGCATTGCTTAGTGATGGAAGTTCTGGTCCCAATTGTGGTTGTAAGTTGAGGACTGCCTTACTATTAACAACCAATAACAGTTATTGGCAAGAAAAGGGATTTTTAATTGGTATTTTAAATAATCATATACGAAGTGGCACATATATACAAATATGCCTCTAAAAAGATCATGTTTATAAAAGATGCTGTAATTATTACACGAGACACAAAACAGCAGTGGAGACAGAACAACAGCAAAAGCGCCAGCTTGAATAAGATTGCCTTCACTGGCAATCTGAAACAGGCCTTTTTGGGGAGATTGGCACTCGATCTGTGTCCCTGCCCACTCCAAAGCATCTTTTTATTTTGGATCCGAAATATTGCACAGCCCTCGCGTGCAATTTGGCACTGCTTTAGCGTGCTTCTTCTCTAAACATCCCCAATCCATTTATAATTGGAAATATTACTTGGGAGTGGTAGAAGATGACACCTGGCATTGACCAGCATTGGGGGGGATGATCTAAAAAATTACATAAAATAGGAATGTCGTGTTGTAATCCTCATTCCCCTCTGCCACAAATTTAGGACCCAGAGACCCTTCCAGGTCCCCGTGTGACCGAAACCTTGACCATACCTGTACGTGCTGCATACTCGAGGTCCTGGGCACAGTGTCAAATAGGGCTGGTGTTGGGGCTTGGCATACGTCTCATTGTAGGCTAAGGGGATTCTCAACATATTTCGGGCACACACTCGGCTGCGGGTGAGAAATGGAAGGGAACTGAGAAAGCACATTTATCTCTTCTAATCCGTAGAGAATTGAGCAGAACAAGCCTAGAGCAGCAGGAGGCGGTTTTACCCTTGGCTAAATTCTGCACTGAGGCAGTTTGGGGTAGTGGTGAAGGCACCAGGCTAGAAACCGGGAGCCCCTGAGTTCTAGTCCTGCCTTAGGCACAAAGCCAGGTGGGTGACGTTAGGCCAGTCCCTCCCTCTCAGCCCTAGGAAGAAGACAAAGGCAAGGGCAATCCACTTCCAAAAAACCTTGCCAAGAAAACTGCAGGGACTAATCCACACAGTTGCCAGGAGTCAATATTGACTTGAAGGCAACCAAAAAAATCTGACTTCTCTGCTCTGAATTGCCTTCCTCCAGCAATGCAACATCCTCTTTCTCCTGCCCACATCAGCTGGAGGTAGAGAAGCACTGAGCCCAGGTGAGTGGTTTGGAGCAGAGAACAGCAGGTACAGAAAAGGGAAAGGATCTGCAGAGTGCTTCCTTGCTCAAAATATCTCCCACCCCCTTTAGATGCATTTTTGTCTAAAATCAAAATAACAAGTCTTTTCCCAACCATGGTTAAATCCATGTGTCCATCATACGCATGAAGCCCTTTGCTCTGGGAGGCAAGAGACAAGAAGTTCTATCTCAAGTTCTACCTGCCTCAAGATAAGTTCTACCTATCTCAAGATAAGTTCTATCTATCTATCTCAAGATACGTTCTACCTATCTCAAAATAAGTTCTACCTATCTCAAGATAAGTTCTACCTATCTCAAAATAAGTTCTACCTATCTCAAAATAAGTTCTACCTATCTCAAGATGTTCTATCTATCTCAAGATAAGTTCTACCTATCTCAAGAAGTTGCAGTTGAGTCTGTGAAGGGTTTTGCTTTGTTCTTCTGCTCACAGTTAGTCCAACAGGTTTAGAAGATTCAGCTCGTAACAGTACAAAATACTGTCCTTCTATTTGCCCTATACGACATTAGGCCGAATAGAAATGGTGACTTACGCCATGTAGTGTTCATCAAAGTCTCTTGAAGAGGAGAAAAAAAATCTGTCTTCAACTTTAAGCCAACCAGCTGTCTCGATTTTTAACATAGCCAGTTTCTATGATTCATCTTTTCCAAAGCAATTTGCAATTATGTCCTTTTAGAAGAGTGATAATTTCACCCCAGAGAAATAAATATTGCGGTTACTCCACCAGCATCTGATGGGCTAATTATGTAAACAGATTAGCGGTTGTGTGAAATAGTTGACAAGAGAACGGACACTTTTTCTAGCAGAATTTTCTACCTTAAGAGTTGCCTGATAGGGAAAAAATCAATATGAAGCATTTTCCATCAGTATCACTACTATTTCATCTTGGGAGAAGGTCTATTTATGTCAGTGTTTCTCAACCTTGGCAACTTTAAGACGGGTGGACTTCAACTTCCAGAATTCCCCAGCCAGCATGGCTGGCTGGGGAATTCTAGGAGTTGAAGTCCACCCGTCTTAAAGTTGCCAAGGTTGAGAAACACTGATCTATGTGGTCACTAAGAGTCAAAACCCACTTGATGGCACAGAATCAATCATGAATTTAAAAAATTACTACTATTATGAGAGTCATAATGGTGTACAATAGAGGTTCATGCTGCTAGATTAAAAGATGGAAGACTTGTGAGTTCAAGTCCTGCCTTAGGCACAAAGCCACCGAGTGACTTAGGGCCAGTCGCTCTTTCAGCGCCAGGAAGAAGACGTGAGGACAAACCACTTTCAAAAACCTGGCTGAGAAATCTGCACGGACTTGTTCCTGCAATCACCAGGATTCAAAATTGACTCAATGGATCTTAACATCCACAATCATCACTGCTATTTGAAAAGCTGCAGAATTAAAAAGAACAATGAAGAACTATTGATCATTCTCCTATTCATTGATAAATCTGAACCCTTTTTTTAAAAAAAAAAAAGTGCTACAACCCTCAGGATAATCTGGTGGCAATGAGTTCCACAGATACTAGTTCCTGTCAAGGGCACAGGACTTCCTTTTTTGTGTCTTCACTTTCATTTGCTGAGTTGGCACAGCGCCCTGAGTCCAACAGTAGCCAACCATGTACGTGTGTGATTGAGTTGACTCAACCCGGGGATGTGTCTTTATGCAAACGTGGCTCTGGATTGTCTCAAGGCAACCAAAGTTTTCAGATGTTCCTCAAGCAAAATAAGGACTTGGTGCTTGACTGCTGCATTATCTCTATCTTTGCTCACCAACAAGTTCCCTTCCCCGTCTTGTCTCCCTCTTCAATGTCCTTACCCCTCTCCTTGCTTGCTCTGGCCAAGCGTTTCCCTTAGAAGAAAAATGACAAGGAATTTCCCACAAAGCAGGACAATGGAAGCTGCGGCTAACCTCCCCATAGCCCAGCGCGCAGAAAAGCTTTCGGAGCTCAGGACCTGTGGGAGCAAAGAGGAAATGTGAAGCAAGACCAAAAAAAACCCCCAAAACAAGCCAACGGGGGGGAAAAGCCATATTTCCTGTCTCTTTGGCTCCCTCCTAACGCTTAGCCAGCACAAAGGGGTTCCCTGGAACCTGCCCCCCCCTTCAGAAGGGCCTCTCAGTCATCCCTCGGCTTCTCCAGGACCCACAGCTCTACACCAGGAGGTCAGGATTTGCAAAACACACCCAGGAAATTGTGGGGGGGGGGGGAAGTGATGACAACACGGAGCATCAAGTTCCTCCAAATCCACATGATACCACGGGGCTGGATTTTCCCCACGCTATTACATAGATAAAAGTTTTGCCATCCCTGCTCCTACGACTCAGATGCTGACAACACACACACACACACACACACACACACACACACACAGAGCAAAGTGTCTTCACTTCTGCAGCCCAGAAGAAGCCCTGCCTGCTCCTTTTCTAGCTCTGAAGACCCTATGAAAGGCAGAAAAGCGGAGAGGGCAGGAAAACTCAGGGCTGGGCTGCAAGGCTCTGGATGGCCACTAGAGGGAAGCACAGTGATGCAGAGCACTCCGATGCTGCTGCCACCCGGTGGCAATCCAGAGATTTGCAACGCAGATCCCTAAACCAGGAGCACCGCCTGTTATAACTCTTCAGACACCCCCCCCCACCAATGCTCTTCACTGTGCAGTATACATGTATGATCAGGATCCATGGGCTTAAGGGCTGCCCACCTGCTCTTGCCCACTCCCCGACCCTCTCACACAGGCTACCTGTTTCAGAGGCTCTCCGTAACCCCAGCCAGCCTGGAGACTCCAGAGCACGAGCTGCCGACTGGACTGAGTCACCGGCTGAGGCAGGCTTGGATGGGGGGGGTGATCTGGAGCTGCCAAGTCCCCACCTCTCTTGGATGGCTTCCCCGCACCCCTGCAGCATGGCAAAGCCCCCGTGCCCCCTGGCATTTCATCCCCTGGCATGAGTCATGGCCCTCCGACCCTGGTCCCGCCAAGGAGGCGGGGGGCCCAGACAGGGCTCCATTGTCCCCTCCGCCCCCTTTGGATTCCTCACCCCCCACAGAACAAATTGGCCCATTGTCACGCTCAGGGGCCTTGGGAGGGGGTGGCGGGGCATTCTGGGGGGAGAGAGCCCCCCAGCTGAGATATTTGGGGTGTGGGGGAGAGGGAGGTGCAAAATGGCATTGCAGGGCGTCACCAGCAAGAGACAAAGCGCCATGAAGGTCTTGCAACGGGGAACCGTTGTGGCTTTTCACAATAGGACAAAGGCAGGAACCGGTTTCAGGCCGTGACGGAAAATATCACCCACAGATGTCGGCTTGGGAAAAAGGAACCAGCAGATCTCTAGCCAGACGCATTGACTCCCACAGGCCCTCCCGACGCAGGAGCTGGGCGGGGTCTCGGTGGGCCGGGCAGCTCAGCCTCGGCACAGCTTCGGGTCTCCTCCACCATTGCCTGGGGTTGCCCTCTGCTCAACCCCAGATCTGGCAGGCCCTCAAAACCGGACCGTAAAGCCTTGACCGGAACGGAGACGCAGCAGGACCCCATCGGTTTTGAACCACGAGGAGGGTTGTCCCCAGGGGCCTGGTACCAGCGCCGGGCATCCTCTCCAGCTTCGTCTCCGTTCCACCAACTTTACAGGGAACTTTGAAAATTTTGCACGGGATGAGAGAAAAGAGGTTGCCTGGTTTGATTTAGCTCTGAAGCTTTGCATCTGTGCCTTACAGGGAAAAGGACAAGAGGCCACCAAGCTTGAGCAGAGAGAAAGGGGGGGAAAAGCAGGGGGGCGCCTGGCCAGCTTTTAACCTCTAGCCCCCTGGCCAGGATATTTTGTGTAACAGCCAGAATTAAGGTTTGTAGCCCACGCAGTCACCCTGCTCAAGCGTCAAGCTTTCAGGCTCTGGCCCAGGGTGCTGTTTCTTTCACACGCCGTGGCGTGTGATTCGAGGGGCACTGATGTGAAATCTCTCTCCAGTCATTTCCACACCCCCGCGCACAGATGGCGGGCAGAACAACACGGCAGCTGGCTTTGCTGCTGCAGCATACACGTGCGCTGCCCGGCCTGGGCTGGCATCGGTTGCTCTACGCCCTGCCCTTTCGCCGCTTTCAAGATCTGGAGATGGAAACTCGGCATGAGTGTCACCCACTGGGGAATGCCAGGGGGGTTGGCAGGGGGAGACCCTTCAGGGACCGTTGATCTCCGGTGTCGGAAAAGGGCTGCTGCGCTTCATCAGGCCAGCAGCTGCTCGGAAGGCAGAAAGTCCTTTTCGGCGATTAGCGTCTGAGTTAAAAGACAGGCGGGCAGCTTCTCCGTTTTATCCTTTCAATCGTTTTGATTAAAAGATTTTACATATATAATGAGAAATACATTCAAAGGAAAAATGTAGTGAATATGAAAAAGAAAAAAAAGGAAGAGACAATGAAGAAGGGAGAGAGAACAGAACAGAAAATATGAATATATATATATATATATATATAAAGAATTGGCTTCTGATCTTCCTCTCGCATTTCTAATCAAACCTCTCTAAGATTACAGCATAAGTCCCTTCTTTCTATAATCTAGTCTTTCTAATCATCAAAACCATAAGTCACCAAATCATTTTCTTGTTTATGCAAAAAGCCCAAAAGGGGTTTCTAGTCATTGATGAATGTCAATAATGACCTTTCTCTAATCCAGTGTTTCTCAACCTCAGCAACTTTAAGATGTGTGGACTTCAACTCCCAGAATTCCCCAGCCAGCCTTGGCTGGGGAATTCTGGGAGTTGAAGTCCACACGTCTTAAAGTTGCTGAGGTTGAGAAACACTGCTCTAATCAAAGAAGTCAGTTTCTCCAGCAGGAAGCTTTTTCGCTTGGAGCACCGCCATTGTTCACACAGTATTGCCATGATGATGATGATGATGATGATGATGATGATGATGATGACGATGATCATCATCGTCGTCGTCATCATCATAATCTGTCCTCCTCCACCTCCTCTTCTCCACCATCTCAACAGGTGAGAGTACCTGGCTGATTCTGTCCACTCCCCCCGCAGCCCCAGAGCCAATATGGGGTGAGGGTGAAGATGCTGGACTAGCAGTGGGGAGACCCAGATTGTGGTCTCCCTTCAGCCATGGAAGCTTCCGGGGGACTCTGGATCCCCCCTTCCATGTTCGATCCGGATGTCATTGCAGGAAAAATAGGAGGAAGAACCCTTATATGCACTACTTTGCCCTTCAATCATTTTTCAATGCTAGAAGGTCCACATGTGCGTGGAGCAGGGTTTCTCAACTTTGGCAACTGGAAGCTGTGTGGACTTCAACTCCCAGAATTCCCCAGCCCTGGTGTGGAGGGTTCTAACGATCCATCTGATCCCTGAAGTGAATTGTATATTAACAGGTGAGGCCTGGAGAAAGGAAAAGCAAAGCTAAAACTGAACCCAGCAAGTTGCAGACGTGTCCTGGAAAGGACGCAGGCTCAGCTCACCATCTTCTCCTGACCCTGACGGGGAAAGTGGTTGTGGAAACTGAACGTCGAGCGAGTCAAGGGAAGAAAGACCCCCCCCCCCGCTCCACCTGTCCCTTTCCTTTGCTGCTCTGGCCAGCCGGGGGATGGATGGGGAGGCGCGAGAGCCAAGTAGCGGCGAGAACAGGAAGTCGTGGCTTCCCGTGTAGAAATCGAGGCGTAGCCAGGCAGGGCTGAGAGGCAGCGGAAGCAGCCGTAGGAGAAGCTCTCAAAGCAACCGTCTAAATGAGCTGAGGGGGAAGAAGGCCAGACGCCAGCAAAGCCAGAGCAAACATGAAGGGGGTGACGAGGCGCTGCCGGAAACTGCCAGCGATGTGAACACAAGGGGACCAGACAGGTGAGGGGTGGGGGGCTGACAGGCCACAGAGAGTGGCTTCATCCAGTTGACTTTGCTTATAGGCAAGGAGCTCTCCTGCTTAGGAAGTGCCTGTCCAGCCGAGAGGGTCTCAGGAGGCCTCCTGACCTGGGACCTTAGACCGCTGCTCCAACCTGCCGCCTTCCAGATATTCGGGGTACAGCCCCATCCTTCCAAGCCAAGGGACTAGTCATGCCAGACCTGTGAAGACCTGATTCTTCCACCAAGCATTGGGCTAGGATGGGGGGTGAGCTGTGATGGGGGGCCGGGTACCTTCGCTTTTAACCACGTTTTATGGATTGGGTGAGCTGCCGAGAGACACCGGGAGATAGGCAGCCGTATAAATCCTGTAAGTAAGTGAATAATGAATACGTAAATAAAACCAGATTGTGGAAGACTGGCTGAGAGAGGACTCCCTAGACAGGGTGGACCACAGCCCCCAGAATTCCCAAGTCAACCAGGAATTCTGGGAGTTGTGCCCCAACACATGGGGGAGATCAGACTGGAGAAAGTTGGCATAGTCAGTCCTACTGCACTGGAAGTTTTTACTGCAAATGCTTGCACAGAGAGTCAAAGAGGCAGATGTTGTGGTATTTGGCTGTGTCTAGTTGTGGATCTTTATGAACCAGGTTGCTAATGCGAGGAAAGAAAAGCTGGGCCAAATTGGGAACATGGTATGTAGGAACTGGGGCTTGACATCTTTGCCCCATCATCAAATCTGGGCCATCTCGTGCCTCCAGTTTATAAAGGAGAGAAAATACTACAGTACTGTCACATGCTAGTTGGGAGGAAGGCTTGATTTAATCAGATTGAGGGCAAAGAGCTAAATACCTCCACCCACAGACTTTGATCCGACTAAACGTAAAGCTGAATCATCATCATTATCACTGCAATAAGGCTAAACAAGCCACTAGCTTGTCCCCGGTGAAATACACATTTGTGCAATTGTCACGGCATAAGCTACAGGTGGCAGGGAGGTTGTGATTTTTCTTATACTGGGAGCGAAGCAGAGAATTCTGGATTTTAGGGCTCAGAATCTTGGAAATGTATGCTGAATGCCACCTCAAGTAAGATAATTTATGAATCTCCCCTCCCAAAAGAATTGCTTGTTGCTATTGTTAAGATCAGAGTGATTCTGAACACGTTCAGAAAACATTTCACTTTCATAAAAATAAGGCAGTAAAAATGCAAATATTTTCTGGCCAGGATGGCTGATGTGTGTGGCTGTTTGGGGTATCTTAAAGAGAACGCAAGGGTGATAGGCATGGGAGTCTTCCCGAAATCCTACTTTCTTGTCATCCTACACACCCCTTGGATTACAGTCCCTGTGTACACAGCCAGCACGGCCATTTGAGTGAATATCCTTGATGTTGTAATCCATCAGATCCAGACAGAGCTAGATTGAGGAAGTCCTGCTTGAGTGCAAATCCCTAATGTGAGCAAAACAACAGAATCCAGGCCACAAAGTGGACCAACAGCTGGTTTGGGGAAGAACTGAAGATTTGCAAAACAAATCATCCCTCTATAAAAAAAGAAAAAAAGGGGGGGAGGGAGAGTTTAACTGGAGGAAAAACACTTTAAAAATCCTGTCCCATTAAGATGAGTCTTAAACTAGCAAGAGGAAAAAGGGAATTGAACAGATTATCATAGAAGGGGTACTGTATTTCTGGGGCACTGTTGATTTGCAGGAATATTTTATACTGCAACATTTTGCTGCTGTTCTCCTTTTTATGATCTCTTCTATCCTGGCCACTGGCCATATTGCAGGCAATGGTTTCTGCGAATGAAAAGAGGGTGAGAGAGAAGAAGGTAGGCAGTTTGCAGAGAACCGCATGTTGTGTATGTTCAGAGTACAGATAGCCCTTGTTTAACCACACGGATTGGGACTGAAAACTCCATCGTTAAGTGACACAGTCGTTAAGTTGGAAAACCACTTGGTCCCACCGCTTAGCAGCGGTAGTTCCAGCAGTCCCTGTTGCCGTGGTTAAATGCGGACCACACAAGTCGTTAAGCGAGGACCTCATGTGACCGCAGCTTCCAATTTCCTGCCGGCTTCCCCATAGATTGCTTGTGGGAAGCTAGCAAGAAAGGTTGCAAATTGCATCATATGACTGCAGCTCGCTGCAACAGTTGTAAGGATGAGGTCTGGTCATGACTACCACTCGTTCAGTGCCATCATCGTAAGTTTGTTCGCTGAACAAGTGGTCGTTAAACAAGGACCAGCTGTAAAACTGTTTCATTTGTCTCAATGCGTAACACGTTTCAAGTGTCTTTGAAGCGTCGATACACACACATTTTATTTATTTATTTATTTATTTATATTTCAAATTTGTCACTGCCCATCTCACTGCGGGGTGACTCTGGGCGCACACACACACACACACCAAAAGTCAGGCCCCACAGACAATTTATTACATAAATGACATTAAATATTCCACTTAGCCATTTTCTTCTGAGCATTTCCTTACTTGTTTGATGCATGAACTCTGAGCATTCTTGAGTAACCTTTTTTCTCCAAAAAAAATTAATTATTAATTAATAAAGCATATTGTTATGATGATTATTTATTACATTTATTAGCTTCCCAACTCCAGTGGACTCTGGGCAGCATTCGAAATTAGAGAAAACATGAAAACGGCTAAAAGCATTGAATCAAACAGACAGCTCAGATTAAACTCATCTAATAGACAGCAAAAAATAAAAGCAGGGGTCATTGAACAAATAATACGCAAATAATAAACATACTGTGACTGGCTTATGGGGCCTGGCTTTTGGTACACCACACATACACACATACAAACATGCATACATACTTAGACACCCACACAGCATGTTGTGACTCAACCTAGAACCACAGATGGAACTGAAAGTCCTTGTTTTACATGTTTAGTTCTTAACTAGAGAGAAGAGGCAGGACAGGAATCAGGCTGAAAAACTGTGAGTCCAAGCAACAGGTAGACGGCCACTAGCCTAGGATGCTTTACAGTACTTGGGATTCCAGCATGCCAAAGGAGTGGATGCTCTCAGTGGCCCTTCTAGCCCTAGACGTCTATGGAAAAACCTTCGGAGGCTCGGCATCACTAAGACAGAAGGTCCGCAATGGCCGCTTACCCAACCGATGCTGAAATCTCTTCTTCTGTGCCAGTCTTTCTCAATCTCAGCAACTTTAAGAGGGGCGGACTTCAACTCCCAGGATTCCCCAGCCAGCATATTTTAAAATTGCTGAGATTGAGAACAACCGTTCTGTTCATTTATTAAAGCTAGAGAAGCCCCGATTTCATTCCGCCCAACCCCTCCAGACTTGGGAGCTCATCCTTTTTCACCCTTCAGGGCTCCTCCATCTTTAAAAACTGCTAAAATGCATTTCCATCCAAAGAAAAGGATTATATAGTGAACATCTGATCCTAGGATATCTCTTAACTATGCAAGAGTGCACGAAGAATGGGGCAAAACACGTAAGCCAGTGTTGTCCAAACTTGGCCACTTTAAGATGAGTGGACTTCAACTCCCAGAATTCCCCAGCCAGCCAGCCTGTCCCATTAAGATGCTGGTTGGGGAATTCTGGGAGTTGAAGTCCACTCATCTTAAAGTGGCCAAGTTTGGACAACACTGACGTAAGCCCTAGACTTCCTACTAAACTAAAACCATTTCTTTTATTTTTATGTCCTCCTTCTGGTTTAGGTAGTCTTCATGCAATTGGGCGGTGTTATTATTGCTTTATTTGATAAACAAGCAAATAAATAATCCCCAGATTGACTAAGGCTGCAATGTGCAGCAAACTTAGTTGTAGTCCTGCTTGATTAATAATAGGTGGTTGAAATGTTCCCGTTTGTGTCTTTCTCCAACACGTTGGTATTTCTGTGTTCTTATGACGTTTATCATTTTCTATACTGCTTTGCCTCTTGGATTTGGTGGTCTTAGACATCTAATAAATAACATCATCAACAACAACAATAATGAAATAGGATCCACTAGGACTTGTAAACTTAATTGCTAGTACAAAGTTAAGGTTAGGGACAGATCATCGTGGAGAAAATCTATCTGTGTGGCTGCTAGGAATTGAAAATGACTTGATGGCATATAATCAATCAATCAATCAATCAATCAATCTGCTGTTAAAAAGGCACCAGAACAGTGTTGGCTGGGAAAAAGGGCAACACTGTTTGAAAGAACCCAAAAATATGAATGTACTCACTTACCCTCTGTCAGCTTTTAGCTAACCATTTTTGCTCCTTTAACAGCAACTTGAACAGGCTGCTGTAACAGACAATCCTTTTTTTCCCCTCATGCCTCAAAAAACTTGGCTATGCTGCTTTTCTCCCAAGTGAATCACTAATTAAAGGCCCAGGAGCAGGAAATGACTTTTCCCTGGTAAATTGGCAACCCTAATTCCATTTCTTTGTAGGGTTGCCTCTCCCTTCCATTAATTGTCTTCCTAATTGTTCCGCTTGTAAATTTACAGGACGAGGAGCTAATATGCTTGGGTATATTTCTCCCCCAACAAAGAATATGATTTATGCTTATGTTTAAATACGTAAGTGCTGACGGCAATATATGCCTGAATTAATTGCACTTGGAAGCAATTCTGATTTATCCAGAGCACACTTTATCTTAATTTATAAACACACAGACCCCTCCTTTCTCTTAGAACCAAGAACTTCTACACCTGAAATTTTCAAATAGGGCAGAATCTATTTTTTTCTTTCTTGTAGCAAAGCAGAAAAACCTTCCACGTAAAAGAGTCCTCAGGCAATCGGTTTGGAGCAAGCAAACAAAATGGAGCATGAAATGAATGCCATAGAAAAAGAAAAGACACCGGAGTGTAGTGTTTCTGATGCAGAAACTGCAAGAAAACGGGTAAGGGGCATATCTGTCAAGCAGCGGCACGTTATGAAAACATTATCAGTCCTGCTATAACGCAAATGCTATCGTTCCCTATCTCTTGAGGGAGGCTGTAGCATAGGATGAACCCCCAAGTGTGCAAAAGTACAAATTAAAAACACACGCAGAGGCAATTTCTCTGAACAGTCGTGGGGAATAGACTAAGTGGGAGAGATGGAATGCAGCTGGGAAAGAAGAGAGAGGAGAATGAATTGGCCCTTTAAGAAAAGCCATAGACCCGCCTTCCTTAATGTCATGCCTTCCGGATGAGGTAGCACTCGAGGTCCTGGAATTCCTCAGCCATCTGGGGATAGTAGCCCCAAACATCTGGAGCGGAGTTTCCCAATCTCGGCAACATTAGGGTGTGTGGACTTCAACTCCCAGAATTCCCCAGCCAGCATGCTTCTGGGTGAGCCTGGAAAAAAAAAGATGCGGCTGTTTTAAAGAGGCTCGACAGTTCATTAAACCAGCTGCATCTTTCTTCAGACTGTGGTAGAAAAGAGGTGGTGTGCTCCTGCAAGGTCCTAAACGCTTCTCCCAAACTGTTTCTGAAGCACGCGCAGCCCTAGAAATCCGGGGCCTGCAAAAGAGTTCATTGTGAACCATTTCAAGTACAAAACCATGCAAGATTCTGAGAATTTTGGAAGTGGCAGTTTTGCAGGGTGAGTTATATCGAGGTTTCACTCGCAGTGGTTCAGAATGAAACATCCCCACTACGGCGACTAAGTTTAGAGTTTTCACCTGCTTTATTTCCTCAAAAAACAGCTTGTGCCTTTAATAACAGCACGGCAGACAGAAACGTTGCTGATTTGATGGTTTTACTTTATCTGTTTTCAGCTGGGGCTAAATGACAGTCCCAGCGGCCCGAGCTAGCAAGGATGATCGCATTTGTTGGAAGATGTATGTAGTTAGGCGCCCTGGGGATGTATAGGTTCCCGACGAGCATCTCGGGCTATCTTGCTTGCTCCGAGGGCCCGCCATCGGGTGCTGGCCCTAGGCTTTGATCTGCATCCAGTAACAATGGTGATGCTTTTACCACACTCTTTCTTTAAGAAGTTTTGAAAAGTACAGACAGCCTTTTAGCACCACCATCCCCTCCCTCAGCAATGGCGTATAGGATTGTTTATTTATGGGTGTTTGAAATGGACATCCTGCCCTTCCAAACCAGGTTGTCTCAGGCAGTAAGCCGTTGTATAGAACAGATGTAAAGTCCTCTAACAAGATTCTAAAACAGTAGAACGTACAACAATCTCTAATTAAAACACAACCCACTAGAGCAGTGTTTCTCAACCTTGGCCACTTGGAGATGTGTGGACTTCAACTCCCAGAATTCCCCAGCCAGCCCCCAGCTGGCTGGGGAATTCTGGAAGTTGAAGTCCACACATCTCCAAGTGGCCAAGGTTGAGAAACACTGGTCTAGACTCTACTCAGATAAACACCCATTCCACTTGTGCTGTTTCTCTCTCTTATTCTTCCCATCCAGAGCCTCTCTTCTCAAGTTGATTTCAGTGCTCCGCCAATCCAGGGTGAATGTATTTTGAGATCGAAGCAAAGAATTCGGAAACACACACCTGCCCGGCCTTGGAAATCACTGCCCCCGACTCCTACGGGATTACTGGAGAATGACCAGACAGGTAAGACAGATCTGTGTATTGCCCTCTCTCATTTCCTAACACCAGGATCGCCATTTATTGACCCATCTGAGCTATTTTTATATTGGATATAATTAAATGATTACAATGGTTGTTCACAGCATCACCAGATGTTTAGACTGGATTTGGCATTTCTGTCCACCTATCGAGCCCTTTCCAAGGATCTCAGATGGGCAAATGTTGTTTTATGGTGTTAAAGGTATCGTTGCAGGATGTAAGCTGTTCATTATTATTATTATAATAAGGATATAGTTTTTTTCCTTTTATTTCTGTAAACGTGTGCGGTTGTAAATTTTAACTGTATATCTATTTATTGCTTTAATATGTTGTGAGCTGCCCAGAGTCCCCCATTGGGGGGAGATGGGCGGGGACAAGTTTAATAAAATAAATAAATAATAATATCGTTATAATAATAATAATAATAATAATAACGAACAGCTTACATCCTGCGTTTATATTTACAAACAATATAATAATTATAAATGACTTTGTATCGTTCTTATAAAATAATTTATAATAAACCGTTTATCATAAATAATAATTTATTATGATAAATTGTCATGATAATAATAAACAGCTTACATCCCGCGTTTACATTTCTAAAGGATATCATTATAAATTATTTTATATCGTTCTTATAAATGATTTTATAAGACCGATATAAATAATTTATAATAATTATTATAAACTGCTTTATGTCATTCTTAGAAAATAATTTATCATGATAATGATAAATTATTATTATTTTACATGAATAAGAACGTAAAATTATTCCAAAGGGGAAACTCATGGCAGCAACTCACATCCTGCATTTATATTTATAAACGATACAATAATGATAAATTATTGTATCTCATTCTTATAAAATAATTTAGAACGATGATTGTAAACCATTATTATTTTATATGAATAAGCATATAAAATTATACCAAAGGGGAAACTGATGGCGGCGACTCACGTTCCCAGAATGCCTCTGCTTGACCCACAGCTCCCATGGGCACGCCTAAGAGAGAAATAGGGTAGATAAATAGGGTTGCTTTCTTCGGACCTGCCCAGAAAAAAAGAGAAAAAGTGAGTAGGTTTCAAAGAGATGCCCTGGTGTCAGGAGAGGGAGAAGAAGACCACCTTACCCAGATGATTTCTGGACGTTTGGGGATTAGCCATTTTGTGAGCGTGCCCACAACACAACCTCAGCTCTCCAAACGTACCAGCTGGTGCCAAAAGTTTGCTTACCCCGATCTGCAGCCATTCATAATGTAACCTTTCTACCCATATTATGGAGGCTCCTTAGCGGGGTTTTTTTGCATTTCCAACACCTGCTCAAGAGCGCTGGAGTAGGTGAGCGAGTTGGGCTACCTCTTTTTTCCTAGTTAGTTGGTAATCCGAAATCTAAGGATCTGGAATCAGAGATTAGTGTCTTTATTTAATTACATTCGACAGAAGATGCCATTCGGGTTTTTTTGTTCAGAGGTTGAAAAAGAAGTTTCTAGCCCTCATTTAAGCAAAGGCCGTGTCAGTTAAAGACCTGGCAGGATCGTTTCCGTATTCCAGTTTCCACCTTTGTGGGCGGGTGGCTCGCTATGGGGTTTGAATCTGTCTGGTTTATTTATAATCCAAGGAGCTGCATGAATTCAGAAAGCGTGCGGGCTCAGGAATCAAGTTTGCAGAATGAAAATCAATTCAGGGTGTTTTTCCACTTATTTTCTTTCTTTTTTCCCCTGCACCGGAGAAAACAGGGTACCCTCCTTCCTTTAATTCAGTTATTTATGCTATTGAGTGTCAAAGTTGGGCCCTACTTTAAGCATCATGCAATGAAGCGATTGGGGGGATAAGATAGTGCTGAGTTTCACAAGGCAGGGAAATTTGACATTCCTCACCCACCACAACTGGGTCATATCAGGGGAATGAAGCATTTAGGAAACCCGTGTGCTTAGATCCCAACCATGTGACAACTCCATTGCTGTTCACTGGTTTCACTGGGAAAACTGGATGTCTGCTCAGCCCCGCCCCCTGTGGCAAAGGACGAGACCCCCAGGAGCTCAACCTTTTAACCAAAATGTGGTAGAAGTATTAGAATGCCCAGGGAGTCAAAAAGGTCAAGATGGTGGTTGCAACTGGGTTGGGAAGCCCCGCCCCTTTTTACACGCGTGATGGGTATCCTTTTGCTTTTTGGTTTTGCGTTCGGTATCTGACAGAAGCCGAAAGCCAACCGCTTGAGAAAATACACAGCAGTTATTTTCTCACTTCCTAATTATAGCATAAACTCGGTTTCTTAAAAAAAAGCCTTTGGGGAACCCTCCTCAATTGTGCAACAGAAACTTCAGCATTTCGTTCGAAATGAGGACTAAGCCAAGTTAGCTTGAAGTGGCAGTGATTAAAATTTCCACAAGATGCAGCTTTTCCGCCAGTTTCAGAAACTCATCTTGCACAATTCTTTTTTTTTTTTTCCTTTTTCAAAAGAATGTGTTCGTGCACAACAAAATAAGAGGAACATTTGAGCATCTGAGGGCTGTGTTTGATGCTCTGGGGACAGAGGCATCTCAGACACGCAACTGGAATTTTCATTTTTTCCCCATGCTGGCTGGGGAATTCTGGGAATTGACGTCCACACATCTTATAGTTGCTGAGATTAATGCTGCTGTAGAGAGTAAGGAAGATGGCCTTGATGGAAATCTGCAAGAACTATTACCTAGGCAAAAGGGGCTGAAACATTTTTTAAGTCCAGAACAACGAGATAACATTCAGAAACGCTCTGACAGGCACCTTCTTGATTCACCGGGGTATAAGAAGGACGGGAAGCACAACAATGTAATGGTATGTGGGAATGACCTTGGGAGACTGGGCCCAGAGACGCTGCCTAGGGGACGGTCAGATAAGAGAGAGCATAGCCCTCAGTTGCATAATGGATGGGGCAAGAGGTTCAGAAGAGATCCTCCCTAATTTCTCCAGGGTAAAGGAGATGGGAGGAGAATGGTACTCTCAGAGTTGCAAGATTCTGTTAATGTAGCTTTGCAATAAAATAGAATTAGCTGAACTGGTAATGAAACTGAAACTGACATGTTTCCTGTCTGGTCTACCTGGTAAGGCTGACAAACACAGACTTGCAAGATTGTATTATTATAGCCCGTCTCAATAAAAGCAGTCTTAGCTTCCTGTGGTGTTGATTTCCTGGTCTAGTTTAACCTAGTAGGGCTGGCAGTCTGTTACCTCAAAATGGTGAAAAGCTAAAGGGCTGATCTTTGACAATTGTCCACAGAAGGGGTTCAGGGCCACACAAAAGGGACTCAGATGATACATTTCTCCCCCGATATATTAGTAGGAATTTCTGAAATGAAAAGGAGAAGCTATTTTTTTTAAATTTGCAAATTTGTGTCTGTGAATGTTTCCCTTTTAATAAGATGCATTAGTCTGAAAAGGTGCTACCAAACTCCTGATTTCTGGCTACCACAGAGGAACATGACTCCCCTCCTATACAAATGCCTGATTTTTAGTGCAAATTGTTCAAAGAGGCTTACTGTTACTGATTGTGAATGACCATCACTGTGAATATCAATGATCTAACCTGGCCTCTGCAACAAACTTCAGAGGCCTAATGCTCTTCTGTGAAGACGTGATCTCCAGAAACCAGGCTGAGGATTAAAAAGTCATTTCCCCTGACATTTCTCTTAGGAAACTCAGGAACAGAATGGACCATTGCCCTCCACCCTCCCATTTTGCAAGGAGATGCCCTTCACCCACCCACCCCCAAAAACCCCGCAGATATTTTATTCCTATTTTATTTTGTTGAAAGGGGGTCCAAAATCATTACCCAGGATTCCCTATCCAGGATTCTCTTGGGGACAATTTCAAGTGTGGGTTTTGTGATGCCTTGTCTCAGTTCTCACTCTACGCTTAACCGAGTCAACATTTAGGGCTTAGTAGCAGCGTTCCTACAACACACACAAACTAGTTAGTTTTAACCCTGGTTGTTGCTGTTTGCACATTGGGTTGGTGCTTTGCTTTGTGGATTGTGCAAATCCAACCCCTTGGGGAGATGATGGTTCAGTGGATTGTACAAACTCAGAAAAGGGGTGAATTTGATCATTGTCATCTCCTCCTCCTCCTCTTCCTCCTCCTCCTCCCCCCTTTTCCAGTCTTCTTCTCGTCTCTGACTTCCCTCCAGGCTGAAGAATTTTTTGACATGGTGGCCACAATCCAGGCCCGGAGGCTCAATGACCAGCGGGCTGATTTCGCGGGGGCTGAAGCTGCAAGTGGAGAGAATTCTGGGATATCGGAAGAGCAACTCTATGACACTATCCTGGCTCACCAGGTACGTGCCATCGACCCTCCCAGGCGAGATCCCAGGGGACTCTTTTCTCTTTCCAGGGCCATCATTGCCCTCCCAAATTGTCAGATTGTAGATTTAGGGCTTAAGCTGTTGTAACAGGATGGTTTTATGGCTTTATAAATCCTAGGGTTTTATGGTTGCAATCCCCCTTGTGCGCCACTCCTTTGGAGCTATCATCGTGGGAAGGGAAAAGGGGTGCTGCCCTTTATGCATAAATAATAAAATAAATGAAGAATAATTCCAGGGTCAGGATTTATTTATTTAATCCATTTCTAAGGCCACCTCCTCACCAGCCACTCTGGGCAGTTTATGAATAAATAAACTGACAATAGCAACAAAAGACAACCGTGCTGGGGAGGAAAAGCAAGATCAACATAATACCGTTAACAATGACAATTACATCACCCTTACACAACCACACAGCCACGTAGCCCAGGATGGAAATGCCATTGTGTGTTTAGACAAAAATAGCATGACCCGTCAGGGGTGAGAAGTTTCAGGAGATTTGCTGAAACCTCAAGCTTTGCAGAAAAACAGAAGGATTTTCAAGGAAAAACCAAAAGCAGCCCAAAAGGTGACCCCAAATGCCCAAAGGAGAACCTTAAACCATTTCCGAGGTTTTCATTTTATCGCAGTTCCCACTTCTCATATCAGCGATACACCCAGAGGGTTTAGCAGTGCCAATTAGAAAAGAAATTGGCCCAGAGCCAATTGTTGCGGCAACAGGCAGCGAACCTGCTACAGGAAGTGTGAGAACAGACTTTGCTTCCCTGTGTTGTAATTATTATTTTTGTTGGTCGCACCATCAGCCAGACGTTCAGGAGGGACGTGGCATATTTGTCCATCTATCCAGTCCTTCCCAAGGCCCTGGGATAGACAGATGTTGTTTGAGGGTGTTAAAAAGGTATCGTCGCAGGATAGAAGCTGTTCCAAGTAAAGCTGCCTTTTGCAATTGACTGGTGGTGATTTTGTCACTGCCGATGGTCTTCAAGTGGGGCTCCAGATGTTCTGGGATTGCACCCAAGGCGCCTGTAACTATTGGTACCATCTTTGCTTTCTTTTGCCACAGTCGTTCTACTTCTATTTGCAGGTCTTTGTATTTTGTGATTTTCTCCAGTTCTTTCTCTTCCATTCTGCTGTCTCCAGGGATTGCAATGTCCCCTATCCAGACTCTTCGTCTTTCTTATCAACAATGGTCAAGTCTGCGGTGTTGTGTGGCAGGTGCTTGTCTGTTTCAATTCTGAAGTCCCAGAGCACTTTAGTTTCTTCATTTTCTATTACTCTGTTTTGTGGTCCCACCAGTCCTTGCTTGCAGGCAAATGGTATTTCTTGCAGATATTCCAATGCACCATCGTTGCTACTTTATCATGCCGTTTTTTGTAGTCCGTCTGTGCAATCTTCTTTTTTTTTTAATTATTATTATTATTTTAAATGTATACGCTGCCCGACTCCCAATGATTCTGGGTGGTTACAAATAAAAACGTTAAAAACAAGACAAAAGACAAAAGACAAAAACGAAGGGCAAAGATGGCAAGAAGGACAAACTAAAAACAGACAGGAATGAAAAGAAACGAAGCTACGCCGTCCAAAGGGGGCTTCACTTTCCTTCGCCAAAGGCCTGGGTGAAGAACCAGGTCTTCAAGGTCCTTCAAAACAGCAGCAAGGTGGGGGCCCATCCAGATCTCAGGAGGAACCTCATTACATGTCTCCCCAACTTAAAAAACTGGAGAGAAACCTGAAGTTTTGACCCCGTCTATACTATTTGATCTGAGGCTGTAGGAAATCGAAGAGAAACAAGATCTACTGTTGCCTTCCATTCGTTCAGACGATAGTAGAAGATCAAGACCCAACCCATTAAGAACAGCTTCTCTCTTTCTTCAGAGTTAAAGAAGCGTGCTTTGTCGTTGTGTTGGTCATTGTGCTGCTTTCATGTCTTTATAACTTAGTGGACATCGTTTTGCTAGGAGCACTTCTGTGAGTGCTGGAAAGCTTCTGCTTATCTCATATCTAACTGTTTTGTCTTTAGACCAGTGTTTCTCAACCTCATCGACTTTAAGATGTGTGGACTTCAACTCCCAGAATTCCCCCAGCCAGCCATGTCAGGATCTGGGGTTGGATGGAGGGGTCTCCTCTCTTGGTGGGGGAGACGTTTGATTGGTTCTGCTCCCCCACATGCCATGGACACCTCTAGTCTTGCCTGTTTGTTTTTAGCTGTAATTCATCTGATGATTCTAACCCTAGGTATAAGACAGGGGTCTTCAAACTTTTTCAGGCCACAGAAACTGTTAGTTAAAAAAAAATCAAGAAGCAAGAGGCAAAGCCATCTGTGATAGGGGGTTCTGCAGAACATAGTGTCAGCCCTTCAAGGAAGACCAGATTGGGAAACAGGATGACCAGAACGATGCTTTCTCAAGATAGGCTATAATAACAGAATCTTGTAAGTCTGTCCATGTCTTCCCTTCCCTCCTCCTTATACCCCAGCAAGGGGCTGCCCTGAGCCTCTTTGTAATCTCCCACCCCTCTGGACTTAACTCACATTTCTTGCGCACTTGATTTTTTCCTAATGGCCTCTGGATTCCTTCTCCAAGGTCATCTCCCTGGCTCTCTACACACAGTTTGAGTGACTCCAGTGTAAGCCACCTACCTCTGAAGCAGCACACAAGTTGGCAAATAAATTAAACATATCTAACATAAATGTTTACTTTTAGGGGTGGGTGGGAATTCACTAACTGATAAAATTAGTCGGGTGAGGGTTTTATTTGTTGTATTGACAGGCTCTGCAAATGCTTAGTTTTATGATTCAATCGGCGTGAGTCAGAAACAACTTTAGGTCATTGTCTTCATCTAGTAGCAGTTAATTTTATTATACATGAGAATAAAATAAATATAGCTCTGTCTAATAAATATGTAACTGTTGATACAATTTACTGCTTCTTTGAAATCTATCTCACATACATACATACACAGCCTTAAAAAAGCTTAAAACTACACTAACTGCACTTTTGGGACTCTGTGTGTGTGTGTGTGTGTGTGTGTAAAGCACACATACACATTCAATCCTGCCCTTTTCCCCTTCTATGACAAAAATGCTGTGAGAAGATGGAGGATGGGATTTAGGGTATCTTCCATTTAAAGCAGATTCTTCTTAGTTTTACATCTGCATTAAGCCTGCTGGTGGCCCAGAACAGGAACATCTCTGGAGGGGTCACCAAGGTCAAGAGGGCAGCTTCGATCCCATCCTTGTGGCTGCCCACTTGGCCTTTTTGCATCTACCTTGCTGGACAACCCTGGCCCAGTCCATCTCTTGGCTTCATTTCCCCCCCAAAAATCCCACTGTGAAATATGAGCAATACAAATGGGGTGGGGCGGAGGGAGGGGGACTCTGAAGAGAAAAGAAGCTGATGGCTACAAGACTTGATGACCCACTTCTGCCCAAGCCCATAGAGAGCTGTGTAACCATTAGAGGTAGATCAATTCCTCTTCTGGATCAACAACTTGGTGAAATCCCAAGGGATCGTTGGCTTCCCTTCCCCTGCAAGCAACTTGTTTCTCCCCTCCAGAAACCAGCGGTGATCCCTAACTCTTTCTCCCTCTTCTACAGAGCCAGCGTCTGGAGGATCAGCGCACGGAGCCTCCTATCCCGGTAGGAATTCAAGGGCTGCTGGATTTACTGCTCACAGCCCAAGGAACCAGGATGGAAGATCAGCGCTCTGCACCTCCTCCTGGCCTTGCTGCCCCACCCTTACTAAGAAGACATCCCTCCTTTCTACATGGTATATGAAACTCCTCCCAAGGCTCTCCTTCCATCATTTGGGAGTTCCAGAGACTTTTGACATGGTTAAAAGCTGGAACTGTGTTGACCTCAAATGAAGGTTTGGGGGACTGAGAAATCAAGCTCTGCTATGTTGGGAAACTTTGTACAGTAAAAGTGCCATGGTTTGTAGCACAAGGATGAGCAAAACTCAGGCTTCACCCCACTGCAGCTTTGCAAACGGCTAATTGTTTACTGGTTATGACATCTGTCCTTTCTAACGCTCGGTGGAGACACCTTCCACCCATCTCTACTTCCTCCCCACCAAAAGCCCTTAGTGGCAACAGCAATGCATTTACAAGGACCGTGAAAAGTCACAAAGTGGTGCCATGATTTTAAAGGTTTAGTGGTGGCATGAGAAAGAACATACTCTTGGTAAAGGGGATGGGAAAAGCCCTATTTGCAATATATGACAGTCTTAAGATGCTTCGAGGCCGTGGATTTAAGCTTAGCACGTTCATCCCAAAAGCATAAGGCACAATATTTCAGCTAACGCGTCCCTGCAGTGGATAAGCTCTTAATTTAGCACTTTTCCTAAATAATTTGATGTTGAGTGCAACCTTTCTGAATCTGGGGCCCTCCAATTGGGGCCATGCAGGGTAAGAATTAGGGAAATGGGTCAACACATCTAGTAAGTTAGACCTAGAGTTTATTTGAAAAGCACAAAATAAATTCAGCTGCTTTCATTTGCTTGCTAAGAAAAGAGACAGCTGATGGACTTCTAATTCTTAAAAACATTATGGACCCTGTTTTATTTAAGAATTTCAGGAGAGGCCTGCTGGATCTGGCCCTCCACCCATGTAATCCAGCATTCTGGGTCACGCAGTAGCCCACTAACTATGCTGGGGAAACTCACAAGCCTAGATTGGAGGGCTTGAGTCTCCTTTTCTTGTTTCTCCCTACTCGTGGGGCTGGGTACTTTCAGACCTCAAGCCCCATGGCAATCTCTCACCCATTGTCTAGGTACGGAGTCCCTGCTGTGAGATGGGCAGGCATATAAATTGTTTAAATAATTATACCATAGGTACTTCCCACCCCAAATATTAAAAAAAAAGGGCTGTCGAAATTAGATTGTGTTCCCATTTGGGGAGAGTACGGTGTTCATGCACGACTTGGTTGCACACGTGAAGTTTTGGAATTTGTAAACTTTGAAGAGAAGGCTTTGGAATCATCTTTTGGGGGTCTTATGTACATCTTGGACCCCCAGATGCTATGTTGCCAACTCTCATTCTTCAGTCTGCTGGACTTCAATATGTTGGGATCATAATTCCCAAAATTCAGGGTGTTGTTGTTCCAATCTCTGTAGATTTAAAGGCTCTGTGGTCAGACTTTTGAGTTCCACACTCCCCGTGCATCTTTGTACTGGAAGTGGAACCGTGATTGGATTTTCTTACCAATTAAGCTATTTTCCCCCATAACATATATAGCACATAAGAGCTAACAAAACCTGCAGCAATTGACTGCTTCTCATTCTTCATGCACAATTGCGCTTTAACGCGGTTGTAATAAATTATGTTGTGAAGCTACAGTATTGTGATTCTATGCAAGAGAAATAGTCAATTCAAGATTAGGTGAGCATGTTCCAGGGAAGTGAATGGTGAATGAACAAACAGGTGATGCTATAGAAAAGTAACAATGGGCAAACCAGCACCACCTGTGCTGGCTCAGAATGATACAAGCCCTAATTCCTGATTTATTTTGAATGAGTGCTGTATGGGTGTAAGCAAACTGTTTCCTCTCGTTTTGTTCCAGCTAATCTAGAAATGGTTTGCTGAGAATTATATCTAAACCTCTTTTCTACTCAAAACAAGCTGGGATCATGACAGAATTTATTTGGGAATAGCAAATCAGGATCATGGGTTTGTCGTAACTCTAAATTATTTGTAGTTTGTTTATCTCCTTGCATGAATGAGAGATGTAAAACAAGAGTGAATGAGCCCTGTGTGCTATTATACGTTGTCCAAGGACACCCAGAATAATCTAGATTTATTCTATCTGAATGTGCCAATTAACACACATTAAAATACAGGCAGAGTTTCAAACACAGTCATGGCCACCATTTTGACTTTTTTGACCATATCTTACAGACAACCCTGGCCAGATGCGTAAAGGGAAGATAAGCGCTTACCACATATTAGAATTGCTTGTGGATTATCGCTGGCTGTTTGGCCAAGCCACTTCTTGTTCTTCTGAGGTCAAAATTAGGGAAAACAATGAGAACAGATTGCGGAAAGTAGAATAAAGTTGGCGGCGGGGGGGGGGGAATTTGACTCCTCTTGTGATTTCTATTCTCCCCATCCAATTGCAGAGCATTAAATGGTTTTGTTTTTTAAGAATGGCTTTCATTCTTTTCATCTGGCAATTTAAAGAGGAACTGATTTGATTTTAATTTAATTTGGGGGAATAAAGAGCATTTAAAACACACAGACACACACACGTGCATATATACAACTGTATCCCCAAGACCCTTGGGGTAAATATTGTTTAATGCCTCTTAAGGGAGTTTTGGCCAAAATGAAAGCTGGCCTGTCGCTCTCCATGGATGAACAGGCTCTCCAAGGAAGGGCTGTGTAAACTCTTGCAAGCTAAGGGGAGAAAAAAAAAATAAAGTGGATACGATTTTAAATTAATTAAAAATGGGTAACATAATTGCTTTCTGTACTGAATTTTTTAAAATCTCTGTCACATTAAAATTGCATTTGGGGGGCTCCTTTTGGAGGGAGTCATGTGTTGAAACACAGTCGTCGTTGCAAGTCAGTTGTAGGCAAAGCTAACTTTTATTTATCTATTTATATTTTTTACAAGGCCACCCATCTCACAGTAGTGACTCTGGGTGGGGTACAAAGTTAAAACCAGCCATTAAAACAATCCAAATAATAAGTTCCAAGGCTGCAAACAGCAAATTCCAACTTAAAATTTATTTATTTGATTTATCCTGCCTTTATTTTTTGTCAATTCAAGGCAGCATACATACCGAAGGCTCCCACCTCCTATTTTCCCCACAACAACAACCCTGTGAGGTGGGCTGGGTTGAGAGAGGACTGGCCCAAAGTCACCCAACCAGCTTTCATGCCTAAGGCAGGACTAGAACTCACCATCTCCTGGATTCTAGCCCGGTGCCTTCACCACTAGACCAAACTGGCTGCCTAATAATAAAATATAATAAAATAAAAAATAATAAAATAAAATAAAAAATAAGGTAAAATACATCGACCGGCATAGCCAGCCCCAATCCTGGAGCAGTGTTTCTCAACCCTGGCAACTAAGATAAGTGGACTCTAACTCCCAGAATTCCCCAGCCCAGCCCAGGCTGGCTGGGGAATTCTGGGAGTTGGTCCACCCATCTTAAAGTTGCCAAGGTTGAGAAACACTGCTGTACTGTATTATGTATTATGCTGCAGCAGCCGCATAATAGGCCAATTCATCCAGTGGGGCAGGGGACAAATTTGGAGCCGCATCAATGGCAGTCTTTAAAGGGTGCCAAACATCAGACATTCATTTTGTGATGGATCTCCTTGATACGCAATCAGAGAAATTGAATTTGTTGGTCTTCGCCTTGTGGAAAAGCCGATAAAGTTTTTGACGCTGGGCGGTTTACCTTTATGGGACAATCTAGACTTGATTTGCCCTTCAAGGTCGCGGGGTGGATTACAGCGTGGCTCTCTACCCACGGGGGGGGAGGAGGTGTTTCACAATGGCCATTATGACGTCACAAACGGAGCGTTCTCTTTTTCCGACGGCTTGAAGGTTCCATCGTACCGTGAACTGCCTTGAGTTCTAAGGAGCAGGCGGCCTATAAATTATTGTAGAAGTCAATCGCCCCAAGATCAACCTGTTTAAACCATAGCAAAAATTCTCAGCGGAGCTAAAATAATGCAACTTCAACAAATGACGTGGCCCACCGTTACAGTAATAAGAACATACTCCAAGGACTAAAAGGCGCTGCTATGGCAGACGGCCGATGCACCCTGGCTACAGAGGACACCGAGAGGGAGGACCTGGAAGAAAACTCGCCGATCCGCCCCCGCCCTCGCCAGCTTGGCCAAAGCAAACTTCTTGGCTGTCTCGCTCCGCCCCTTTCTCCCCCAGCTGCATCGGCCACGTCAGCGAGAAACTCCGGTCCGGCTGCAAGCTTGACAGAGAAACGGGGGTGAGGAAGAGGAGCTGGGGGCGGGACGCTCTGCCCCCCCTCCGCCGAGGACCCTCCTCTCTCGCTCGCCGCCCTTCCTCCCGCCAGCATGGTTCTGCTCACCATGATAAGCCGGGTCCAAGACGGGCTACTTTTGGCTGCTTCCATGCAAGAAACGGAACAGGTAAGTGGGGAGCAAGAACAGGGGCACCCTGTATCCCCCCACGGCTCCAGCCTCTGGATTGGCCACCTCGGTGGTTCTTAAGTGCACTTGCGATGCCTTAAACCAGTGTTTCTCAACCTTGGCAACTTTAAGATATGTGGGCTTCAACTCCCAGAATTCTGGGAGTTGAAGTCCACATATCTTAAAGTAGCCAAGGTTGAGAAACATTGCCTTTGACTAATATTGGCATGATCCGTTGATGTAAAGTGGTGCTTCCCAAACCCAGGTAAATTACCCAAAAGTGGGTAAAAGTGGTTTTTCTTTAGGTAACGACACACGAACCCATTATCCATCACAACAGGGACATTTAAATGGACTTAAAGATTGCCACATGTACTAAAATATATTTAAAAATCTCCCCGAGCATTCCTATTATGATGAAAATCGATGAAATTACCAAGGGTAATCTGTTGAAACGACCTAAAGATCATTCAATGAGATGGTGTTTATAATATAGATACAGTAGTCCTCGAGTTATGACCATTTTGGGGGGTAACGAAGGAAAAAGTTTGGGGAGCACCGCCTTAGACACGCCGTTGTTGACAACTTTTATTGGAGAAAATGGATGGCCTTGGTTTTATTTGCTTTTTAAAACCCTGAACAGCCCATTGTGAGCAAGAAACGCAGCGAGGCTTGCTTTACGAGCACGGAAAAATAATTTGCTTGGTTTTATTTTATATCTCCCCCCTCCCCACTGGTTTATTTGCTGGCATTCTTTGGTTACTGTGGGCCTCCTTAGGCAGAGTGGCAGGAACAGAATAGCAAAGGGCATTCTATTCCTGGCACGTTTTCTCTGCTCAGAGTTCGGTTCGGACCGAAGCAAGGCTGGAGGGTCTTGCTCTTCCAAATGGGGCCCTTCGGTCTTTCTTGTGGGGTGCCAAACTGGCTTGCTGAGGGAAGAAGGCTGAAAATACTGCATTTTCTCTCTTTCTCCCGTCCCATCATCCTTCTTCCCTCGGCAAACGTGGATTTTGCTGCCAGCGGTTGTGGCCAATGGCGGTCGTTGATTTTCCAAGAGATGTAGTTGAGTGGAGGAAGGATCATGCTAACCATGCCTCTAGGACTGACAGCTCTTTGCCTCTTCCTGGGTCATAAGTTCAGGTCAGAATTACCAGTTGTGGGAAGCAGCAAGGAAAAGGGAGTCTCACTTTCCCAGATTTGGAGTTTCTTGAAGACATCCTGGCTGCTGGATAAAACAGAACGGATGGACCGACGGCCGGATCCAGTAAGGCCGTTGTGACATCCTTAGCTGTGCTGAGCATTGGATTCCTTTGGTGGGAATGTGTCAATGCGCTACCACGTGCTGGCAGGAGGCGGACTAGAGGCCAGATCAGAACTAGCTGGGTGGGCCCAGAGTAGAAGTAGGCGGGGCCATCCTCTCTTCCTTGTTCTCTTTCTTAACCCTTTTTCAGTGTTTTTCAACCTTGGCCACTTTAAGATGTGTGGACTACAACTCCCAGAATTCCCCAGCCAGCCATGCTGGCTGGGGAATTCTGGGAGGGCTGGCTGGGGAATTCTGGGAGTTGAAGTCCACACATCTTAAAGTGGCCAAGGTTGAAAAACACAACTGTTTGCTTCTTCCCATCTTCCAGAAGGATGCTTGTATGTGGAGGCAAAAGCATCTACAGGGACAGTCCAAAAGTCAAGATGGCAGTTGTCACCATGCAATGGAAGCCCTGTTTTTTGTTTTTTTTTACGGGTGACCAATGTGCCATGCTTGCCAGTCACTCTCTAAAGAAGCTGTATGGTCTCAGGAAGGTGTATGCTTAACTCAAGAAGGTGCTACAGAGCGCTCAACCCATCCCAACGCATCTCGTTGCACCCTTTCACTGCCTCCTTAGCTCAACAGGACTTTCCTGGGATTGCACGGCTGTGGGAAGCCCAGTTGCATGCCATGCTTCCTCTGAAGAACCCTTTCAGCTTTTGGCTCCGAGAGTTGGAATCTCCCCTTGTTTTATTTCCACATAACAACCCTGCGGGGTAGAGTAGCCAAAAGCGAATTCCTGGCCCAAAGCCACCTACTGCACTTCCATGGATGAGGCCGGACCTGAATCTGGGTCTCCAGAATCCAAGATCTTACCTACTGCATAATATGGACCGCCTTGGAGATGCACCGTTCTTGCCCTTCAGTGCCTTATGGGTCTTCTCACTTGAGTTTTCCCCCACAGCATAATTTTCTGATTGGGGTCTAAATACTGCAAAGGAGAATCGGTAATTTCCCTCCATCACTTAAGTTAGGTGAGATCGATCGATTGATTGATTGATTGATTGATTGATATTTCGAATTTAGATACCACCCACCTCACCACCCATCTAGAGATTGCCCTAGATTTCTCCAACCTGATGCTGTTCACACCTGTATGGGGTTAAAATTTCTCTCCTGCTTTCTGGATTACACAAAGTTCTTCTTTTTCATTCCTATCCATAGTCAAATCGGAATTTCCAAGAATATCACAGTCAAGCCAAACAGCTCTTCCGAAAACTGGGCGAACATTCGCCAAATCGGTGCTCTCTGCAGGCTGGAACGATGACTTTTCAGTAAGTGTTTCCGATTCACAGCAATGTGGAGAAGAGAATACGCCTATTCTACCTGCACTTGAAATCTCTTGCAATGCCCCCAGGTCTTGAATTATAGAAAGAAAAATGAGGGAACACACTTGATGCTCTCCCTCCAATTATCACCGGATTATAAACTCACACCAATATTTGGTAACTTTTGAAAAATAGTCAGCCGGTGCCCTTCTAGCTTAAAAAATTGCAGTGGTGAAACACATAGGGGACTGTGATCATATTTTCACCCTAAAAGACTTGGTTGGATAATCTGATCTTACTTAATTAAGCTGAGAAATGTATGTGCCAACTTTGCACAGCTCCTTTGTATGAACTGTAATTGAACCTTGAAGCCTCTACCAGCTATAGATTCATAATTGTTTAAACTGGGAAATTGCGGTTTAACACAAGCCAGGAAATTAATCCACCTTCAAACCTCAATTTAATAACCTGGCTGTTTCGAAAGCATCTTAACTGAAGCCTTCTTGTTTTATCTACTGTAAAGAAACAACAGACTCACCCACTTAAGTTTATTAATCCAAGCTATTTTCTTGGATCATTCCTGATTGATTTACTATAAAGTCCTGAGAGTCAGTTGAAAGTGGCAGTATGTAAGATGGATGGACGGACGGACAGACGGATGGACGGACGGGCAGATAGAATGATGATCCAAGCAGCTGTTCTCAGGAAAAAAAAACTACAATTTTTAAATTAGTGTCCAGTGAGCACAATATTTCCCATTGCACTGAACTCTGCAGAGCAAAGAAGAAATGAGCTAAATTCCCCTCAGTATAACTGCATGTTGTATGTTTTTAGTTTGTTTGTTTATTTCAGTGTCTACAACTGCCCATCTTAATGTCATGATTCCAGGGGGCTAACAAGAGTTAAAAACACAATATCACAATAATGTCACAATAAATACAAATTTATTCAGCAGGCAGTTGTAAACTTCAGCACCCAGGGATCTTAGCGGTTCCACATTGCAATGCCAGATATCTCCCGCTTTTGGCCAGGGAGATGAGAGAGTCTCTCTTTCCTTGGTTTTATCCAAGGTAGATTTAACTATTTCCCCCCAAACAACTAGGGTGAGCCTGCTAAGGGTCCCTACCTACTGAGGGTACGGTGGGAGGGGACCTGATGGCAGGCCTTCCCCTCTTTCAGCTTGCCCCCCCCCCCAAAGCAAGGATGGCTCTTATTCTTCCAGAAAGAGGTGAAGCTTTTAGGGATTAATTGTAACCATACCAAATGCCAATTATTTTAGTATTGAAATTGGGAAATAGATTGTGGATTTTTATTTAATTAACTTTGAATGCTGGTTTTGCACTGTGGCTATGTTGTAAATTCTGTAAGCCACCTAGAGTCTGTTAGGTTTCAGGCAGTAGATAAATCGCAGGCATGCATGCATGCATGCATGCATGCATCCATGAATGGATGGATGGATGGATGGATGGATGGATGGATGGATGGATGGATGACAGTAAGCTAATTTTTTTCATACAGAGGGGCTTTTTCAAGTGGTGGCACTCTGTTTCTGGTGCTTTCATCCCAGAGAGGGTTGCCTTGCACCACTGTGCCTTTCTTTCAGTACCATAGAAAGACCTCTTTGGTTTCCCAACGTTTGAAGGTGCAGATTTATGACAATTTAATCTCACTTTTAAGCTTTTGTGGCAGGAGAAGAAAATACCTAGAAGGTTTGAAAGGAAGTAAAAATGGCTAAGCCAGCCGAGCCAAACAAGTCTTTTGCTTGGTAATTTATGATGAACGAGAACACCAGCTTTTATGACCAGCTGACAGATTTGCTGCCAATTTTGTAAGGGGATACATAAATCAGGAGATACAGACATCGCCAGGGGTATCCTGGTGCCACTGCATGGCAAGCTTCACCCATTTTGGACTTGCGTGTGACATAATGATGTGTGACATAGCAATGCACATCCAGAAGGGGTGGGACTTGTGTCACGAGGGGTGTGACACACACACACCCCTGACATATGCTGCTGCACCCGCAAATAATTTAAAGATGTATGCAGCACGTACACAGGGAAGTTTATAAAAATTCTTGTGGATTATTGTTTCCAAACTTACATGCAGGCTTACTTCTCCCCAGATCAAAGCCCTTTTCTTCCTGTTTCACCAAATCTTTGCTGCCTTCTGCTTCATTTTGCCTACAGTTACCTGATCAGCCAGGGAGTTTGTTACCTGACACTCTGTGAAGCTACATATTCAAAAAAGTTGGCATTCTCCTTTCTGGAGGAGCTGCAAGCCGAATTCTGGGAGCTTTACGGGAAGAAGGTCTCATCGGTGTCCCGACCTTACGCCTTCATTGAGTTTGGTAGGTGTAATGGAGAACAGGGTCTCCCTTGGCCATGAATCTCATCATACAGATGTCTGTAACATGGCACCCCTGGACACCAGGGTCTCTGTCCCCCTCCCTAAGGGTCATCTGAAGGCTCAGCATGGCCCCATCTTGACTTTGTTGTATGTAGACAAGAACCGGGAACGTTTGGAATGAGCTTTCAAGGTTCTGGTGTCCTATTTGACTGCAATAAACAGCATTCCTAGAATTCTTGCCACGTCTGGTTCTTGACCTGGCTGTCTCGAAGAGCTGAGCTATCCTCGGTCTCCCACCATTTCATTGCATTGGATGATTTTCCTCCACAGGGTGCAAAATTTTATCTGCCACTGTCATCTGCCTCTTGCTCTTAAAAAAAAATTAACCCCCACCCCACCCCCCAGGGTAGTCTTCATGAAGTTGTGCTTGAGACCCAGAATCATTTTTGAGGAGTCTCTCCTGCATCTTTGTTTCTGGATTCCAGTTGCTGGCAGGGAAGAAGAGCAGGGAAAGCCTTTGTGGAGTCATGAAAGTTGGATTGACAGGATCTTGGTTAGACCACAAGCTGTCTAGATAGCTGCCAGAATGAAGGTTGCCCAACAGTGAGTGGGTTGCAGGTTGAATTGGTTTTCTGGAGAGGGGGTGTAGATTAGCAGGTAAATTCACTGAGTTCATCCCAATCATGATTTCTCACTTTTATCTACCGCTTAGGATTGCCGTGAAGATAAAGTGGGGGGAGGGGGAAGTTTACCGCCTTGACCTCCTGGAGGAACATCAGGGCTATGAATACATGCATAAATAAACTCATCCACGTTTAAGTGTGGGTTGTTTTGGCATGCCAAAAGATTGGAGCCAGACCAAGGTGGTTGCACTGTGTTTCCATTGCAATCAATGGGACTGATGTTGTAGAATTAGCTTGCCCACTGATTTCAGTGGGACAGAAGGAGAACTAAACGTAATCTTTATCCAACCCAGATTCTGTCCAGTATGTTGAGATCTTGCCAGGGTACTCAAAGTGGCAGGCTTCCCAACTTGGATGCCCTCTTGGGGGATTCTGGGAGTTAAAATCCATGCATCCACCATGACTGTAGGTCATGCCAAGCCCCAGGCAGTTGGATAAGGCCAAAGAAGGAAGAACTATGCAAATTCCAGTCGGAGTTCTTTAAGGCTCAGCTGGGGGGAATATAGAATCTTGGAATCTGCAACACTGGAAATTTCCCACCCTGATTTCCCTTGAATGTTTCTCTGAACGTTATGGAATGCTTCTTCCCAGGTTTTCTTGCCACCTGGGCTGAGTTGCCATTTTTGAGATAAGCTACCATCAGATTCTCACTTCCTATCTCTTGATTGTTTATGTCTGTTCTCCCTCCCTTTCCTTTCCTAACCACCCCACAATCTCTCATAAGTTGGTCATTACCAAGAAATTAATGAGGCCAAGGCTAGAAGGAGATGTTTCTCTGCTGCGGACCTTGTTTTGTAGAAAATCTTCCTATTGGGGGTCCAGATTGCCCTCATCTTGCTGCCTTTCCAAAAGTCAAAAAG
Organism: Python bivittatus; assembly: GCF_059951505.1. Lineage (NCBI taxonomy): Eukaryota > Metazoa > Chordata > Lepidosauria > Squamata > Pythonidae > Python > Python bivittatus. The sequence continues at coordinate 1,353,477 of NW_028277105.1, forward strand.
AAGTTCTTCCAGAGGGTCTTTAATTAAGTAATTAATTAACATAGCATTAGGAGGGTTGTTATTGGGATACCATTTCATGTTAAACTAACAATCATGGTTTAAATAGTGGAGTTCTTGGGGCTCTCTGAGCTTGGTTGTTTGCTTGCAGACATTTCGTTGCCCAACTAGTTGTACCAAAAACTCCACAATTCAATCCTGGGTTGTAGATATCCTCTTATAGTGGAATGGTTTAAATAGTTTTACTATTTATTTTATATTGTTATACTGAAGGTATTCCTATTTCTATCATCGTAAGACTGTAAAAGTTTAACTAATAAATAAAATGGGAACCAAATGTTTCTTGCTCTCTTCTGTGGTGGGAGGAATGCAAGGTTGGGCCACAGCTGAGTAAGGAATCTTTTAGTGCCATGGTGGACTGGGAAAAATTTGGGGGGTGCCAGGTTGGAGAAGGTTGGTCTAGATGAAACAAAACACCTGTAATGCAAAGATGTGAATCCCCTTATTTTTCCTTATCAGACATTTACATCCAGAAGTTGAAGAAATCCTACCTAGATACTTGGTCAAAGCGTCACCTAAGCAGCATCAATTTGGAGCTCCAGGATGTTCAGAAAATCATGGTGACCAACATTGAAGAAGTTCTCCAGAGAGGGGAGGCCTTATCAGGTACAGGAGGGGGACACAGTGTATGTGGTCAGACATAGCCATCACCTGACTGAAAGGAACTTGAGGATATAGCTCCAAGGAGAGAGATGATTCTTAGAGACAAGGCTCTTGATCTTGAAGGAGTGGAAATGGAGACAGTGATTGGATGGCAAAGAGCATTGGGATACAAACTGCACACACACATACACACACACACACACACACACATAAAGGCAAGAGGGAATGATGGGGCAGGTGTCAAAGGAATTGTCTGTGAGCACGTTAGTGTCCACCAACACGATGTTGGAGATTCCAACCATAACTGCTTCTTGTACTGTGGCTTTTTCAGTAAGCAGAGAGTGGCTGAGAGGCCTTGCAAAGTCCCTTTATAGTTTTCCAGGTTCTTTCCCAATTCAGGAGCAGGAATCCTATTTCTACAGCTATCCTGGGTTCATCCTGTTTCTTGGGTTGGTGGGGCACATACAGGTAGTCCTTGTTTAGTGACCACAATTGGGACTGGCAACTCCACTAAGCACCATGGTTGCTAGGTGGAAAATCATGTGACCACAACTTGCGATTTTACTTCCATATTCTCCATTAACTCTGCTTGTTGAGAGCCGGTTGTGAAGCACATAAATGGTGACCACATGACTGTGGGATGCTGTGACTGTCATAAATGCGAGGATTGGTCACAAAGCTGGTTTTTTCCCACCATCATAACTTTGAACAGTCACTAAACGAGACAGTTTGTAAACAAGGACTACTTGTACTCATGTTTTGATTTTTTTATAATATATTGTTTCTTTGTGTAGTTGTACATTGTATCCTGTTCCAGTCCCAAAGGACTTGGCTGTTCACTACTCCCCAACAATTAACAATCAATGTTGTATCCAAATCTGATGCAGAATTAAACTTAGAAACAGCATAAAACATGGTAAACATGGCACAGAGTCCAGCAGGCATCTGTTTGCCACCCAAAAAGAATCATGTCCCAAATACCATCTGGAAAAGCTCGGTTTTAACTGCTTCCAGAAGGCCATCAAAAGTGGGAGACTGTTGAAGAATTTTGCAAGAAGGGACAAAGGAAAAAATGAAAAGAAATCAAGCTTTAGGACATTATTTGAAGGGACTAACAAAAGATTTGTATTGTCGGAGGCTTTCACGGCCGGAATATGATGGCTGGTGTGGGTCTTCCGGGCCGTGTGGCCGTGTTCTGGAGGTTTTGTTTCCTAACGTTTGGCCAGCACCTGTGACCAGCATCTTCAGAGGGCAGGAGCACAGACAGGAGCAGTTCTCTCTGTGCCCAGGATGATGCGACCCTTTTTGTGGGTATTTATAGAGATCACCGAGGGTGCCTGAAGGTGGGTGGGGCTGGGGGGATGGGGTTGGGATTGGGAAAAATACAGCCTGCAAAAGGTCAACGAACTCAGCTCAACCACCAGGACCTGTGAACAATTCACACAATGAACATGCTAATCACCCCCAGCAGCCGCTCGTTAACAACTCAGTAGAAAAAACCCTGCCTAATCCCCAGGAAGATACACACATATCTGACACCAAAACAACCAGCCACTTGTTAACCCCCCCAACCCCCCCCCACCTTCAGGCACCCTCAGTGATCTCTATAAATACCCACAGAAGGGTCACATCACCCTGGGCACAGAGAGAACCGCTCCTGTCTGTGCTCCTGCCCTCTGAAGATGCCGGTCACAGGTGCTGGCCAAACGTTAGGAAACAAAACTTCCAGAACACGGCCACACAGCCCGGAAGACCCACACCAGCCATCGTATGCCGGCCGTGAAAGCCTTCGACAATACATAAAGTTAGTTTATTTGATCAAAGTTAAAATAGATACATTGTTATTTCTGGTAACCCTTAATGGACTTTTGCTGATATCAGGAATGAATCAACAAGGTTTTAAGGATTTGTTTATACATAAGAGATGGGATATGGGAAGAAGACATCATTTTTTAAAGAGAAGGTGATAAGTTACTAAAATTGTTTACACTTCTTGTGAAGGTGGGAAGTCATTTCTTTATATATTCCTTTTTTTCTTTACTATATTCTTATTTTTTCTTTCTTTTCTATTTTTCTATTTTTTTCTTTCCTGGACTATTTTTTTTCTTTTTAGTTTGTATTAGTTTTTATCTTTTTCATTGCAATTTTTAATAAGATTACTATTAAAAAAAAACCATCTAACTTCCCTGGGGAGGCCATTCCAGGGAGCTGGCGCTGCTCCTGAACAGCAGCACTTCTGAGCCTTGGCCCCCCTCCATCCCCCGAAAGTGGGGAACCACCAGCAACTTTTCCTGGCAAGGTTGAACAGGAGGACAAACAGAGGCAACTGTGTTTTCTTGATCTTCTCTCCTCCTTCAGCTCTGGACTCGAAAGCCAGCAACTTGTCAACCCTCTCCAAGAAATACCGCCACGATGCCAAGGTCCTCAATAGCCGCTCTGCTTATGCCAAGGCTGCGGCCACCAGCCTCATTTTCGTGATGTTCCTGCTCTACGTACGCTTCTGGTGGTTGGTGTGACCAGGTGTCTCCCTCCATTCCCGAGGCCCGATGTGACTTGTGAAGGAAGAAGGGAGGTTTCTGCTTCGGGGAGAAACATGGAAACATCCCAAAACTTGCCACTCAGGACAATGTTGTTATTTTTCGCATCACCCTTTTGGCACCTCAAGGTCAACCTAGAATGGCAGCTGCGAGATGCCAAGGGAAAAGAGGACTATTTATAATGGGAAAAGGCTGGTTGGCCTGCCTTTTGTAAATTTTTTTATAATAAATTTTATTAAAGTTTACAAATGCAAAGATAAAAGACTTATGCAAACTAAGAAGAATATAAAACGTAAAGAAGAAAAAGTGAAAGGTGCAGAGAAACAGAAGAAAGAATAATAAAATTGCTGATTAGGACAAGGATGAGTTTTTACAATTTGTTTGTTGGTAAGAGATGAGATGTGGGAAGAAGAGACCTTTTTTATTGAAACATTACAGACGGTGTTAAGTTACCTTGTAAGTTACAGAAGTTGTTTATACTTATCTGGAGGGAGAGGGGACTCATTGCTTTATACATTTTTTTCTTATTTTTTTCTTTTTATTCTTTTTTCTTTCTCTGCACCTTTTACTTTTTTTCCCCTTTACTTTTTATATTCTTCTTAGTTTGACCCGCCTTTTGTAAATGAGGAGAGAGTCACTGCCTCTCACTTCTCTTTCAACAAAGGCCTGCAGCGTTTTCAACAGCTAGTGGGGTTTATTGTGGCATTGACCCCTGCCACAATAAATCTGTAAGGTTTTTTGTTTTTTAACATACCCCAAGTCTACGAGTGTATATGCTGCTATCAACAAGCTGAGCCTTCTGATCCCACCGGTGGATGTAAATGTTCCCTCCCACAATCCCCCCAATCCCTCCACACTGACATATGACATCTCAGTTGCTTTTGTTATGCACTAACTAAGTGTGTTTTTGCAAAGGAGTAACCAACACAAGGAGAAAGGTGAGGGGAGAGAAATATTTCTCACCCAGGAGCTAAGCTGAAGCCCACAGATCTTCCAGGCTGAAGGAGGAACCAAGCAGGGTGAAAGAGGAATTGAAGCAAAGGGGAAAGCTGTGGAGGAGGAGGGGAGGAGTGTAAGCTGCTACAGATCAGTAGTGTGTGACTTAAACATTTTAACTTTGAGCCCACCAAGATGTCAAAACATATAGTACAATCACGATGATATTAAGAAATTTAAAGCTGCAAGAAGTTTTAAGAGACCAGGGCTAATTGAATTAGTTGACCCTAAGGACTCTGGAAGCCTGCAGCGCAGATGGTCCATTGGCCATGCATGGTGACTGAGGATAGAGGTGCAGTATGACTTGTAAATTATGGTATGCACTTTTAATAACTACCCCCTCCGCCTCCAGCCAAGGGTTGTCCAGCTGCTCAAAAGACATCATGATCTGCACATCTACTTCCCTGGCTTAGAGGGAACACTAGGAGAGCACGTTCTTGAGAAGGTCCCAAATGCAGAGGGTTCTTCTTTTCAGGGAATGAGTTGTAAGGTGTTTCCAGATGTAGCTTTTATTACAGGATAAAACCAGGTCTCATCTGAGGACTAGAATAGGGATGGGACAGGCATTGTCTTATGTCTAGAACAACCAACTTGGGGGCTGTTCTCGTGATGCTTTTTCCACCTTCTGGCTCTCGTCAGAAAATTCCCCCCAGGGAGGAAAGATTCTGTGTTTTCCATGTTTGTGGACCGATAGCACTGAGACCTCCCAGGGGTTTTCACTGGGAGTTGAACATGGGACATGTTCGTGTGTCTAAAAAGTCAAGATGGTGGCATATGAAGAAGGGATTGGACTTTGATCGCAACTGCCATCTTGACTTTTTTGACCCACCCCATGGACACTCCTGATATTTTCACCAAGTATCCTTATTCTGGAGACAGGTATAAAGGTATACTGTATAAGGACTTAAATACATTCTGGCAACAGAAGGGAATATTTCTTCACTTCTCCCAGTCACATACCTTCTTTCACCTTTCCACAAACTGCTTCCACCTGAGGAAAATGTAATCACCAGGAACCAAATTCAGTTTGAGGGAGTTTTAGCTTTACTTTGTGACTCTAGGCTTTTGCACAATGAGTATAATTGGTAACAATATTCCAATCTTTAGACAACTCTACCTGACACATTCTCAGTGGAAGGTGAGCTGAGTTGCATCAATACACGATGGAATTACAAATCAGAAAAATGGGATGGAAGGTTTGATTGAACGTTCTAGCTTGTGATTATCCATTTCCATCCTACATCTGCTTTTTCTAGCTGGAGAACCTCCATATATGTTCGACTTCAACTTCCAGAATTCTCAGCAGCCTAAATTGGAAGGTTATGCAATCCTTCACTGCACCTCTGGAAAAGAGGCCAACTCTGAAGACTTAGCCTGTATCTTAAGTCCCTCTGAGTTTGAAGAGACTTCCAACTCAGTGGCTATATACTGACCTTTCCCATTCTGCTGCTTGCCAGATGGGCTGGGACCTTGCTGCCAGGATCACCAGCCATATTCTGACAGTTGAAGTCCAACACATCTGGAAGATGTTCTGGGGAAGATTGTCTAGCAAAGTGTGATGAACTGCCCTCTATATGCTTCAGATGTTATAAGATGACCTTAGGATCCAAGTCAAGTTGTATCACATCCCCACATGTCACAGCAGAAACATCTGGAGTACTTGATGTCACTGCTGGAACATCTTCATCTCTCCACATTGCCCCTGGGTATTCCACCCTGCACACTTCACTGGGGAAAGCTACTTCTTTGGCCAAGGCAGTCATCGCTGACCCACAGTGTCCTCACATAGAGGGCGAGGAGTCACTCCACTGCCTGCCCCATGGCCTCTTCTGACGGGATAGCCTCCTTGAAAGATCCCTCGTTCTCTGGAACAGGAGTTAGCTGGGAATGGTTGGGTGGGCGTGGCCATCTGTGCAATTTGAATGAAGGCTGTGGGCGGGGCCTGTGTGGTGAAAGCTGACCAGTCCCATGAGAGGGGCAGGGTCTGTCCAAGAGGGAGAGGATGTCGTGGTGCAAGCGCTCCAGTGCCACATCTTTGGGGAGACGACCCATATGATCTCGGAGGTTCCGCTTGGCGCCATGTTGCAGAAGAAGACACACCACTTGGTAGCTTCCCTCCCGGGCAGCCAGGAACAGCGGGGTCTGTGCCTGCAGACAGAGTGAAATGGGACAGGTAAGACAGGCCTGCATGATCTGGGACCAGTTCTGTTCTCAGATGGTCCACTGGCCTTGTTCTCCGACTGGTAGAGACTTGGAAAAAAAATCTGAAGTCGCCTCTGTGGGAAATATTACTGTCAGATGCCTTGTTGTCTGCCAAGCCTAACCTCAACGATCTAGAGATAAACCCCACCCCTGTTATTTGTCTCCAGCAACTGGTTCGTAGAGATGCACCTGTCCCCGTGCTCAGGTTTCATCAAACTGCCCCGTTTTGCCCAGCATAAAGGCCGCTCACTCCATTATGGTTTTCACTGCCATCGTGTTCACGTTGGCATGGTGCCAGGCTAGGTAAGGATTGTGCGTGTTGAATTTGAGTGCCACTGGCAGCTATCAGGCTGGGGACAAATGAATTCCTGTAGTCTCACCTCCATTCTATGATGCACTTGGGCTTAAGCAATTTTATTGCACGACATTTGTGCTAAAAGTTCTAAACAGCCAAACTTTGAATTTGTTCGTCTGCAGGAAAGGACTGTACCGTCAAGCAGAGCACGCCATCCCAGTTAGCCCAAGGGCAGGGAACTTGTAGTCCTTCAGCTACTGCTGAACTACACCTTCCCAAAGCCCCAGACAACATGGCCTGTGGCTGGAAATTCCACAACCAACCACCTCCCCATCCCTGAGTACTGGAGAAGGGAACAGATCCAACTCTGCCTCAAACCCTGTTCACTTGCTACTAGTGCTAAGCCTGTCATCTCCACTTTGTGGCAATCCAGATATGTGGGGCTACAACTTCCATCATTCCCAGCTAGGATGGTGTAGGTGTGAAAAAAGTTAAGAAGTACACTCTGGGGCAAGGCAGCTTCCTTCGTACTCTAATGTTTTAAAAACTTCCTCCAGATTGAGAAAACAGCTTCTACCCCCATGAGCATTTGAGGAGTTCATTTGGAATCTTCACCAGTTGGTAGCCTTCTAGAGATGGATCCACCAGAAGGAGCAAACGCACATTACCTGGTTGTCCAGAATGTCCTTGTCAGCTCCATTTCTGAGCAGAACGAGGGTGGCTGGAATGTTGTTGACTGCTGCAGCCCAGTGGAGAGCGCTCTTCCCTGTGGGACAACCAAATCCAGGGATGAAGCAAAGAATGTGAGTCTAGGATGGTGGATGGGAAAGTGGACTTGATTCAGTAGTAGTGGGCAAACCGTCTCTGAACTTTTTCCTTCCATGACTTTAGGGAATTCTGAGGAACACTGGAGTCCTGCTCTGGATTCTAAAGTGTATTCTTAGGTAATAAGTGGATGGTGGGGGAATGGTAGCCCTTAGATTGACCTTTCTCAGCCTGGTGTCCTCAGAGAGGTTGGCCTTCAAAGGCCACAGTTCCTAGCCAGCATGTCTGTTGGCTAGACCTCCAACTTGATACCCTGCAGATGGGTCTGGCTTCAAACACCATAATGCTAGCCAACCACAATTGCAGGCTAAGAATTGGGAGAACTGAACAGAGACTCTCCTGCTCTGTTCTCCTAAAACTCTACTGGGCCAGTCCCATGTTTAAAGACAGGAACCTTCAAAATAATTGAGGAGGGTGTTACATAGACAAGGGACAGGGTTTGTTTTCTGCCCCAGAAGACAGAATGAGATTTAATGGCTTTACATTATATATTTATTCACCACATTGATAGACCAACCCATCTGGCTGACTAGTACTAGTAATAGAAAATGAAGAAGCTTCTGGGACTTCAGAATTCAAACAGACAAGCACCTGCCACACAACACCCCAGACTTAACAAGTGTTGATAAGAAAGACAAAAAAGTCTGTATAGTGGACACTGCAATACCTGGAGGCAGCAGAATGGAAGAGAAAGAACTGGAGAAAATCACAAAATATAAAAACCTGCAAACAGAAGTAGAACGACTGTGGCAAAAGAAAGCAAAGATGGTACCAATAGTTATAGGCGCCTTGGGTGCAATCCCAAAACATCTGGAGCCCCACTTGAAGACCATCGGCATTGACAAAATCACCACCAGTCAATTGCAAAAGGCAGCTTTACTTGGAACACCTTATATCCTGTGACAAAACCTCTTGACACCATTCCCAGGTCTTTGGGAAGGACTCAATAGGTGGATAAAAATGCCAAATCCATTCTAAACATCTGGCTGACCAACCATAACAATAATAATAATCTGATAACACAACACATAAGCTCCTCTAATCACTGTAGGGCCAAAAAGCCCATGGTAGTAAGACTGTTTTAGGGCCTTCCTGAATGCAAGGATGGTAGGTGTTAATCACACCTCCTGGTATATCGCATAATATGGAGGCTACTACCAAGAGAATCTGACTCCCAGTCCACATCCCCTTATGGAGGTAAAACATACAAGGGGATATTTACTTATCAGTTTCTATCTTCTCCAGCCTGGATGTCCTCCAGGTATGCAGACTTCAATTCCCAGAATTCTCAGCAAGTGCTGTGTTTTCTGGGGAATTCTGGGAGTGGAATTCCACACATCTGGAGTGTCCCATAATTGGAGAAGTTGGTCTTGACAGTAAAAGCTATTTAATAACTAAACCCTAATTATGCACTGGAGTAGGTAGAGACATTCAAGCAGAGATTAACCATCCATCTTTTGCCAATGACCTTGCTTAGGTTTCCTACCTAGGCAAGACTACATGGACTTCCGAGCCTCTTCCAACTCTTGGGGTTCTATCTAGTCTGACATCTTGCATCTGACAGTGGCATGAAGACAGTATCTGTCCCCTGTGCAGCTTGGGAATAGCTGGTTTCTGTGGATCAGAACATCAATAGCCCCATCCTTTCTCTAGGGTGGCTTCATCCAAGCTTCCTTCCCTTTCTTGGTCAGGAATGAACCTATCTCAGAACTGCAGTCCTTTGGTCTTGTCCATATCAGTTCCCTGGAACAGTTGTCATTAACACTACATAAGCTTACAACTAAGCCAGCACCCCGAGCCACCCATCAAGCTCACCTCTCTTATCTACGGCTTGGATGTTTGCGTGATTGGCCACCAGCTCTTCCACCATATTTTCGACCCCAAGCCGCGTGGCAAGAATGAGTGGGGTGGTGCCATCGTCCGCCAAAGCATCCAGGTCTGTCTGTCTGTGCCGGAGAAGGATCTGATGGAGGCAATTTCACCATCAGTAGATGTCAGAGCAAAGACAAAATGGAATAGTGAGAGATGAAGCTTTACTGATAAACCACCTTGCCTCAGTGGCATTTTCAGCAAATTGTTCAGTTTGGCATTTCTTCTGTTTGGGAAATCAAAATAAACCTGCCACAAGCAAGTTTTCTCACTGCCTGCCCCACTGCCCAGTCTGCAGGATGATCTTGGAGGAAGTGCAAATAATGTAGCTTTTTCCTATGTTTAGATGGCTAGAGAATGGCCTTATCCTCATAAAACAAATACCAATTTACTAGGCCAATGATATGGCCTGGTATTGGGGCATCTGCAATGCATGAAAAAGGGGTGGGGCTTCAACTGAGCAGTCACAGCTCTCAACTTGACTTGTTTGGCCCCCACCCCCTCCTTAGTATATGGCCATCCTAAAGTCTGGAAATTGTGTTTTTCAAGAAAGTTCTTTCAAGATTCTTAGGAGATGGATTGAATGCCCAAGGGCACCATCATCAGCTCTTCTGTGCTCCACCAGAAGCAGAACTTGGGCAAAAAACACATCCATGAGTAAATGACCAACTTGTGAAGCATTGGCCTCGGGGACACAGGAAGGGGGAACGTGTAAAAAAACATCACACTTTCCTGAGAAAGAGGAAGTGTGAGGAAGAAACTCAAAATAACCCCACTGGTTTTATTTAGTATAAGATGGGACAGAGAGAAACTTAGAGAAGCTTTCAAGATTGATATCAGCCCTCTGGGGTTGGCCAGATCAAATAACAGACACCACAAGGTTTCCAGGAGAGCTACTTTATTGTTGTAGGATATTAACAACAGAATCTGGAAAGCCTGACCAAGTTTCTCTCTGTCCCATATTAACCTAAACAAAATTAGGTGGGATTATTTTGACTTCTTTGTTATGTTCTCCTCTTTTCAGGACAGTGTAATCTTTTCTGCAGATCTCTCCTTAAGGGCTTGTTCAATCCTTTCCTACCCCAAAGACTAGCAACGCATTCCTTTACACCAGTGCTTCCCAAACGTTTTCCTTTATTACCCAAATTATGGGTTGTAAATGCGAGCTAGCTGTTAAGCACCTGAATTTTGTTCACATGACCACAAGGGTGCTGCAACTTCAAGGACCAGTCACAAGTCCCTTCCTTCAGCACTGTTGTAACTTCAAACAGTTGCTGAATGAATGGTCATAATTCGAGGACTATTTACATTATAAAAACAATATCACTGAATGATCTTTATGTCATTTCAACAAATTACCATTGGTCATTTCATCGATTTTCATCTTAATAGGAATACTTTGGGAGATTTTTCAAATATATTTTAGTACACCTGGCAATCTTTAAGTCAATTTAAATGGCTTTGTTGTGATTGGGTAATGGGTTTGTGTGTCATTAACCCAAAAAAACCCCACTTTTACCCAATTTGGGGTAATTTACCTAGGTTTGGGAAGCACTGTTTTACACCAACGCATCATGCCAATATTAAGGCAATGTTTCTCAACCTTGGCAATTTTAAGACCTGTGGAATTGAAGTCCACATATCTTAAAGTTGCCAAGGTTGAGAAAAACAGGTCTAAGTTATCCTTTTTCCTCTCTCCCAGCCTTCACTAGAAAACTTTACTCTGGATGTCCCTCCAGCAGCCTCTGTGTTAGACAATGTGCCTTTTTCCCCTCTTTTTCTGACCTGGAATACCCCCAGAGCATCAGCTGCTATTGCACTATGCAAGGGGGTCCGTCCCCACTGGTCCCGGGCATTAACATCAGCTCCAGCTGTCAGGAGTCTGCGGGCAGCATCTGCACGGGAGTATCGAGCAGCTAGGTGAAGAGGTGTCTCCCCAGAGTTCTCCGTCTGCCTGTCTGTCCAGGAGCTCTCCATCTCCAACCCAGAAGAACAAGCCAAGGGCATCGGTGGGGTCAGGCCACAAACTGGAGGCATAAAAAGACCACAGGTGAAAAAAAGGAGCAGAAAGGCAGAGGTTTGTCTACCATCACACATGAAGATCAGATGGGCTACTTTAGCTTGGTTTGCAATCTCTAGCCAACCTTGGATGATCCTGAAAAGATAGCAAGGTTGTTTCTCGAAGAAGACCAGGAATCTGACTTTATTGTTGTAGGGTATAATCAGAAACCTGAAAGACTTTCCCTCTGCCCCCTCTTATATTTTTATTTTCTTCCTCACATTTTCCCTTTCCCAAGACTGAGTTGGCTCTTATTTGTTCTTAACTGTTTCTGCAGCCCTTCATCAAGACTGTCTCTCCATTCCTCTACATCTTATCAGTGCATGGATGAGACACCACCAGGAGATTCCAGGGCTGTGGGCTAGACTAGAAATTGAAACAGTATCCTCGAACAAGGGTATGGCAAACCATTTCCATATTCTTGTTAAAAAATTTTCTTTGAAGAGATTCCCTTTAATGCAATCAGTGACTGGAAACTGGTGATAAACTGCAACTCCTGGCATCTCTTACTATTGGTAACAACATGATTGAATAGCAACATGATTGAATAGCATCTGGACAGCTGGATTAGATAAATACTGTACCCACCACTGCATTAGATGAATACCTGGATGAACATCTGATATAGGTACAGAGACCATATATCCTTTATAATAAAAGATGGTCCTTTATTTCAGAAGGCTGTCCTTTAGATGGATTGATTTTTCAAAAACTCACTTTTGTCTTTTATTTTGGTCATTTAATTTTTACCGTACAAATGGTACCACTGATTACACACGTTTTCACATTCATGGGAAAAATATGGAAAGGGAATTGTCTTTTTAAAATACATTGACCTATACTGTTTGATTTTAGATATTTGTATTAGAATGTGCATTTTTGTCAAGTTTTTCTTGGTTCTGCTCTTAAATTTTCCTTTGTAAAGCAACGTTATAAACATAAACAATTAATTTTTTTTATCCTTATGAACTTCTTTCAGATTTGCCCCTTTTTCAGGCTTGTCCTTTATTTTTTCCAAGGAAATATGGTCCCTGTAGTTATAGGAGAAAGGGATGGCAAGAAATTTCAGCTATAAAGTTTGTCTTCCCATTGAAACTGACTGAAGATTATTAGGGTTTAAGGTGGCTGCCAAGGTTCATATTCATTAATGCTGCTGTTCCTTGGAGTATTTTTTGTTGCCAGTGTTAACCAATCATGCAGATTGTCCTTCAATGCATTTTTTCATAGGTTAATCATTCATTTCTTTATATTGGATTCCTGAAATTTTGCTGATCTTATTTCAGTTTTGCTTAAGCTCCTTAGAATGTATGATATTTGTGGAGTCCTTGGGGTTTTCTGAGCTTGGCTGTTTTCTTGCAAACGTTTCATTACCCAACTAGGTAACCTCTTCAGTGCTAGAATGGAGTGGGGGTTGCTCTGTTTATATACAGTGGCTTGTCCTGCCAGTGTTGCTCTGTGTGTGTGTTGAGTAAACTGCTCAAGGAGTAAACAATACCCTAATCAAAGAACGACCAGGACAGAAAACACACACACACACCCCAACACTGGCAAGCCACTGTATATAAACAGAGCAAACCCCACTCCATTCTAGCATTGAAGGTGCTACCTAGCTGGGTAATGAAACATTTGCAAGAAAAGAACCAAGCTCAGAGAACCCCAAGGACTCCACAGTTCAACCCTGAGCTACACATATTCTCTTCTATTGGTATTTTATTTTATTTTATTCTGTGTCCTCTTCTGAGCTGCTCTGGGTACCATTTTCCCTGAAAAAAGTTGACTACAAATAAACAGGTGATGATGGAGAAATCAATGTCCCCCACCCATGTTAGACACACATTTCTAACCCTGATGCCCTGTTTTCATCAGCTGCAGGGGCACTCCCCAAAAGTGAGCAGAACTGGATCCATTTGGGGAAATTCAGGGTTTTGAATTTGTAGAATCTGTAACTTAAAATGCAAAAGTGGAATCCAGAACCCCCTACACCTGCCAGCCTCCCCAGAGGCTTTATGGGGTCCCAGATTTGACTTTTGGCACCCCTGACTTACAGGAATGAACGTGCATCCTTGTTCTGGGCAGGATTAGAGTTTAAAGATTATGATGATATCCTCTCCTTTATGTGAATATCCTTAACAAGGTACGGCTGGATTTCCACGTGGAACTCAGCCAAAATCCCCACATTACAAATCACAATCGTTTGTTTCACACGTGGCTCTAAGGCAAAACCAAACTGCATTATTACTTCGTACAGGGAGTGAACAAACCCATTTGTTTGTCTGGCTGTTGAAAGTACACAGGCTTAGCAACTTGTTCATGAAATCTGTGCAACTCAGCGGGTGCCAATTTCCTAAGAGTTGCCAGCAGCAACAATTACAACAAAATCCAAACTGCTCAGGCTGAGACCCACCCTTCCTGAGCATGCACAGAGTATTAAAAAACCAACCAACCAACCTGAATGCTCCTAAGCAAGTACAATGCAATCTGATCTCATCTGATTAGAACCAGGTGACCCTGTTTTATGGATGTTACCCCCATTCTGTATCTTGTAAATAAGAAGAAAATAATTCAAATGTAATCATGATTTGGGGGGTGGGGGAAGCAGGGCTTCGTTCTCCCTTGGTGACTGAGCAGGAAAATGAAAAAAATGTAGCTGGCAGCTTTCACCAATATTTAAAATTGTAGCTAAAATGCTGGCTTGTTACAAGACCATCAGCAAGACATGGTGTTGTAACAAGCCAGCATTTGAGCTACAATTTTACTGCCACAGCATTTGGCGTGCTCCCTAGTTGCTCAGTTGTACAATCCTTAATTTGGTTCATGAAACCCCGGAGTTTGCATAGTAGGTTGGATCACAAAGGGGTTAGACCAGTGTTTCTCAACCTTGGCAAATTTAAGATGTGTGGACTTCAACTCCCAGAATTCCCCAGCCAGCATGGCTGGCTGGGGAATTCTGGGAATTGAAGTTCACGCATCTTGCTGGCTGGGGAATTCTGGGAATTGAAGTCCACCCATCTTAAAGTTGCCAAGGTTCAGAAACACTGGGTTAGACTGACATAACACACTAAGACATGCATATGTAGTACACACAAATACAAATCCCTAACCAAGATTAAAACCTTCCAAGCTTAGTGCATTGTGTGGATGAGGCCACAAGGTCTTTGACTTAGATAAGCAATATTCTGCTGGAAGGGAAATGGATCAGCTTCTTCCCCATCACCCAGTCCAGCTTCCCAAGATGGTCTCTATCCATCTCAGCTTCCTATTTATTTTCTCAAAGTTATATAGAGGATTCTGAAGATTTGGAAACGAAGTGATACTTCTGATTGGCACTTTGTTTTGCTATAAAGCAGTGTTTCTCAACCTTGGTAACTTAAAAATGTGTGGAGTCAACTCCCAGAATTCCCCAGCCAGCATCTTGCTTGCTGGGGAATTCTGGGAATTCAAGTCCACACATCTTAAAGTGGCCAAGGTTGAGAAACACTGATTTAGACCAAATGTAATTTCTATGAGCTAAGGGCTATTACAAGCCAGCCATGGCTTTATATGCTCTTCCATTTTCTTCCTGTGCAGCACATGGCAGATTTCTGGATATTTGCTCTCAAATTCTCCAGGAAGGCAACTGCAGGGTAGCCCTAACCATGGTCAGCTTCAAAACAGACTAAGGATGATGAAGCTGTCTTGTTGAAACTAATCATAGCTAGCGCTAAAGCTAATTTTCATCCTTGCCTTAGAAAGTATCCCAAACCGAGTTCCAGAGCACGGAGAACAGAAGCCACCAGAGGCCCTTGATTATGGGAAGGATGTGTGAGAGAGAGGCTTACCAAAGTTCTGCAGAGTCCTTGGGGTTCTCTGAGCCTGGCTCTTTTCTGCAGACATTTTGTTACCTGGCTAGGTAACTTCTTCAGTGCCAGAAGAGAGCGGGGTTTGCTCCCTGTTTATATACAGTAGCTTGCCCTGCCAGTGTTGGAGGGGGGGCGTTTCTCCTTGGTAGTTCCTTGATTAGGGTATTGTTCTCTGCTTGTGTTAATCCTGGTGTTAATCTCTGTTTAAATGGGTGCTGATGGCTGGCGAGGAGGTGCTCTGGTCTTTTTGTTTCCTTTTTATTGTCTCTTTTGAATAGTATGTAGATGTTGTTTATCTCTATGGGCCTGCTGATGGCTGCCTTGTCTGAATACCAAGCTGCGATTCCTTTTGGATTTAGCTTAGTCTAAGATGCTGAGAGTTTCCCAGTTGAAACTATGGTTGAGTCTGTCCATGTGTTGTGAGATTAAGGAGTTTTCATCATGTCTTCTGACTGCTGGCTGGTGTTCATGGAAGCCCAAGGACTCCATAGTTCAGCCCTGAGCTACATATATTCTATTGTTACTAATGAGCCTTCCTGCTGTTGTGGTGTATGCTAATTCAAGGTTCATTGCACAACTCTCTCCCTCTCAGATGATGGGGCCTGAAAACCACCTCCCACTTCACTTCCTAACCTGCTGTTTCTAAACTTGGGCCAATATGTAGGGTGGATCTATCTTCTGCTTCCTGATGCAGATAGGACTTCCCATCTCCCCAACTCATTTCTTGGCCATTAGCTTTCTTCCTTTACCTGGCTCTTGATTTCTGGCTCCTTTTGGCCTGGTATCCTTCTCCAAGATTGGGACCGATGCGTTGCACAATATCTGTTTCTTTGGCCTCACATGGCCTTGATCTGAGATGCGGATGGAATCAAGATCCTCCTGTGCAGAAGAGATGGTTGTAAGTGAGAACCCAAAGAGCATCTGTGGGATGGGCATTTCCCACAGCCTGGAAATCATCTCTTCATCCAGCATAAATACCTTTATATCTTTGGGGTTCAAAGGCCCATCAAAATGGGGGCTGGAGAAGGTATCAGGATCCTCTGCAAAGTCAGCACTGAGTTTTGTTGGCCTGCATTGCAGGGAGAGAGCAAAAGAAAAAGTGGGAGGAAATGTTGTCATCTTATGAAGGCCAACCTGGTCCTCAGGTAGAAAGAAGCAGTTGCCTTGGGCAACAAAGCCTGAGAGCTGGCCAAAAAGAGGCAGAGAAAAGTTCTCCACATCCTGAGATTTCCACAGACCCCCTAAATTCATCTGCTGTCTGTAATCCAGAATGTTGGAAGAAAAACCAAAATATCAGCTTTTGTACATGGAATGGATGGATACCACCTTGAAGCCACCTTAATCTAGGCCAGATCATTTGTTCATCCAAACCAGTACTCTCTTTGGCTGGCATCAGTTTCAAGCAGAAGTCCTCCCCAACACAGTTGCTGGAGACCTTTTCAAGTGGTAGATGCTCAGATCTGAATCTGGGACACTTTTAGAGCATCTTTGGTGCCTCCTTTACTTTTCTTCCACCATCAAAAATAGAAATGCAAGTTCTCTACATTTATTGTTGACTGGAAACCCCTTATAGACTTTTTGTGTGAAACAGACAAAATGAATTTATGATTTATGGTTTTGATGATTAAACAGAAAAGATTATAGAAAGAAGAAAGATACATTGTAACCATAGAGTAAGAGGTAAACTTACAACTGTACTTGTAATTGCTGTAAAGAAAATTGGAAACTACTTTATATCTTTTTTCTTTTTTCTTTTTTCTCTTTTCTCTTTTTTATTTTTTTTCCTTTCATGCACTTCTCTTCCTTTCTTTCTCTTTCTTTTCTTTTTCTTACCTTAGTTTGTGTTAGTTTTTATATTCTTTTTAAAAATCTGATACATATTTTTATACACACACGCGCGCGCGCGCAAGTGATTGCTTGTAAACAAACCTTGCATTAGAGACTTTATCAGGCCCTGATGTTTTTGCAATGAGGTGGCTATTTCATTCCTCCCAGAAAAATGTTCACTTTCTTCTTTCTGAATTATTAAATTAAGTTATTAGCTGAGGTTTTATTTTGCCACTATTAAATAAACAATTTGTGTTCTGCCTTCCCCAGAGAGCTGTCTTCCAGCTGAATTTGGCCAGGCTCACTGGAGGCTGTGGGACTTAATAGTCCAACCATGTGGATGGCTGTGGTTTGGGAGCCAAACTGCAAATTTACATGCTGCCTCTTATCTGACCGTTCCCGTGGCAGCATCTCTTTGCCCCGTCTCCCAAAGTCTTTCCTACATACCATTATAGCCACTGCCTTATGGCTGCCAAGAAGACATGGACATGTCCTTAAAGTCACCAGGATTTGCACTCAATTGGAAGAAAACTAATTACAGGTAGTCCTCGCTTAATGACTACAACTGGGACTGGAATTTCTGTCGCTAAGCAATGCGGTCGTAAACCGAGATGTCACATGACCGCATTGCTTAGTGACCACAATACCGGCATTCCTGGTTGCCTTCGTTAACCAAGAATTGCAGGTCATTGAGTGAGGACCCACCCTCATCCAAGCCATTCCGAGCCTCAGTAAGGTAAGCAACTGCCCCCAACTCCCCCCACCCACCTATCTCCCCCCCATCTCTGCCTTTCTGGCTGCCCTGCACCCAGCTGCTTGCCACGCCTTGGGAAGCTGCAGCCGCCCTAGCCCAGTCCCAGCTGCCCTCACCACCCTGCGCTCTGAGACCCCTGCCACCCTGCGCTCTGCTGCCCCAGCTGACCTTTGCCATCTTCTCACTCCAAAAAGACCCTCTGCAAAAAGCTCCTGGGCGGGGTGGGGCGGGGCTTTTGCTTTGCAGTGCCAAAAGGAAAAAAAAGCCAAAAGCCCCATCTAGCCCTGCCAGAGGACTAAGGCCGGCCCAGTCTACTTGGCGGCTGAAGGCAGAACTGGTCTGCCCGCCTTCTCAAGAAGGAAGACCACTCTACCTGCAGAAAGCAGAAGGGAGGAGGTCAAAGGTGGCTGCAAGGGCCCGGTCTACCCACCTATCATGGCTGGAGGTTCCCAGGAGTGTGCCGGTCTACCCATGAGGAAAGGAAAGAAAAAAGAGGAGAGGGGGAAGAAGGCGTGCTTTTTTTTGGCAGTGCGAAGCAAAGCCCAGCCCCGCCCCACCCAGGAGCTTTTTCCAGAGGGTCTTTTTGGAGCAAGAAGATGGTGAAGATCAGCTGGGTCAGCGGAGCACAGGGTGGCAGGAGGCCAAGAGGGCATAGAAGTTGGGGGAGATAGGCGATGGGGGGGGTTGAAGTGCTCCGGCAGTCATAAATGTGGGTGGGTGGCCAAGCGCCTGAATTTTGATCACATGACCGCGGGGGCTGCTGCAACTGCCATAACTTGGGCACTGGCCATAAGTCACTTTTTTCTGCATGTTCATAACTTCAAACGGTTGCTGAATGAATGGTCGTTAAGCAAGGACTATCTGTATCTGCATTACAGGTGGACCTCAGGTTACGACCACTCGTTCAGCAACCATTCAAACTTGCAATGGCACTGAACAAGGGGGACTTACGACTGGTCCTCGGAGTTCCAGCTGTTGCAGTGTCCCTGCAGTAATGTGATTGCAATCTGGGTGCTTGGCGCCCAGCTCACAGTTACAACATCGCAGTGAGCCCCGCTCACATCATTATGATTTCCGGCATTCCCTGCCGGGTTCCCACAAGCAAAGTCAATGGGGAAGCCAGCAGGAAGTTTAAAGTCATGATGAGGTCCTTGCATAACAACCCTGATGATGACAACCAGGACTGCTGGAATTGCCATCACTAATCGACACAGTCATGTGACATCACACTTTACGACCACATTGCTTAGCAACAGCAGTTCTGGTCCCCACTGCTGTCGCAACTTGGGGACTAGCTGTACTCCATTCAAAGCACAGCTCCCATATGCTTTTCCTTCACTACTCACTTCAGTCCAATTGCGTCTTCGCCCACCGGTTCCCTCCGACAGCGACGCTTCTTCCCTTGGCGTGGTGCAAACCCCGGCGGGAGCCAGAGAGATCCATGCTCCCGATGCTGAGGCCGACGGACTCTCCACACGCCGATAAAAATAACCAGGGCTACCACCAGCGCCCCAGCACCCACACAATAAATGAGGGGCCCAGAAAAATGGGAGACGGAGGCCTGCGGATCTGGTTGAGGGAGAAGCGAGGCTGTCAAATGTCTGTCTCATGCTTTCCCCCACTGCCCCCCATTTTTGAACCCATCTACCCTAGAGACTTTAGATCAGTTTTGTACCAGTTCAATGATCAAAGCTTCTCCCTCTAAAGCCAAGAATTTGGGTTTGGTGGACGTGCTGAGTATTCCCTATTAAATACCCTCACTGAATTCCTACACACAGTGAAATGCATGAAAACACATACGTGCATGCTTACAAAACCCAAGAATATTGGAGAGAATACTGTATTGCCTTTACACATATCTGTAATCTGTATTTTTAATGGATTTGTTAAATCCATTTAGCAAATCCGTTAAACTCTATTTGATCCATTTTTGTTTAACAGGAGGAGGGGGTCTAATGCTAGTTATTTTAGCCCCAAAGACCCCTCCTCCACTGCAGACAAGACTTTGGAGTCAAAGAGAGAATGTGGACCCCAACAGAAGAAACTGTTTCTTCTTCAGAGTCAAAGGGACCAAATTAAGGATGTTTTTATCAAAAACAAACAAACAACCCAAATAGCATTAATATGCATTATAATGCTATTTGGGTTGTTTGTTTTTGGACATACAGGTAGTCCTCGTATAGCAACCACAATTGGGACCAGCAACTCGGTTGTTAAGTGAAGCAATTGCTAAGTGAAACAGCCACTGTGCTTATGATCTTACTTCAGCTTCCCTTTGCTTTATAGACCTGTGAAGGCCACAAATGCAAGGATTGGTCGCAAAGTTACTTTTTCATCACTGTCGTAACTGCAAACGGTCACTAAATGAGGACTACCTGTAACAGGTTTCAAAAACCTAAGGATATTGATCTCTGCTGAATAAGCACAGGATGGGGGATCTGAGATTGTAGAAAATTATTACAAATTCAAATCTAATCCCCCAGGCATGTAGGACTCCCACAAAATTACCAGTAGATTAAAAACTTTACCAGATCATCCAAGTAGAATCATAGAATCCTCAGGTTGGAAGGGACCCTGGAGGTCTTCTCATCCAACCCCCTGCCCAGTGCAGGAATCCTCAGACCCTTCCAGACAAGGGGCTGGCCAGGCCAGTCTTTTCTTGAAAGCCTAGTGAGAAGTAGCTTTCTTCTCACCCAAGATGTTATGGCCTTCCGTTCCCATAATTCCCACCCAAGGCCATGATGTGGTGATGTGGTCCAATACACCAACTCTCTCTTTCTCAAACTCTCAGAAATTCCCTCTGTGTGCATATGGTGGAAGAGCAGTCTGCTTAGCAAAATTGCAGGCCCCTGTGCTGCTTTCTGGCCCTGCCATTTGAGCCTTCTCCCCAGCATCAGCAGGGCAGAGTTGCCAATAAAGCTGCAACCTTGACACGTGGGGGAGAAGATGGGAGGAGAACGGAGGAGAGACACGTGTTTTGGAAGCTCTGCAGCCACCGGCAAACAGAGCAGTGTTCCTCAACCTCAGCAACTTCAAGATGTGTGGACTTCAACTCCCAGAATTCCCCAGCCAGCATGGCTGGCTGGGGAATTCTGGGAGTTGAAGTCCACACATCTTGAAGTTGTTGAGGTTGAGAAACAGTGAAACAGAGTAAAGCAGCCAAATAAAAGAAGGTGTTTTTCCTTCACAGAGACTGGACGGTCCAGCGGAAAAGAAGTATAGAGGCAGAGCGAGGAAAAGCACAAGTACAGAAGAACAATGTGGAAAGATGCAAATACTCTACCCAGAGAGAGAAATTAAGTCAGAATAGTGTTTGTAAGAAGAAAACTTTGCTAAATAATATTATAGGGTATAGTATAGTAATAGTAAAGAGGAACTGTTGTAATAATAATAGAATAGTTATAATATAGAGCAGTGTTTCTCGGCCTCAGCAACTTTAAGATGTGTGGACTTCAACTCCCAGAGTTCCCCAGCCAGCAAGCTGGCTGGAGAATTCTGGGAATTGAAGTCCACACATTTTAAAGTTGCTGAGGTTGAGAAACACTGATACAGAGTACAGTATAGAGGAAATATTGTAATTGAATAGCAATAGAATAGAATATAGGATAGCGGCAATAGAAAACACTCACACATGGATCTGTATGTTTCACATTTCACTTTTGAATCTTGTTTTTTTTTTTAAATAAAACATCCCCCCAACCCTTATAGGGAGCTATGAAGAAGCCACCTGGTCCAGAGTCCATTGCTTCTGTGTCTCTCTTGAGTCTGGGTCAATCTAAGTGGGTACAGTTTTTTTAAAAAAAAAAGAATCCGTGACAGATACGTACCATTTTCTACCGCTTCAAGCCAGGCTGCTACCACTTGGCGTGGGACCAAGGACGACAAAATCCCCTTGGCCATCAAGGAGGCCAGAAGGTTCAGGACAGATCTGGCAGAAGTGGGGCACTGCCCTGAGCATGAACTCCCGTCCACAACCAGAAAGATGGTGTATCTGCAGTAAAAAAGGCAGAACGCTGAGCGATCGGTACAGTGGCCACATTTTCCTGGAAAAAATAAAGGACCGACCTGGAAAAGGGGCAAATCTGAAAGAGGATAAAAAAGAATGGTTCATTTATAACTTTGCTTTACAAAGGAAAATTCCAGAGCAAAACCAAGAAAAACGTTGCCAAAACGCATCTTCTAATAAAAATATCTAATATCAAACCATGTACTTTAAAAAGACAATTCTGATTTCCGTGTTTTCCCCATGAATGGGAAAGAGGGTACCATTTGTATGGTGAAAGTTAAATGACAAAATAAAGGACATAAGTGAGTTTTTGAAAAATCCATCAGTCTAAAAGACCACTTTCTGAATTAAAGGACTGTTCTTTATAACAAAGGGCGTAGGGTCACTGTACTGTAATGACAGGTAAGAAATTGTATGTCAGCAGCCCCCGGAAAGGAAATGGTGCATTTTTTAAAGTGAATTGGACCCAGGGGGCCTCCAAAACAAAACAGGATCAACACACAAACACCAAGTTTTCAATTATCACCTGCCTTGCACTATTGGGCTTGTACAGTATTGTCCCTTGCACTAAACTGGGCCTTACAGAGAAAATAGATCCTCTTATTTCTTCCCTACCATCGATAAAGGTGATAGAAATGGCTGAGTAGCTGGGGATCAAGTTGATTAAGGTCATGTACTTCTGCTGAAACTCACCAGACAAGGGCACGCTTCTCTTTTCCGTTGCTATTTTAACCTGCCAGTTCGCCTGTTTAAATTATTTTAATTCTTAATTGAATAATTATTTTCCCCAGCCTACTGAACTTTGCATGCCAGACTCACATCTGGTGTGCTATTTGTGTGATTCTAGGTGTGGGATTGGGATCTTGCAGATCCTCACACACACACACACACAAACACACACGTATTTAATTTTCCTCCATCCGTCCCCCAAATGTCTGCCAACCGCTTTTCACCCCCTTCAGAGACGATTTCTGTAGGTTGATATGCAGTGCTCTCTCCACAGAGATGAAGTTTCATAATATTTTATAAATCCTGGAGTACCCTATAGAGCAGGGTTCCTCAACCTTGGCAACTTTAAGACGGGTGGACTTCAACTCCCAGAATCCCCCAGCCAGCCCTGCTGGCTGGGGAATTCTGGGAGTTGAAGTCCACCCTTCTGAAAGCTGCCAAGGTTGGGAAACCCTGCTATAGAGACTTATTTATTCATAGACACCATTGCATAGTGTTCTAAAATTACTGAGAATTATGAAATCCTGAAATAAATGTTGACATGAACTTTATCATAATTGCATCCAGCTTAAGGACATGATTTGCTCCACGTGGGTATTTCATGATCCTCTGCGTCATAACGTTAAGCCTCGAAACTGAACGAACTGGTTTCTGACATGCTTTGAGCTGGTTGAACGTTGCCAGGTTCTCGTTGTCGTTTTCTTTTTCAGGATTTTTGTGTTGCAAATAGTGGACATAATAGTTGACTTATGATATAATGGTTTGTCACCCAGAAATGTCCAGCTACAGGTCATCTGCTAATTGTAATCAATGAAAAAGAAGACACTGTGCTTGGAAGCCACAGAGCATCAGGAAATTTAAAAAGCTGGCGTTGCTACAGAAAGGCTGGGGAGGTCACTCTTGGTTCGACCGGATTGACCATTAAAGGTGGGGGAGACAATCTTTGGACCCACTGGAATTTCGAAAGGTGTTCTCTCCAAATGGTTCCAGGGGATGGGATTTGCAGGAGCACAGCCAATCTCACTCACCTGTTTAGCACAAAGCAAACTGGACTGAAGGAGCCCCCAAGGACAGCCCCAACCTTACCCTTTCCTTACCCCCCTCCTTTTCCCTTCTTCCAAATAAGCATAGCCACTACCAGCTGCCATTTAATTTACTTAGCACTCTTAAGGTATGCGTGGACCATCTTGTAAAGGACAGTGTTACTGGAGGCCGATGCTTTCTTTTGCAAGATGCCAGCATCCCATTTGATTTTTGAATTACTGACAGACCTCGCTTAGTGACTGCCTCGTTTAGTGACCATCCGCAGTTACGACGGTGATGAAAAAGTAACTTTGTGACCAATCCTCGCATTTACAGCCTTTGCAGGTCTGTAAAGTAAAGGAAAGCCTAAGTCAGATCACAAGCCCAATCACGATTTCACATGGCGACTGTTTTGCTTAACGACTGAGTTGCCCGTCCCAATTGTGGTCACTAAACGAGCACTACCTGTAAAATGTTTCTTTGTGGCAGGCATACAGAGGGAGTTCTAGAATAAAGACTGCTATGAGAAATATGAGAATCCGTCGTACCCAATAGTCTCTGGCAAAGCTTTTCTCTGAACCCCTGTCCAGTTGCTCTGGCTCCCCAACTCTTCTTTCCCTGTGTAAGGGTAAATCCGCTCCTGGTCCTGACGGTCCCGTTGAACTCGTAGTGCTGCCCGTGTAGCGGCGACCAGGGA
Source organism: Python bivittatus (assembly GCF_059951505.1). Classification (NCBI taxonomy): domain Eukaryota; kingdom Metazoa; phylum Chordata; class Lepidosauria; order Squamata; family Pythonidae; genus Python; species Python bivittatus. Next base: position 1,377,795 of record NW_028277105.1, read on the forward strand.
ACGCAGGAGCTCCGGCAGGCTCTCCTGGGACAGCAGGACCACCAGGGCCAACACGGACTCTGCCGGTGGAACAGAAGATGCGCAGTCCCCACCATCCCAACCACAGGATGCCGAGTGGCAGCCTCTGTCGCAGTGTCCATCCGAGAAGCGGTCCCAACAATATCGCGCGTAGGAAGGGCTGAGGAGAAGTGGTTCTTAATGGGGGCATACTGGGCAAAAGGTGGACACATATCCCTTCTGTTCCCTCTGCTACAACCCTAGAAGGGGGCAGTGGGGACAGCAGGACAGGAGCGGGGGCAGTGGTCTGGGGCCCCCTCCGCAGAAGGAGCAGGAACAGCCCCAAATGCATCAGAAGGACCAGCTTTCTAACCGCTGGGACTACCGTTATAAGCAGGGAAGGAAACCATTCATTCCAATGTCAGAGACAGGAATAGGTAGACCATGGGGTGGGAGTGGGGGCAGGAAATATGGGCTGGCAAGAGCTGCAAGGGGTGGCACGATCGTGCTGTGTCATGGATGGACCAAGTCAGATTGCTCTCTTTTTCCCTGCTTTGTGGGGAAGGGGAATGGGCCAGATTTAGGGGTTTTCATTAACCAGCTGATTTTCCAGCAGTGATCATCAGGGGACTCATGGGGTTGCAAGCAAGAAATTTGGGGAGTGGACCTAGCCCTAAGGCCTCAAGGCCACCCCCTTGTGTTCTAAAATGGGTTAACAGCATCAGGGTCACCCAGTGCAGAATTGATTCTAGGCACACAGCACCATTAGTAGTTGTGCAATGTTTCGCCTCCTGCTATTCAATGGGAAATCCTTTCCTGCTAGCCCCTCCCGGTTCATGGCACCACCTGGGGGTAACTCACTTGCACTCCTTCTGTGGGATGCAGTCAAACCCATCATACAGGCAGTCCTCATTGTCACAAGGGGGCTGGCAGTGCCCATCCCGGAATGCCCCCTGGCACAGCTCTCGCTTCGGGCAGTTCTTCCAAGGATCGAGCAACCCCAGCGCACAGTCCCCCCCATCCCAGCTGGTCTCCGGAGAGCTGCAGACCCGGTCACAGTGGGCATCTCCTGCCAAGGGTGGGCACCTGGAGAGTACAGTGGCATTGGCAGCAGGGCAGGAAGCTGGGGAACACGGAGGCTGCTGGCAGTCTGGTCCAGAGAAGCCTTCCTTGCAGAGACATCGAGGTCCAGATGGACGAGCAATGCAAGTTCCTCCGTTGTGGCAGTATGAGGATCCACAAGGTGGTGCAGGCAGATCACAAGTGGATCCATCAAAACCCTGGGGGTGGAAGAGATCCTTTTTCAGTCTTTCTGGATTATTTTCATTCAAGATACAGGCAATAGGATGGCACTCAGCATTTTCCCACTTAGCTCTCAGGGGGACACAGGAGCAGCCTTATGCTAGATCAGATCCTTGTCCCATTCAGCCAAAGAACATCTCCTCTACCTGGCAGACCTTTCCTTCACCTTCCCAAAGCTCATACCTATGTCTGTATGAAGAGCAGTGCCATCATTCCCAATCAGCACAGATGTGGGACCACATGACTAGGAAAGAAGGGAACTGGAGACATCTGGCGTAGTATCTCATGGGAAAGAGTCCTTCCCAGTTCTGGGTGTCCAACGGCCATCAACCTTATCTTCCCAAAAGCCTTTTGTTTCACCACCCTCCTTCTATTGTTTCGCTCTTTAATTTCCATCTGGTCCTCAGTGTTAATTATCAAGAGCCAGGAAAAGCTTCATCAGCAAGCAGAATTAGCCACTGTTCATATTCCTCTGGGCAAGGAAGTGGCCAGGGTCGTTTTGCCTAGGCAAAAGGACGCTATAAAACACTCTGTGAACTACTGACCAGGTTCTCACTACATGCTGAACCTTAAACCCAGGTTAACCAAACACAATAGCTGTGTTCATATCATACATCATGCCCCAAAAATTCTGTAAATTTGTTCGGCATTCTTGCATGATGTCTTATGAGACTTTGGAATTTTAAGGGATCTCATCAATTTATTATTTCTCAGAGACTGACCGAGTCTCTTGCCTATTGGATGGGTCTCTGGGTGTAAAGTTATTAACTTCTGTGTTAAACTTTAACCTAGCCCACCATCTAACTTCTGCTCCTCAATCTCAGTTCTCTTTGCTCACCCCCATTCATACCTGTGGACAGTGGCAGGTGAATTCAAGAGGGTTCCTGAGCATCACACTACAGCTTCCCCCATTAAGGCAAGGATTTGACTGGCAACTGTCAATCACAGATTCACACAGAAGCCCTGGAGGGCAGGAAGAGATGAACAAACACAGTGTCAAAGAGTACAAAGTTCATTTTAGTTTTTGCTTCAGTTGGGTTCTTCTTTGCAATCTACCAGTGATGTCCTTCTCTTCCCCAAACTTCTGGCAAGACTGATCTTAGCATTACCTACCCCACAAGGTCAGTTTCTGATGACTTACTGATTTTCTCCTTTGACAATATAAAGCAAAACAGGGTTGGAACTGGACATGCACAGTTACTGTAGAGTCAATATCTTCCAGGTAAGAAAGTATAAGAGGCAATCAAGGTCTTTGTGAGGAGGTAGGCCCTATGCAAGTTGGGAACAGCATCCCAAAATGGTCGACGCTTCAGCGGTTCGAGTCCAGCCTTCGCGTTAGCAGGGTGAGCTCCTGTTTCCTCCCCAGTTCCTGTAAACCCAACAGTTCGAAAACTCACGTGAGTAGATAAATGGGTATTCTCACTCCGGTGGGAGGAAAAATGCTGGCGGCGCCTTGCAAAAAAGGAGTCGGGAGCAGTTGCCGGTAAGCGCGAAAAACCGCGCGCGCCCGAAAAGGGCGCGAACCAACAGAAACCCCGCCTCCTGCGCTCGCCAGCTGGGCTCTGCTCTAGGAAGGAGGCTCTGGCAAACCACTTCCGAAACAATTGCCTTGAAAACTGCAAGGACTCGTCCAAGCAGTCACTGCAGAGTCGGTAACGACTGAGCGCAGATTAAAAAAAAAAAAAAAATTCATTCTCAAGGAACGAGGCTATCCATTTAAAATGTAATCCCCAATTATTTCAGTATTTTAGCATTTCCTCCATGGTTCTGTTTACTGGACCATTGACTTCATAAGACAAATAACAATTTAAAAAATAGACTGACATAAGTTGCTATGAGAAGAACTTGAGGACACCAGCTCAGCTGAACTTCTGCTTTGGAGTCTCTCCGACTCTTACAAAAGGCCTTTGGAGTAATTACTGTAATATTATGAGCAGATTTGCTCTGATCTCAGAGATGAACTTCTTGGATCTGTTTCCTGGTGGCCTTTGGACCTTCAGCAACACATTTCAAGGTGCATCTATTCTAGAGCAAACACTTAGAAAGGAAAGAAGGCCCAGATCCTTGCTTGCTTGGTCCCCACTTGGCAGCACTTGACTATCTCCATGATGCTCGAAAGACTGATTCAGAACAGCTTGTTTTTGCTTCATCTGGAATATCAGTGGAAGGACTCAATGTGGTTATCAAACTCATGGTTTGTTCTCCTGTGGGCCAATTCCTAAGATCTTCTTTTTCCTTTACTTCCTTGATCTGGATTTCGGTGGATAGTACAAAATGAGTGGCCTTTTCCGTTACATGCTGGCTGGGAAATTCTGGAAGTTGAAGTCCAAACATCTTAAAGTTGCCAAGGTTGAGAAACACTGCTCTAAATTTGTAATGGTATATGGGAATGACCTTGGGAGACAGGGTGAAGAGATGCTGCCTAGGGAATAGTCAGATAAGAGAGGGCATAGCCCACAGCTGCATACCGGGTGGAGCAAGAGGCTCAGAAGGGACCCTCCCTAACTACTCAGGCTGTAAAAGAGATGGCAGGAGATTTGTACCTCCAGACTTGCAAGATTCTGTTAATGTAGCTTTACAATAAAGTAGAATTAGCTCATCTGGTTGTGTTCCCTGTCTGATCTACTTGGTAAGGCTGACAAAATTGTTGTTAGGTTTGTTTATTTATTTATTTATATGTCACATTTATATAGCAATCCTGTATTTATTAAATCTTACTAGATTTTCAGTATCTGTCTGAGATTGGCTGTAAATTGCCTTGGGGTTGTGGGTTTTCCTCCTGGGTGGGACACTGCATTTATATACAAACTGCTGGGGGCTTTTTATTGCTTTCCTAGAAGCTGAAAAAGCTGCATTTTTAAAAATTGCTATTAGTAGAAAGGACTGGGTCTTGTCGAAGAGATCCAGACCTTCCAGATTAACAAATTAATTGGCACTTGGATTTCAGGTTTTACAGGCATTTCTCTCAAAATGTGAACATAAATGTGCATATTTAAGGGTAAAATGTGTTCAGAAACGCATACTTTGAGAAATTTTAGTAGGTTAAGAGTGACACTAGGGGTATTAGATCTAGGTTACTAGACCATGCTGCCATCTAGTGGCTATGCAGAGCTTAACAGCCCAGGTCTGGTAGCTCTAATAATATAAATATTCAGTTTTAAAAGTTACTCTGGAAAGAAAGGAAAACTGACTTTGAATGAACACATGTAAAACAGACATAGGTCAGAAAGGGGTTTCCAATCCCTAAATGTTACCTACTCTGATGCTTCTGTAAAAAAGTAAGGTCTAATGTTTGAAGAGTGAGACCCTGAACTATGATTCCCAGCAGCCTTAGCTAACATGGCCACTGGTTTGGGATCCTGGGAGTTGTAGTTCATCAACATCTGTGGAGTCCTTGGGGTTCTCTGAGCTTGGTTGTTTTCTTGCAAATGTTTCATTACCCGGCTAGGTAACCTCTTCAGTGCTTCATCAACAATGTCATTAACATCTGCAAGGCCCCAAATTCTTCCCCTCTGAGAAGAAATGGAAGGATCACTTGTACACATTTTAAAAACAGGATAAGTGACTCTGCTGGGATAGATATACCCATTTTGTCCCATCCGGCTCTCTTCTGCTTCTTTTTCCTTACCGGAATATCCAGGGTTGCATAGACACTGGAAGCCATGTTCGTGAGACTGGCAGCTCTGGGAGCCGGGTGGGCGGCAAGGCTGGGAGAAGCAGGCGTCCACCACTCCCTGACACCTCTCCCCCACATACCCAGCGGGGCAGATGCACGAAAACCCTTCAGGCTGAGCCACACAGGTCCCGCCATAGTAGCAGGGGGTGCCGAGAAGCGAGCAGGCGTCCGAGTTGCAACGGGGACCTGGAAGAAGGGCAGAGAGAGCCGTCAGATTGCTCCGTCCTTCCTCCGTGGCTCGAATCAACCCCATTAGTTTTGGCAAAAGGTCCTTTTAATTAAAATTATGGTAATGACAATGCTGCCGGGAAAATTGCCAGCACTGACCTGAAGATATTTCTATCTACCGTGTATACTCACATATAAGTCCATCCGCGGATAAGCAGACCCTCAAATTTTTAACCAAAATACCATGAAAAATGTGCCACCCATGAATAAACTGACCCACATTTTTCATGGTATTTTGGTTAAAAATTCGAGGGTCTGCTTATCCGTGGATGGGCTTATCCACGAGTATATGCAGGAAATACGGGTACTTTTAAAAAGCATTACTGTAAATATTTGCAGATAAACATGTCTGCAGCCAAACCCAATTTATATGTATACATATATTTATGTATCTATCATCCATTTTCCTATTATCTGTCTACCATCCATCCATCCATCCATCCATCCATCCATCCATCCATCCATCCATCCATTTTCTATATCAATAGAAGAGAATATATGTAGTTCAGGGTTGAACTGTGGAGACAGAAGTCTGTCTGTCTGTCTGTCTATCATCCATCATCTGTCTATATTTATTCTCTCTCTCTCTCTCTCTCCCTCTATATATATATATTTATGTACCTAAGTATCTACCTATTATCTCTCTCAATCATCTACACGTTGATCTACAAATCAATTCAGCACCCTTTCTCCCCCCCCCCCCGCTCCCCAAAAAACCAGACATAAGTTGAGATTGCCACAGTGGCTGAGGAGATCCATTTGGAAACCCAAGCAGCTATAAGCGCTTCTGAATCAAATCTTAAACATTTGAAAATACAGAGTGATCAGGATGAATCAGCGCTGGCGGCTGAAGGTCCAAGGGAGCCCCCCTCGGCCTGTGGAAGCACTGAGGCCTCTGTCCGCAGCGGAACGTCATTCACACCTGCGTGCAGGCGTTCGTTCATCTTGTAAGGCTGCCCGGTTCAGAATGACTCTGGGTAGCGTACAATGTTGAAAATAGTATTATTACTATTCCAGATTTGGAAAGGCTGCTCCGTTGCTGTGGACAGCTTGATGTCATCCTTGGGGGCCAGAACTCAGGGCCCTCCTGGATCCCTTCACTCCATCAGCCAGTCTGTGGGGCAGGGGACATGGGGGGCAGAGAGCCTGGGTTGGGAGGAGCAACATGGGCCCCAACCTGGGAGGCTTGTGTGAATGGGCAGGAAGAGAAGATAACAGGCCCCTGTGGCTCTAATCACTCTAATAAAACTGATAGAAGAAATCACTCTCTGTATGTGAAAAAATACTTGTATCCATCAACTAGCGGTGGTGTATTCCCCTCTGGTGAGCTTCCTGCAGAGGCTGGCCCTTTTGTTTTGCGTGGGGCACACCCCATTTTCCTTGGGCTGACGTGGCAGCTGACTCCCGGCACCATATGCCCTTTTGGGGCACAGAATTTATTATCTCAGTTTATCTTAATTTGGGAGCTTCCACCTGGGGCTGGCTCTCCAAGCCTTCTGCTACTTTATTTGATTTTTGGAGAGAGTTGTTTGCTCCTGGCTGCGGGCATTCTGCACATGTTTACGCAAATCTCTCCCTCACCTTTTGTTCCTGGTGGACACAAGCATTGAAAACCATCTGCTGTCTTGGTACAGGTTCCTCCGTTTAGGCACTTTTCTGTTGGTGGGCACTGCAAGGGAGAGTTGTCAGCAGATTCGTCATTACTGTACTAGAAATGAAAAGGTCACCAAGAGGTGATCTTCTCCTTTTTTGGAATTAAGTGTTTATTTCAGCACTACAGTAGCTGTGTCTGCTCCAAAGAATGCCTTAAGAGGGTGCTGATTTCACTACAGGTAGTCCTTGCTATCCAAACACAATAGGGACTGGAATTTAGGTTGCTAAGTGATTTGGTCATTAAGCAAATCAGGGCTGATTTTACGACTTTTTTACAATTGTTAAGCGAATCACATGGTCGTTCAGTGAATCCAGCTTCCTCAATGGACTTTTTTGCCAGAATTCAGTTAACGACCATGTTTTGCTTAACGACCATCACGAAAAAGGTCGCAAATCGTGATTACATAACTGTGGGGGCCATAAAGCATTTTTCCCAAAGTTGTCATAACTCCAGACCATTGTTAAACAAATGGTCATTAAGCGAGGACTACCTTTACAAGCTATTACACCAGAGTAAGCCTTCTGCTCTAGTGATAATAATAAAATCAGACTTGGGGCTATTTAGGTGATCATGTCCAATTCAAGTATCACTTACAGATGGCTGGTCAGTTTCTGCATGAACACGTTCAGCAAAGGGGAGCCCACCGTTTCCCTCGGCACTCGGTTCCACTGTCGAACTGATCTTACGATTAGGACCTTTTTCCTAAAATTCAAGCAAAATCTAGCAACACAAACTACTAGAAAGATAATAAAGTCACAAATGAGGGCTGAAGTTGAGAAACTGGACGTGTTCCCTGCGTGGAGCAAAGCGAGTAACTTTGCCAGCTGGAGCCCCTGCATTTTCCACAGCAGCTTGATTTGCAGAGCAACGCCAAAGAAGATCACGGAGCGGATTTCCACGCTAGGAAGTTTTCTCTGCTCGTATCCGGCAGATGCCAACCCCTCTCCTTTCTAAGCTCACCTGGCAGCCGCCTTTTCCAGCCTGATCCGTGCAGTTGTCTCTGTTCTGATTTGCCCTCTGCTGGCACTGAGGGCCACCCCATCCTGGAGGGCAGAGGCAGTGGGGCGCAGACTCCTTCACTACGCATCGGCCGCCATTCTTGCAGGGGTCTGTGGCATTTGGTAGAAAGAAGCAGATGGGGAGATCAACGTAGCCAGGCATTTTGTTCAGGAAGAGTTTTGAGAGGCCAACTCCTCCTTCCATAGCATTCTGCAATGCTTGGAAGCGGAATTCCTAAAAAGCGGAATTTCAGTGTTTGAGCCTTTATCCAGGTGGCCGATGCAAGAATGGGAAAACTTTTACCTACTGTATTTCTTCTTATTATGATGCAGTTAAAGGTACAGGGAAGGGTGCAAAGAAAGTTGTACCCTGCCCAATTCTATATCATCCTTACTCTCCAGAGTAAATGCCTTACTCTCCAATGGAGAGCAAGGATGATGGCCTTAAAGAGTGTAAAACTACTAAATTTGGAACGTCTCATATAACTCGATCCTATTCTGCACAGTTTGAATCAGAACGTTTGAATTTCAGTCCCGCTAGTTCTATTAAATCGTCATAAACTGTAGATAGTTAGAATCAGAACTCAGGTTGAATTGGAGTCGGGTCTAGGCCAATAATGTTTTCATACCGGAGTCTTCCTTTGTGGTTATTTTATTTCTCATCTGTTCTAACTCAACCCTCTGTCGGAGTCTCCTATTAATGGACATGTATATTCCAACTATCTTAGATCACCGTTCTGCATACGACATATATAACCTCGGGGCTGTTGCCTGGGGTTCTTGTGGGTGCAAAAGATCAGTGACTTTGGAAGCAATAAAATGAATATTAGGATCTTCTCTAGTGGTTGGTGCTTTGAAGGTGAGTTTTCCATCACATAAACCAGTGTTTTCCAAAACTGGGCAACTTTTTAAGATGGGTGGACTGCAACTCCCAGAATTCCCCAGCCAGCATGGCTGGCTGGGGAATTCTGGGAGTTGCAGTCCACCCATCTTAAAAAATTGCCCAGTTTGGAAAACACTGGATAAAGGAAGCATTCCAACCAACTTTGAACTCTCGCTTTTGCATTTTTAAAGTGCACTTTTGCAGGGCAGTGACGTGTGAGAGAATAAACCAAGAGGATTCTTCCGAGACCGTGCCGAGCTGGCGCTGCTGGATACTCACGGGCTGAGCAAAGGTCCAGGGTAACCCGACATTTGGGTCCGGTGTAACCCCTGGAGCAGAGGCAGTGGAAACCTCCAGGGCTGTTCAGGCAAGTGCCAGAATTCCAACAGGGGCTGGACGAGCACTCGTCTACATCTGCCTCGCACGTCGGCCCTGCAAGGGAGGAAAGAGTCAGGGCTCCAGGGAGGAGGGGCCGCTGCGCCCGAGAGCGGCTGGGCTGTCCGGAGGCGGAGCTGCGACTCGGACGGAAGACCGCGTTACCTACGTAGCCGCCGGGGCAGAGACAGCGGAAGGCTCCCTGGCGGCTCAGGCAGGTGGCCCTCTGGTGGCACGGGCTGGAAGTGCAGGCGTCTACCTCTGCGTCACAGTTCTGGCCAGTCCAACCTGGCGAACACGTACAAAGTGGTCTGGGAGGGAGGGGAAGGGGGGAGAAAGAGAGAAATGTTTTTTTTATTTTATTTTATTTTATTTTATTTTATTTTATTTTATTTTATTTTTCATTTCACTATTTCATTTCATTTCACTTCATTTTATTTCATTCATTTCATTTCACTTTATTTCATTTCATTTTATTTCATTCGTTTCATTTCACTTTATTTCATTTCATTTCATTTCACTTTATTTCATTTCATTTCACTTCATTTGATTTTATTTCATTCATTTCATTTCACTTCACTTTATTTTATTTTTCATTTCATTTCACTTTATTTCATTTTATTCTATTCTATTTTATTTTATTTTATTTTATTTCACTTCACTTCATTTTATTTTATTTCATTCATTTCACTTTATTTCATTTCATTTCATTTCACTTCATTTTATTTTATTATTTCATTTCACTTCACTTCATTTCATCTTCACTTCACTTCACTTCACTTCACTTCACTTCATTTTATTTACAAATTACACAGCATCCCATCTCATGGCAGGGACTGCATTTTCAAAATTTTTAGAGTGCCCTCAAAAGTTCAAAATCCTCACACCAGCATAACAGCCAGGTGGAACTTTGATCACACCGTCATGACCACCATTTTGACTTTTCTGACCATACTTAGCAGACACTCCTGATCAAGGCCGAGAATCTGACTTGTCTCAAGCAGTGGTGGGTGGGTGCCTAGACGGCTCTTCCTCTTTTTGCCCTGCCTGACCGGGGCCCAAGATTTTATGGATGTGTTTTTGAAGGATCTAAGAGATTTCAAGGAGCCACAATGCCCTTGGGGGGGGAAATCCCCCTGTCCCCTTTTTCCAACCCTGCTCCTTCTGGAGGGCTCAGGGGTCGGGGGATGAGGTCCTATACGTTGTTTGACTGGTGATGTCCTGAGGAGCATGGTGACTTCTGCCCCCCACTTCTCCCCTGGGGACACCCAGGCTTGCCCACCCACCCCCTGCCATAACACTACAGGGCTGAACTGCTTCTTTCAAATCACGTTGCAGCTATCGCTTCACACGATCATCTCGTGACCTCATGAGAAAGTCAAGATCCGATTCCACAACTGTAATGCTTGACTTATTGGCCAGATTCACTCGCCACGGGGCTGGATTTGTGCATCTTCAAAGCCATGGTTTGGCTTGGCATCACTGAGGACCCCGTGGCTTTTAAACCATGGTTTACTGCTTAGTGTTATGTGTGAATCTGGCCAGGGTGGCTCATTCAACAAAACATGGTTAAACAAATCCATGGCTTGATATGATATGTGAACCCAGGCATTGTGGCTTCTCTACTCAACCATCGTTTAGAATCTAAATCATTCTCATCTCCATAATCTGGTTTATCCGAGATTTGTACAGAAGTATCAACATTTGTTTCATGGTCCATATTATTCATCTTTATCAGCAAGAAATGTTTTTTTCAGTAGGGTGGTGAAAAACAAGGAAAGTCTCTTTGGTTTAATACCTCTGTGTGTGACTGGGTGTGATTGTTTAAATAATCCTGTCTACGGAAAAGCTTTGGTCCATGGTAAACCTGAAATGAGTCTGCTTCGTATTATCCCAGAAGAATTTTGCAATATTCCAACAGAACGATTGCAGGATTACAGGGCAACCCACAGTTTCACAAGCCAAACAGAGAAGAAAGTTTTTGTCATTTGCAATTCTCAGTTAAATGCCAGTGTCCCTCCCCATCACAGTTTCCATGACTTGCATGATAACGTGATGCAAATTATGTGGATTAGGTCATGCACATCAGTTCATGTAATTATGTCATGATGCCAATGACGTTAATTGCCACAAATGATTAATTAGTGCCATTTGCATAAAGAGGCTGCAGTGCTAATGAAGGGAATTGCTGGGAATAAGGAGCACTGGGTTTGCACAGCTTTTAAGGGACTTGACTGGACTCCTTTGGATGCAACCGGCCCATGTGCTATTTGGGGAGCTGTTCCCATTAAACTGGGGACCATTCAATTGAGGTTCTGTTCTGGGATTTGGGAAGGTAAAATTATATAGTACGTCCACCAGACTTTTTTTTCTTTTTTCATGTTCTGGGCCTCTGACCCACAAAAATTTAACAGAGAAGAAAGTCCCTGCCTGAGATGAAGAGTAAGTCACAAGGTGTCCACAGGGTGTGGTCAAAAAGTCAAGGTGGTAACCGTGGTGGTACGATCAAAGCTCTGCCTGGTTTCTATGTGTGTTGCATATGTGATGCACATTAAAAAATTGGTGGTGCTTTGATCTCAGCGTCCCAGTTGCCATCTTGACTTTTTTTATCATACCCTGCAAGCAGTCTGGTAAAACTCTTCATCTCCTTAACCTTTGTGGGTCAACCCCCTGCCAAAGGCATGGAAAGAGAGCCAGGGAAATGCTCATCACTTCATGGTTAGACAAAACACTCAACATGGGCCTGCCTTGAAGAAGAGGTAGAAGCTATCATTGATCCAGAGCGTGGAAGCCTGTCTGCTGATCATGGCAGAAGTTTTAAGTGTGACTCTAATACGGGTAGTCCTCAACTTACAACCATTCATTTCAGTTCAAAGTTACGATGGCGCTGAAAAAAGTGACTTATAACTGGTCCTTGCACTTATGACCATCACAATGTCCCCGTGATTATGTGATTGCCATTTGCGACCTTCACCGCCAGTTTCCAACAAGCAAAGTCAGTGGGGAAGCTGGCAGGAAGTTGTAAGTCATGGTCATGTGACTTGCTTAACGACTGCAGCTGGAACTGACATCATAAGTCAACACAGTCACATGATGTTTCACTTTACAACTGCGTTGCTTAGCAAAGGAGTTGCCAGACCCAATTGTAGTCAGTAACTGAGGACTACCTATAGTTTAATTTATTATTGACTCAAAAATAGAGGGAGAGCATTTCAACTGAACCCTGGGGACAGGCCCCGGGTTAACCCTGTCTTCCTAAGGCTTAGAGCCTTTTCCCATGACTAAGTTGAAACATCTTCCATTTCTTCTTGAGTCACCAGAAAACCAAAGTGGTGTAAAATGTTCTGTCCCCACTGCCAGTCCTTATCCTGTCTCTGTTGTGTATGTAGCCAGTCCCCACACTCATTAGACTTCCTTCCAAGGAAGGGTTAAGCCTAGCAGATAGAAAGCGTCTCAGACAAGATCCTCCCTAGTTCTCACGAAGATGAGGGAGGGAGGGAGGGAGGGAAGGAAGGAGGGCGACAGTGCATTCAGACTTGCAAGATTCTGTTACTATAACCTTATAATAAAAGTAGTATTAGCACACGTGACTCTGGTTTCTTAGTTTACCTTGAAGAGCTGACAGATCCATCCTTACCCGGATTCTGTCCCATGGCAACTGCCTCCGTTAAGGCACTGAAACTTCCAGCAAGGGTCACTGAATTCCTTGCAGAGAGGTCCTGTGAATCCCACAGCGCAAACACATGTGAAGGAGCCGGGGGCATTCACACAGGTTCCGTGCTCGCAAGGGGCACCGCGGCAGAAATCAGTATCTGTCTCGCACTGAAGTCCCTCGAAACCTGGGAGACAAAGCCTTGACACCATCAATCTTCTCCTGCCCTCGTCATTTTGTCCTGTCCTTACCCAAAGCTTCTTTCTATCCCAGGGGTGGCTGCAGGGGTATCAAAAAAGTCAAGATGGCAATGCACATTTTAAAAAGGGGTGAGACTTCAGTCCCATGCTTGTGGCCACCATCTCGACCTTTTTGATACCCTCCTTGCAGACACCCCTGCTCTATCCTGAGTAAAATCAGAAAAAGTTGGAAGGAGGCAGAATACAGGTAGTCCTGAACTTGTGCCCATTCATTTAACAACTGTTCGAACTTATGACCGCACTGAAAAAAGTGACTTACAACCGATTCTCGCATTTATGACCATTGCAGCATCTCTGTAGTCACATGATCAAATTTAGGGCACTTGGCAACCGGCATGTATTTACGACACTTGCAGCATCCCGGGGTCCCGTGATTGCCATTTGCGACCTTCCCAGCCAGCTTCCGACAAGCAAAGTCAGTGGGGGAAGCTGGATTCACTTAACAACCGTGGCAAAAAAAGTTGTAAAATTTAACACAATTCACTTATCGACTGCATCGCTTAGTGACAAAAGTTCCAGTCCCAATTGTGGTCATAAGTTGAGGACTACCTGTTTTCAGCCCTGCCCTGAGAAGAAAATGTGCCATAGTTTCAGCCCAAAATTGCAGCATGCTTAAGACCTACTAGAGAAGTTTAACAGAAATGGTCTTCCTCTTGGTATCCCTAAACAATTCTTCAGAGTTTAGTAAGGGCCACAGCAAGTCCTAACTTAGGGACCTCATTAAAAATGGGGCCCATGCAATCTAGTTGTCATCTCTATTTCCTATCATAAGACTGAACAGGGGCATCTGTAAGGAGTGTATCAAAAAAGTCAGGAGGATAGCTGCAACAACATATTCATAGCTGCCATTTTTACTTTTTTGACTTCCCATGCAGACACCTCTGATATTGAGGCAGCATTATTCTGAAGCAGCCTTCTCCAACATATTGCATTCTAGAAATTTAGGTTTTAATTCCCATAATCCAGAGCCATTTTCTTCCAGATGACACCAGGACAAAGAAATTGGGAAGGAGGGAGGGAAAATTTATACCTTTATTTTAATAATCAAATACAGCTTATTTTATTAATTGAAATCCAATCCCGTTAAGTGTATTGAAATCCAATTAGTGGCATGGCTCTACCTATTGCTATTTCTTTTTTTAACTTCTTCATTTTAATCAATGTTTTTCAAACTTGGCCACTTTACGACGTGTGGACTTCAACTCCCAGAATTCCTAGTGACCCCATAGATAGATAGATTTCCTCCAGCTTGTTGGGGGACATCCTATTAATATAATTTTTGTTTGTTTGATTGTTTGTTGATGGGGCTGTCCTCCAGATGGGAGGTTGAATTCAACTTCCATCATCCCCGTCAGAGTAGTAGCTGGGAGTTATGGGGGTTCGTTAACATCTAACAGCTTTGCAAGGGGAAAGTCGCAGCAAGGCTGCTGTGACGTTTGGGAGAAATGACAACATAGCTGGGTTTGTGGTTCAGGACCACAAGGCTTGTTGTTTTGCTGTCGCTGCCTCCTGCTGGTGGGTTTGGGAAGGGGAGGCTGAGTTTTTTCAATCAGTTGGGGTTCCACGAGAGTTTTTACTCTTAAACTCTCATGGAACCCCAACTCTGATTGAAAAAACTCGGCCTCCCCTTCCCAAACTCACAAAAAAACATCACTCAAACACAGCCAACTTTTTATCCCTAGAGCTTTGCTTCTTGATGAGGGGTTCCAGGGCATTTTTAAAAAAAACTAACAGCCTGAAAAAGGCAATAGATTTATGCAATTCAAAGAGAAGGCAGAGAAATGAAAAAGAGCAATCTTGTTCCAGAGATGAAGGACTGGCTTTTGGAAATGGGTAATTTATTCATTTGGGAAAAGGCGATACGTTCAGCTAATCAGAAAATGAAGCAGTATGTTCTTTCCTGGTAATAGATTGCATGGTACCATCGTACCACAGAAGAGCATGTTGAGATATTTCAAATCCTTTTCTATTGGATAACAGAATAGTTTTATAAGGTATTTTCTGGAAACCAGTGACTTCTACATGATGACTATATATGTATTTTAGATTTTAGTACTGGCACTTCTTAATTTTTTCTGGGTTTTTTAATTTGGGGCGGCTTTTTCTTTCTCTTCCCTTTGTTGATTCTGTTTAGTTTCTTTTGACATTTTTATTGGCTTTAGTATTTCGTTGTCTCTTTCATTACTCCTTTTCTATCTTTTGGTGCTCTGTTGCTTGTAATCTTGTCGTAAAAAACAATATAAGGAAAGAAGAAACAGAACTGGAGGATGAAAACGTTTAAGATCAAACACGTTAGAGCATTTGCAATTTTAGAAAAGCCACAGCCTGAAAAAGTTTAAAACCCCCCTGGATGAGGCCTTTCTCGGAGCTGAGACTGATCCCAAAGGATGTGCATGCCTGAAAACACATGTACGTTTTGCCAGGAACGACTCACAACATTTTGTTGCCTGGGATGGAAGAGCAAATGGCAGCCTTCTGAGAGCAGCAACAAGACCTCGTGCTCAGAAGACGAGATTTAAACCGCAGGTGGTTGGGCGTAAGAGAGGAAGGTTAGAGAGAAGGTGTTAGAGATGTAGAAAATGGGAGGCTTGGCCGAGAGGCAACCTTCGCTTAATTAGCATGGCAAAACACACACCCCAAAAGTGGGGATTTTAGAAAACATAGAACAGGCTAAGCTTATTATAGCATGCTAATAGGTAACATGGAATCAGGTGCGTCTGCGCAACGTTGTAACCAGTTATACCTATTTTCTTATCTCAGTGTAACCAGATATGTTTATTCCCTTTTTTTTTCAACAAGTATAAAAATAGATGTAAAAGTTTGTTCGGGGCTCCTCTCCCCTTAGTGAGACGGAGTCCTTTTTCTTGAAGCGCTTCAGTAAAAAGAGGAATAGCCAATTCTCGTCTTTGGGGTCTTATGGGGGAGAACCCGGGGGAAAGGGGTTTCACACTTTGCGGAAAACACTTTGAAAAAGTTCCAAGTCCTCAAAGATGGCCTTTTGATTCTGGCACGTGAAAAATCTCACTGTAGGTAGTCCTCACTTAACTACCACATCTGGGACCGGCAACCCTGTCGCTAAGCAACATGGTTGTTAAGTGAGACATCACATGACCATGATGGGCTTATGACCTCACTTCCACTGCGGTCATTAAGTGAGACATCACATGACTGCAACTTATGATTTTACTGCTGGCTTCTGTATTGACTCTGCTTGTCGGAATCCAGCTGTGAAGTGCACAAATGGTAATCACATGACTGCGGGGATGCTGCGATGGTCGTAAGTGTGAGGACTGGCTGTAAAGTTACTTTTTCAGTGCTGTCATAAATTCGAAAGGTTGCTAAACAGGGCAGTCATTAAGTGAGGACTACCTATATTGACTTTCCCTGGCTGTAAAACTACAGTGGCATTATCTTAAATCAAGCATAAAGTCGTCTTCTTTCCTGAGACTCAGGATCGCCTTCCCCACTCTGACTAAGGTAGGGTCAGCCCTGTCCTTTCCTTGTTATCTTCCTCCCCTTTTTATCATGTGACTATCAGTGCCAGGGGTCCAAAAAATCAATATGGCAGCCACAATCATGCAACTGAAGGTCACTCCATTCTTACATGCACATTCAGAGGGCATTCAGGGTGCATCGCATGTAAAAAAGGGGCGGGGCTTTGACCACATAGCTGTGGCTACCATATTAATTTTTTTTACCTCCCTGAAGACCCTTTTGATCAGTGGCACCTATTCAGAAGCTTTAAATCTTTGGTTTAAATACTGTACTGATTAGATCAAAATCAGCGTCAACCTCAGTCTGGTTGATCCATTTGCACACTTGATCTCCTGACCCTCACAAGCAAATCCACAGCTTGCTCAGCAACTCTCCAATTGTTACATCTGGTTGATTCCCATTCTCTCTCTCACACATTCACATGCACCATTACACAAATAAGAACATACGATGAAGATGTTCTGCTGGATCAAGCCAAGACCCATCCTAGTCCTGCATTTTGTTTCTCACCACTGCAACCCAATGCCCAAGGAGAAGATGGTGGCCTCCTTGTCTTCTCCCATTGCTCCCTTGCAGCTGCAATGTGGAAGCACACTCTTCCCCTACCTGGAGGCATCCTTGATAGGCCTGTCCTTCATGAATCTATCCAGCCCCTCTCCAAAATCCTACAAGTTCATGGCCATCACCACATCTTGTGGTCATAAATTCCACAGATTAATTATTGCCTGTGCAAAGAAGTACTTTTCTTTGTCTGCTGTAGATCTCATCTATACATTTACTTTGGGGATGGGTGCAACAGAACCCCCCTGCTGAACTCCAGCACTAGAACCCATTCCCCCCAGGGACACTGTCCCAGCTCCATCTGGGTTCCTGAAAACCAAAGAGTGGTGCATTCAGAGTGCATTCCAGATGCGTCTCTCTCTCTCTCTCTCTCTCTCTCTCTCTCTCTCCCCTCCCCCTCCCCCTCCCCTCCTCTCTCTCTCTCCTATCTTAAAATGGTAAGAAATCTGTGAATTTCATCCACAGAGCCATGAAACAGAGGCTTGGGGATTCTAGGTGGCCCTGGAGATGAGGCTGGGATGGACTGTGTGATTGGGTACAAAGAAGGAATCAATGCTCTTTGGGCCACCTCTTCCAGCATCCAGGCTGGGCTCTCTGTTCCCCGTCCACTCACCAGGAGGACACAGGCAGGCAGTTCCATGGCTCTGGAGGACACAGGTCCCCCCATTCAGACAATGGTCTTGGATGCACTCCTCAACTTCACAGAATGGCCCGCTGAAGCCTGCAAAGGAAAGATCTTAAGGAACCAAAAGGAAGTAGGACGCACCTCTTCAGATGCATTATCCCCAGCTCTGTCACAACCTCTCAGCCCTTCTGGCTAATTTGTTTATTCCCCTAATCCTAATAACCAATCCCAATTTTGCTCCTAATCCTTACTATTCAAAATCTGGCTGCTTTCAAGGAGGAGATGGGGTGAGAAAATGACCAACAGTGTCAGGTGTAGAAGGCTGAGGGTCCCCAGGAATTACTGGGGGACTCTGAGCCAGTCATTCTCTCTCCGCCTAACCCACCTCACAGGGCTGTGAGGAAAGTAGGAGGAAGTACTGTGTATGTCACCTTGAGGAACTGAAGGAAAGGGGGATTATAAATCAAATAAAGAAAGAAAAAACATGAGAAAGGGGTAGAAATTATAAGCATGCTCAGCGTACCACTGTCATTAGGATGTGATGTTTCACAGATCCTGGTTAGCTTGGTTCTGTAACATTGGTAAATATTTCTATTTCTAATGTTTCTATTTCTGTTTCTGATTTCCTATTTCTAAAATTTCTATTTCTAATGTTCCTATTTCTAAACTTTCTATTTCTAATGTTGCTATGTCTAAGCTTTCTATTTCTAAAGTTGCTGTTTCTAACTTTTCTGTTGCTAATAATTCTGTTTGTAACTGGGGTGCCTGTTTCTGGAAACACTTGCAACGGGGCTTTTAATGGAGTTAAGACTTAGGGTAAACATGTAAAACATTGCTTAAAATGTTTTTTAAAAAGAGGGAAAATTAGTAACAATGGCTTAAGAACTGGCAATGTTACCAACTGTTAGAAAACTGGATGCGAATCAAGCATTTCTCAAATGTTGTGCAATGTGTATGTCTATCGGTTAAATCCATAACAGGAGAGCCGTGTTGTCTCGCCAGAAACCAGGAGGACCTAGGGGTACCTTTTCCAACTATCAAAGGCATAAACGTCCGTGAGCTGCAGCTTAGCCCTTTTAATAAAAGCTTATTGAATAATGTATTATTAAATGAAATTAAATATTTTAAGAAAAGCTTATGCCTTTGAATAAAATAGGTTAGCCACCAAAGGGGCTGCTGGACTCCTGGTTTGGTTTTTTGGGGTTTTTTTTTTTGCTATTGGCTCAAAATCCTTAAAAGCGATCTGCATTTTGCCTAACCCAAAGTCTTACCAGATGGGCAGAGGCACTGGAAATAGTCCAACAGGTCCAAGCAGGAAGCCCCATTCTGACAAGGCTGGCTGAGGCACTCATTGATGTTAGATTCGCATCGGGAGCCTGTGTAGCCCCTGAGGCAGGAGCAGGTGAATGAGCCAGGCGTGTTGTAGCAGCTTCCTCCGTGTTCACATGGGTTGCTCCCTGGAACAGGAGAGAGGAGGAATCCAGAGAAAAACTCTGCCAACTTCATTTCAAGGACAAAGTTTGCCAACCATTTTCCTGACATTTGAGTCCCGTTCCACCAAGAGATGTCTGTTGGTGCATTGCAAAACTCAGGAGAGTACTGTACACATTTCTAAAAACACCCTCTTATTGTTGTTTTGGGTTGTGCGTGGATTTGAAGGTGCAAAATGAGGTTGGTGGCAATCAAAGGTGTCCGTGGGGAATCTCTTCTCCTTTCCTTCCTCTCTCCCGGTAAAAATCAGCGGCTGAAATCCTACCAATTCCAACATTCTAATAGCCTAAATATTTAAAGGATGGAAAGAGACCCTGCTGAAATTGTCACTGTTGATGAGAAATAAAAAAAGGATAGCAGATGAGGTAGAAGCTCAGATGCTTCTCGGCCCTTTGTGGTCTGCCTCGACTGGGGGTAGATTCTGCTCCTTCATTCTGGTACAAAATAATTACCCAAATCTGTTTCCCTTCTGTGCAGATCCTCAGTTTCCACTGGTCTCTCTGAGAAGCAGCAGCATGCCCAGTTCTAGGGAACTCCAGGGAAAACCCAGTGGGTGGAGCTTCTCAAAAGATAAGCAGTCCCTGATTGCTTCTACTTTTTTGCACAGAAGGGAAAAGAGTATCTTCACTCATTAGTGAGTTAACAACAGCCTTTGCTTTTGACCTGATGCAGCATATGGAGGAACTCAGAAATTTGCACGTTTTGGTGACACTTGGTCTGGGCCAGAAGTAAGTAGTCCTCGTTTAGTGACTGCCTCATTTAGCATCCATTCACAGTTACAATGGTGATGAAAAAGTAATTTTGCGGCTAATCCTTGCATTTACGACCTTTGCAGGTCTGTAAAGTGAAGGAAAGTTGAAGTAAAATCACAAGCACAGTGGTGGTTTCACTTAGCGACTGCTTTGCTTACTGACTGAGTTGCAGGTCTCAGTTGGGGTCACTAAATGAGGACTGCCTGTATTGCTCAGCTGTGGGTATTGGGGGTGTTTTCCTCCACAAGAGCAATGCAACTGTTGGGTTGTGATACATATTGCACCTTATCCCGCCAGCCCACCTTACCCATCCGGCACTCGTCAATGTCTTCATAGCATAGAGCTCCAGCATAACCCAGCTGGCATGTGCAGATGGCATGGCCAGTTAGGAGGTCCGTGTCACAGTGGGCATCGGGATGGCATGGATTGCTGAGGCAAGCATCATGCAGGTGGCAAAGAAGCCCTGAAGAAGTAGATATGGATGGTTAGCAAAACCTTCTGGTCTCTAGAGATGGAACCCACCCCTCCACACCCATGTTCTGGGGTTCTTCAAAATTAACACCAACATTGCATGCTTTGTGACCATAGCCCCAGGCTCCACCAATGTTATCATCTGTTATTGGCAATGTTGCAGTGATGTCAGAGAATGTTCATACTTCAGTTTGCAAGATGGGAAAGGTCACTCATGACCTACTTAGACAGAGGACAGGCCATTCTGGTTGCATGTGCCATTTATGAATGATAAAACCAAATTCTGCCCATTCTCCAGCCAGGTATCTTTCAGTATAGTTTTTCTTCCCTTCTTTTTTGGTAATGTTTTGTATAATTTTTTAATGTTGTATGTATTTATTTATATTTATTGTTTTAATGCTTTGTGTGAACTGCCCAGAGTCCCCCACTGGGGGGAGATGGGCAAAGAGAAATTTAATAAATAAATAAATAAATAAATAGTCCTGGACAATAACTCCCATCATCCCCAGCCAGCATGCCTGTGTGACCTGGTGGGTGATGGCATTCATAATCAGATCCATCTGGAGGGTGCCCAATTAGGGACAGTTATCTTAAGCATTCTAATAAATAAGTTGGATTTATCTGTATATACAGTATTAGTAACCAAGATCTCTTGGCCATTCCACTCTGGAAAATGTAAGCAGAGAGAAAGATATAAAAATAAATAAATGTCCCCCCCCCCCCCGATTCTTCTGGCTTCCAGCCCTTTGGGGATATTTGTTGAAGCAAGATTTTTACTCCAGGTTATTTGAAAATTTACTGTCAGGCTTTGCTAAATGCCAGATCAGCCTATGCCAGCTGGCTCTTCTCGGGAACAAAATTCATTCTGATTGACACGGACTTTGGGCATAAGCCTAAATTAACCTGAAGAATGTTGCATTCAGCATGTTGAAACTAAAACAGCTTACCGTAGGCCCAGAGGCCAAAATGAGGAAAGTTATGAACTATGGACAGGTTTCAAAAAAAGAGGGCATATCCTGGGGTGAACTGGTAGATTATGAGATGTGGGACTTGGAGGTTCTCTGGAGATGGGCCTTCTCCAACCTGGAGTGCTCCAAAAATGTGGGATAATTCCCCAGCTGTGGTAGACCAATCGATCCAGCTGAGGAAGGGCTGGCAGCAAGATCGGCTTGTTGTAATGAAAGGCGAAAGGAAAGGCTTAGTGAATGTTGCATCTGACCTGTCCAGCCTTGGAGGCAGTGGCAAGCATATGACCCAATGCCATCCTGGCAGGTGCCACCGTTGAGGCACTGGTGTCCTGCACAGTCATCTGGATTCACCTCGCAGTACTGGCCGGTGTAGCCTATTGGAAGAACCGGAGGAAATAAACTTAGACGCCTTGTGGACGAAACAAAACTGTCATCAACAATTACTAGCGGGGCTTCCAGATGAAAAAACTCTGAGAGCACGCAGCTCTTCCAACCTTTCGTTTCTTACGGTACCTTGGCATCACACTGTTTCCAGTTCCCCAAACCCTCAAAAAGCAATCTGAAGTAGACTTGGGACCATCTTCAAGTCTGTTGACCTCAAAATGCTAAGAAATGGCAGGAACATGTAGTGACTTGTTTGTAAAAAAACAAACAAACCCAGTGGTCATTATGAGGGGAAACGTCCTGGCTGTTAAGCCACCATTCCTCTGTTGTATTTAAAAATCTTGAAATGGTGACCTGGCAGGAATTTTGCAACCATCTTTCCTAATACAGGTAGTCCTTGTTTAGCTACCACAATTGGAACCGGCACCTTGGTTGTTAAGCAAAGCAGTCACTAAGTGGAAAATCACATGACCACGACCGTGCATAGGATTTTACTTCAGTTTTCTTTTTTCCCCACTGCCCCGCCCTTGGGATTGCTCACCCCAGTGCTGGGATAATTAGCAAGAAGAGAATTAATGTTCGTATTTACATTCACTGGAGAGGAAAGGATTAGAAGAGAGTAAGCAGGCACACAACGGGGAATACACATTGAAAGGAATGTGCTGGAGGGCGGAGCTGGCGTCGCGGCGATACGGCGGGCGATCCTGGGCTCCCAGGATGGCAGCCGATATCTCCTCCCCCGGACGGTCCCGATGGACCTAAGCCGTCCCGTAGAGATGGCGATCGCAAAGGGCACGTCCCGCGGATCTCAGGGACGCCGCAAGTCCCAGATTGATCCGGGGAGAAGCTCTTGAAGCCGGCGGAGGAGAGCCAGCCAAAATGGCTGCGAAAGCCGGGGCAGCTCCAAAGGAAGAAGGAAGAGAAGGGTGTCAACTGGGTGAGATGGACTTTTACTATTTAACTATTCTTAGAGAACACCTTAAGTAACTTAAAGAGATTTTTAAAAGTGAAGAAAAGTGGATTAAGCGGCGAGATCGAGCCTTATAAAAAAAGGGGGAATTTTTTTTTTTTTCTTTTCAACTTTCCCTTTTTAGTGGATTTGGCAAGATGTTTTTCTCTTAAAAAAATATATATTTTTAACTGGATTGGCTTTTTCTTTTTAATACTCAATAACTTTTTATTTTAAGCCTTTTTTTGACTAAGATTTCTTTATTGTTGTAAGAAATTTATACTTTTTGATTTTGAAATGGGGAAAGTGGAGTTAAGAGAAAGTAAATGAAAGAAAGTTGCACTGCCATTTAGAGGCTCGACATAGTGCTTTTTTTCTTCTATTGTGACGCATGCTCAAGGACTCTGTGCTTTCTAAAAAGATAGTGGGATGTGCATGTTTATACAGGTGCCATCCGTAACTATAAACAAGAAAGTGGAGTTGAAAGCGATTTTGAAAATATCAAGATGGAAAATTTGAGCTAGTCACAAGAGCCCTGATTAGTGGCAGTAGCTCTTCTTTCTGCTAGAAGCTCTGCTTTGCTCTCCACTCCCCCCTCAGTTGGGTTTTTTTTTAAAGAGACTTAGTCTTTTCCCTCCTCTTCTTTTTTTTTTTTTTTCTCCTCTTGCTTTTATTTTTTTTTTTTTCTTATTTTTGGCAAGAACAAAGATAAAGAATCCTTTGACTCAATGAAGGTTTATCAAGATAATAAACTACACGAGAAACACAATGCAGAAAAAGATCTCTAAACTATTGAGGATGACTATAAAAAACTGGAAGAAGAGCTGAAGAAATTCCCACAAAAAAAGAAAAAAGATACTAAAGCTAAAATGGACTTAATTAAATATAAAACGGGATCAATGGAAAAGGAAGAAATAGTACAAGAAATCAGAAACATTAAACAGAATTATTGTGGTTAATTAACTGATAAATGAAGAGGGACAGACTTGTTCTTGGTACTGAGGGTGAGAAAAAGACTATATAAGATTATAATGGAAAATCGTACTAAAAGAATGCACAAAAAGAAGAAGTAAAACAATATTGAAAGAAACTATTTCAGATGTTTAAAGAAAAAACGAGGGGAATACAACAATGATGGAACTGACAGAAGCTTCAAAAAGCAGAATGTTTGAAAGGACATTTATTATTGCTTTCTCTTATCTAATAATATAGAAAAAGGAATAAACAGCTAGATATTTTGGGATGTTGAATGAAAAGGGTGAACTCAAAATTATGCAAGCGCTGGAATAAAGTATAAATCTGAGATATATAGTTAAAAATTGTATTTGATTCTAAATATTTTAAGAGATTAGACATTTACATATGGTTGAATATAGTAACATAGATTTTAAACTAGAGATATTTTTGTTGAAACATGTAGTGAAGAATTTGGTTAGAACTGTAACCCGGTTAGAATTGTAACTGATATTGTAACTGATACTGGTTAGAACTGTAACTTTTAAGAATTGGAAAAATTAAAAATCACTTATGCAGGAGGAAGTTATGGAAAATTATGAAATGTGCAGAGATGAGTTAAACTGAGATTTGAAATTAGAGTAAGAAGATAAGTAACTTGTTTTTATTAATGATTGGATGAGAAAATATAGTAATGTAATGGATTAGGAAACTTTATAATAGAAATTTGATATTAATTATTATATATATACACATATAATCGATAGATGAAAATGTATTACTAATCCTATTGAAAGTTAAAATTTCTTGTAATAAATGATTTTATAGATTAGCTATGAATGATTAATAATTGTTAATAGATAAGTATACAAGTATATTTTGAATAGATGATATGAGAATTTAAGATTATGAAAGGGGCACCAACGAGTTGGTAACTGGTTGACACACGCTATAAAATGGAAGATGCTTTTTTTTATGCCTTTTTGTGGTTTTGTTTGTCCATGTATGTTTTGTGTTTGTTGTAAAAATAAAAAAAAAAGAAAAAAAGAAAAAGAAAAAGAAAGGAATGTGCTGGCGCTGGCTGTTTGCCTATGCGCTCGGGGCTGGGAACCATGAGTACCATAGGGAAACAGCAGGGGTATTCTCCATTATGCACCTCCTTATTCTTTTGTAATCCCTTCCTCTCCAATTTCTCTTCTCTCCGAGGGGAGAATAAAAAAAAAAAAGGTCAGCCACAGGACAGCACCTACTAACTGACTAATGACAAACACGTGAGTGAGAGAGAGAGACACTGCAAAGGTTATAAATGTGGCCCTTGGTCGCAAAGTTATTTTTTCAGCACCGTTGTAACTTTGAACGGTTGCTGCACAAGATGGTCAGTAAGCGAGGACTACCTGTACAGCTAAGTGCTACTGGGGATTGCTGTGGTGGCTGAAATGTGGAAGGGGGCGGTAACTTTCTAAATCATGGCTACAGACTGGCACCACTAACAGTAATGACATCAGTTGTTTTGGGGGCTAGCTCAATTCAAGGCATTGGTTTGAAATAAAGGGGTAAACAAATCAGTCCCACCCTTTCTGGGACAAATTTTGGGAGAAAAGTGTGGGGGGGAAAAGAACCATGGTTGCATTTACACAGTGCACTCAATGTGGTTACTGAATTAATTATGACAAATAAGCTGACTTGCCACAAGATGCTATGCTGCAAAAATATTCAGAAGAACAGGAGGAGGAGGAGGAACATTTAATCTCACCAACCTGCCATCTGCAGCCTGAATTAATAGCTTAGATGCAGCCTGTCTCACTATGAACATGCCTGGTTACTAAAGACTGTGGGCAGTGGACTGGAGGGGATGGCACTCAAGACCTCCCCCATCCAGAGTCCCAATCGTTGGGCAAATGGAGAAGAGTTTTCTCCCCTGGAGCTCCTGAACAGTGACTTGCTCTCCCTTCAGAATCCCACTTTTCCTCTGGCTTGATCTTTGAGAAAAAGCTTCCATCCACACTTCCTTCCTTGGGTGTCTTAAACTACATTTTGGGGGCTTTGGGGTACGGCCACAATGCCTTATAGCCAGCAAGGGTGACAACAACGCTAATAACAAAGAACCATAATTCCCTGGCAGGCAGAGGCAGCCGTGGTATCTTTCATCGACGTGATGGCAGGTGCCCCCGTGGAGACAGATCTCCGGGGAACAAGGCCCCAGCTGGTACTGGCAGAGAGGACCGGTGAAGTTGGGCGGGCAGAAGCAGCGGAAGGAGCCGATGCTGTTGACGCAGCTGCCGCCGTTGAGGCAGGGGCTGGGGGACCCAAAACATTCGTTGATGTCATGCTGGCAGGTGTGGCCTTCGAAGCCTGGCCAGCACTGGCAGACGATGACAGGGTAGGTGATGACACACGTCCCACCGTTGGCACAAGGGTTGGCTGGGCAGAAATCCATCAACTGGCAGTTCTTCCCTGGAACAGAAATCAGAGTCAGCATGGTTCCCAGCTTCTCCTCCAGCCTGGGAGGTCAACGGTCAAGCTCCTCCAGCATCTTCTTCCGAACCACTGTCAGCCCATGACTTCCAGGAAACCCCCAGATGAGTGGGAGATCATCACCGTTCCTACTGTCAGGGATACCCTATCTGCGCTGAAAGAATCTTGCAACAACTGGCCACGTTACCGGAACATAACTGGATATTGCAATAGGACCAATCTTATGTGGGTACCTTTTCTGGCACGGCTTCTGCCCAAAAGCACCTTAACCCCAAAGATCAGATTGATGCCAACTCTGTTGGCCTTTCAGAAAGTGATTAATATCTGGAGGTTTGCCCAGGCCTGGGGGTCAGAAAGTGGCTGACGTTCACGGTATTTGTAATGTTTTTATTCTTGGCTGCCATTTCTCTTTAATTATGTATTATTATTGGGTATTATGGGTTCTTACAGTTATATACATTATTGTTTTCGTTCTTAAAGTTCATTTGCTGAATCATTTTGGTGAATACAGCAGCCGTGTAAATCAAGTTAAATATCCCCTGAAAATACTTATTTATTTATTAAACAAACTTATACAGCCTACTTCTGTGAAACAGAAAAAAATGAACTTATGATTTACGGATTTGTTGATTAGACAGGATAGATTTATAGAAAGAAGAGAGTTATGTTGTAACCATAGAGCAAGAGCTAAACTTATAATTGTATTTATAACTGCTGTAAAGAAGATCAGAAGCTACTTCTTTGTATCTTTTTCCTTTCCTTTCTTTTCTATTTTTCTTTTACTTTTTTTCCTTCTCTTGCACTTTTAACTTTCTTTTTTCTTTCTTTTTCTTTTCTTTTTCTTATTTTGTATTAGTTTGTATTCGTTTTTATCTTCCTTTTAAAAATCTTTAATAACATTGTGTGTGTACACACATACCCAAACTTATATAGCTGCCCATCTACCAAAACAATGAACAGGAATCAAAACCACAATATAATGAAAGCAAAAAAACTTTTTAAACCATGTTGAGGCCTCAGTAAAACTTGCATTTGTCCATCAACCACACCATGGCTCCTATGTCTAGGGGAGAAGCCATGGCTTTACTGAAGGCCAACAGGGTTGGCGCCATCCGTATCTCTGGATAATAGATAAATAATAATTTCTCTATTTAATCAATTTAGGACCAAGATCACATCTGAAACAGGTCTGATGTGAAAGTGAAAAAATTATATTCTTCTTGTCAAGAGTTGCCCTGTGTCACCAAATCAAACTCGATGTGCAAATGGTAGGATTTTCACGTACAAGAGTTAAAATAAGCTGGAATAGCATTAGAACTAACACAGCATTTAAAACTTGGTTCACATCTCCAGCAGTAATTCTCTCATCCGCAGCTAAACTAAAAAGATATTCAAAATTCCTATGTAAGCTCTCTGGGTGATCCTTAATATGGCCCTCGTAATGAATGAATGCGGTTGTTAAAACATTTAATCAACAATACTAAAAGAATATCACTCTGGACCGCTTCTTTCTGGCTCCATTACAAATTTTGAAGGCTGATATCAAAGTTACTACAACCCTAGCAGAGTTCCCGCTGATGCAGTTGCGATGAACCCATCTTCCAGATAAAAGAACTTTTTCACACAAAGGGATAGGAGTATCGATAGAGTATCAATAGAGGTGAATATGTGTAGCTCAGGGTTGAACTGTAGAGTCCTTGGGTTCTCTGAGCTTGGTTCTTTCCTTGCCAACGTTTCATTACCTAGGTTACCTAGCCGGGTAATGAAACGTTGGCAAGGAAAGAACCAAGCTCAGAGAACCCCAAGGACTCTACGGATATGAGTATCTTGTAAAAAAAGAAAGGGAGGAAGAAAAACAAGCTTCAAGTTTTAAGCTGCCCAATTGAGTAAGTAGCTGCCTTCCTCGGAAGGAGATCTAAGGCCTTTTAAAGGACGGGGAAGCAACTACAGAAGGACCAAAGTGAAAAATAAACCCACACGTAGAAAAAAAACTGCATTTCTGTGGGTCAAGGGAAAAAAGAGAAAAGAACCTTCATGAACTGAGATTGGCGTGTTAATGAACTAAAAGGAAAAACACGAAAACCGCAAATAGAAAAAAGAAGAAAACACTGAAAACCTTAAATGAGACCACCGAACATAATACAAGATTTTAAAATCTGGGTGATCCCGAGAGGAGGGCAAACTCAGGTTGTTCCCTCTAGTGGTGGCCGTGGTGTTTGCAGCTGTGACAGGGCAGCCTGGCTGGATCCTGCCGGGGTGGGGCGGAGGGGATTTGATCTGTATCCCCAGCTATGGCAGAGCTCACCCAGCTGCCCCCAACCCGTCTCCAATCTCTCTCTCTGTCTATAACAGTGAAGCTGCTCTCACCTCCAGCTTCATTTCTGACGAAGAGGCCGATGTGGTTTTCTTGCAGCGATATGGAAATGACCGGACCCTGCCTTTGGCCAGGAGGCTCGATCCACTTCCTCATCTGATTTACAGCCGGGGAGTTCCTTACGGGCTCCCCTCCAAGGACTAACCGGCTCTGACTCAGTTTTGGGGAGAAGTACTTTGCTCAGTACTTAGCAAAGAGGGGCTAAGTACTGCTAAAACCCATGCATACACACACACACACACACACGTGTATATGCACATGCATGCATAACACATGCACTCATACACATGAGCATACACGGATACACACCTATAATATACACACATATAAAACACATGCAGCTGTATATACGAACATATATAGATACACATACACATATATAAAACACAAGCCCATATGTATGAGCATACGTGGATAGATATACACATGTATAACACAGACACATATATAAAACATAGGCCCCTACATATGAGCGTGTGTGTGTGTGTGTGTGTGTAAAACCCCCGCATACAGACACACTTACATGCATACATGCCTGGCAATGCCTTTGTCTGGATCCTTTTGGCTTCTGGAGGGAACGGGATGAGCTGAAAAGGCCCCAGCTGGGGACCTCCTTCTGGGATCTGCCCCCCCAGCCTGTCTGCCCAATTTCCGGCAGGGAGTTGGATGAGTGTTGGCCTGAAGTTCTCCAGAGGAAGGGACAATTCTCCAGGAGCCCTTCCAGGAGAAGACCCGCCCTTAGAGGGGAAGGAGCCCATCTGCCCACCAAAGTCCCACGGACAGAGTTGGTCCTCGGGAATGAGAGGGGGGGGGAAGGGGAGGAGGCTGTGCCTCGCTGGCCAGAGGATTGGATCTCTTTGGAGGGGGACTTCCCTTCTCCCCTGGCCCGAGACCATCAGTGAGAGCCGGATGCCACATTCCGGCAGAGTTTCTCCCGTCCTTTCGTCTCCCGAGCTCTGCAACAGCCTCTGCCCAGAGTCTCATTCAGCCCCCAAACCACCCGCCTTCAACCGGGTTCCAAAATCCCAGTTCTTCTTCGGGCCTCGGTTAGGGGGTCTGGCAGGCCCTTTTAGGTTGGCGGTGATGGGTCTATTGTAGGGGATGATTGACACACAGAATGTTGGGTTTTTTTCTGTTTTTAATTTTGTGAAGCCACCCAGAGTCAATTTTGGGAGTTCGGTGGCCTAGAAATCAGACTAATAAATCAAACGGTCCCTCTAAAGTGAACTCTCTTTCCACAAACTCTAGGAGAACTTAGGAGTGTTGGCAGCGTATGGTCAAAAAAAGTCAAGATGGTGACCACGGTGGGGCAATCAAAGCTCTGTGGGTTTTTTATGTGCATGGCAATGCACAGCCTGGGGCAATTCCAAGGTTCCCATCTGATCCCCTGCCTTACCTGTCCATCCTGACAGACACTGGCATTGATGGTCTTTCCCAGAAACCCGCTGGCATGTTCCTCCATGTTGGCAGGGTGATGGGAAGCAGGGATCGCCAACCACTCCCTGGCATTTCTCCCCAGTGAAACCAGGAGGGCACACACATATGTACTCGGGGGCAGCTGAGGGAGGCAGAGCCCTGGACGAGCAGGTGCCCCCGTTCTGGCAAAGCACAGGGGTGCAGGGATCTGCAAACTGGCACGTGTCTCCTACATAGCCAGGAGGGCACCTGTGGCAGTCAGAAAATGGGAAGGAAACAGAGAAGGCAAAAAAAAAAAAGCTTGGTTTGAAACACAATGTTTTTGAAGATCTGGATTCAATCTGGAGCTAGGATGGAGAGTATCAAGGTAACTATAGGTAGTCCCCAACTTATGACCACTCTTTCAGCAACCATTCAAACTTGCGACGGCGCTGAATTAGTGGTACTTACAACCAGTCCTCAGATTTCTGACCATCCCAGTGTCCCACGGTCATGTGATTGTGACTTCCAACGTTTCCTGCCAGTTTCCCACAAGCAAAGTCAAATGGGGAAGCCGGCAGGAAGTCAGAAGTCGCGGTCATGTGAGGTCCTTGCTTAATGACCTGCACAGTCCTTGCTTAACAATGGCAATTGGACTGCCAGAACTGCCATCGCTAAGTGGCACAGCCATGTGACGTCGCACTTTATGACTATATCACTTAGCAACAGCAATTCTGATCCCAAATGCCGTCGTTAACCAAGGACTACCTAACCTGTATGGGAAATTCTAATTGAAAGCCTCTAAGCCTGCAGAGGGTCTCAGTACATCGCACTATGCCCTGCTAATCAGGGTTTGCTGCTGTGCCGGTTTGCACATAACGCTATTCCAAGAAGCATGGCTTCTAAACCACAAGGGTTGTATTTACACAACCTTAGCCTAACCGCATTCTGCCTTACTGCAAGGGGTGTCTCAGGTCAGGTCAGTCAAGCCAAAACTAAAGTAAACACCCTATTTAGTATTGGTGCTTGCAGTTGTAAGCAGGGTAGGAGCAAGAGATCATACTTAAAGGCCCGAAGAGTTGAGTGAGTCAGGGGTGAATAGGGGTGCAAATCCATCTCCCTTGCTCTAGCTGCCAGAGAGACTGGGATTACAGTATATACTCGCAAAGAAGCCAAAAGTTTTAGGTGCCAAAATATACCCCCCAAATTGGGTTCAGCTTGTCTGCAAGTATATGTGATAATACTTTTTTAAAGTACCCGTATTTCCCATACATACTCACGTATAAGCCCAACTGCAGATGAGCTGACCCTCACATTTTTAATCAACATACCATGAAAAATGGGTAATCCATGGATAAGCCAGTTGTGAAAATTAAAACATACAAACATTTTGAGTGTGGTCTCATCCACAGGTGCTGCGTTTTTCACAGTATTCTGGTAAAAAATGTGAGGGTCAGCTTATATGCAGATGGGCTTATATGCAAGTATATATGGTAGCTCCATGATCACAGCTGTACAATGGGCAGAAAACAATTCCGTCTGCACAGCTTTTACCAGAAATGGCATGAATTGAATTCCCAGCTTGGCTTCACCTTCTGTCTCCTTATGATGGACAAAAACTGCAATGTTTCCTGTACAATACACAGAATCACTGAGGGGAGAAATCTCTACCTGTTGAGCTTCTGCTGGTCATACAATTTTAACCCTGATGGGAATCTCCCTTCTCCCTACTCTTCAAAAAGAAAAACAGGAATTAGAGTCTTGCAAACTTACAGGCAGGAAGACGTCCCATTAGAGTGATTCAAGCAAGTCCCACCATTCTTGCAGGGCATCTGAGGGCAAGATTCAGCTGGAGAAAAGAAAAGAAAAGAAAAGAAAAGAAAAGAAAAGAAAAGAAAAGAAAAGAAAAGAAAAGAAAAGAGAGAAGGGAGTGGAGTGGAGTGGAGTGGAGTGGAGTGGAGTGGAGTGGAGAGAAGAGAAGAGAAGAGAAGAGAAGAGAAGAGAAGAGAAGAGAAGAGAAGAGAAGAGAAGAGAAGAGAAGAGAAGAGAAGAGAAGAGAAGAGAAGAGAAGAGAAGAGAAGAGAAGAGACCAAGATGTTTAGAAAAAGCCTCTTACCTTAATGTCTGCAGATCAGGGCGGGGGTGGGGGGTGGGATTAAACCCAGAGTATAAAATGAACTATATCATTGAACACATCGGAATTATATCCAGGAAGGAATTATTTATTTCTGCCTGCCTGTTTCAGAGATCCTTTGAACCCATGGACCCTCATTTGAAGCTTTTTGTGAGAAATAAAGAGGGGGCTTATCCTTAAGCATTAGCACCAAAGTTTGTGTGCAGAAGGAATCAAGTTGTGTCTCTTGCTTGGTATCACCAACAAAAACAAGATCTCTGCCCACAAGTAACATACACAATTACACTAGGGCAGTGTTTCTCAACCTTGTCCACTTTAAGATGGGTGGACTGGGAGTTGAAGTCCACCCATCTTAAAGTGGACAGGGTTGAAAAACACTGCACTAGGGAGATTTAAACCTGTCAGTGGCTAAACATGCAACACATTTATATTCCCCAGTTCTTTTGCAAACAATGACAGAATTTGTTCCTTTGTTTTTTCCCTTTTCTTTTCTTTAAATGCGGATACATTTGATTTTTCAAATGTTATAACAGAGTTTAAAATTACAGCAAATTTTGCAAAACCACAACCCAAGCGATGCAGGAAATGCAGCCTAGAGCCTGAGAGATAAACACAGGGTAAGTAAGGGTCTCTCCCACTTGCCCCTAACCTTGGCACAAACACGCCCTGGCAATTTCCTTTTTTCTGCCATGCCCTCCTGATATGGCCTTCACTTCATTCCCAACCCATATGTGAGGCAGTTGAAACGCATCCTGAGCTTTTCAGGGATAAAGGAGTTCTTTCCCCTTTAGGCAGACACAGTGTCACCAGACAACTGAAGGAGCAAGATCTATCATTCTGCCAGGATCAAGGTGTTCCCTGAGAGGTGGGATCAGCCTGCCATCTACTGGTTACTTTAGGCTGGTGCAAGCCCTGACCCTCCCTCTAGTCTTGACCCTGTTTTCCAGAGTCACAGGTAGCAGAAGAGTCCAGTTCCTTCAAAACGGCTTCTCCTCCCTACCCACCAGATCCCTAAACTGATCTCTCGCTCCGTGATGCGGATCAGCCGTACCAGCTGTAGAAGCAAGAAGGCTGCAGGGAGAAGCAGGAGAAAGGAAGGTGGATCTCTCTCTCTTGCTTTGTGGGGCAACGTTCCCCACCTGTGTCAGCTGTTGTTTGGGGGTGTTTTTTTAATCACTTTTTTTAGCACTTTTTAGAAGAGCACTAAACCCACATCCAGAAGGAGCTCAACAATTAGCTCTGGTTTGGTGCAAATGTTTTTCTGCAGATGAATTCAAAGGGAGTCTGATAATCAGCTGGTAGTAATAGCACTATTCCAGAATAATATTAAACCCTTGTCCAAAAGGAGCTGAGTTCCTTTGAATGACTCCTGTAAAAACAGAGCGAGTTTCGCCAGATGGCTAAATCCAGCGGTCCGACCATTTGTCAAAACTTGCCCGCTTCCAGAAGATTGATTAGTGGATATTTTTTCCACTGGCTAGTAATATGTAGCTGGGGTTGGGGAGGAATACAAAGCTGGTGGGGGGAGGGGGGGAATTCTAGCAACCCCTGACTAGGATACTGTGTTAAGCATCATTTACCAGCATTGTAAATGCTGGTGGCAGGATAGGGATCACCAGTAGGGACAGCAAATGTTTTGCTGCTGTATTTTTCTGCCAGCTCAATGACAGGGCAAAATGTAATATGGATCAACTGCAGATCCATAATATGGATCTATTTATTCAAGATCTTTTGGATCTATAACATTGATCTATTATTTTGACCTTCTGGGGTAGTATTCTACAATAGTAGATTAGAAAGACTGAAATAATAAGAACAATAACAATAATAATATCAATATTTTAAATTCCAAAATATTGTAAATATCCAAGAGAACAGAAGGATTTTAGCTTCACACGGAAGCAATAAGAATGTGTTGCTAGGCAAGTTTTGTGAGGATAATATTTCAGAAGCAACGAAGAAAACACCACCCTAACATCCTTCCCCTGGTTGCTCTCCATGTCCTCCCAAAAGCTTTCTTACCAAGCAAGCAGACGTGCAATTGTGCAAGAGTCTGTGTGCACGTACAGAGAGGTGGACTGTCATCCGTGAACATTTACACAATAACAACTGTGTTAGTCCACAAAGTCCCACAAAACTGTTAACAACAGATAGACGCAGCAAGCTCTTTGTAGACATAAAGAAACACACACACCGCACGCACAAAGAGCCCTTGAGCTGAAAATCTGCCCTGAAACTGCTCCAGGGGCTGATGAAACATTAACAGCTGTAACTTGTCCCCTCTGGGGGTGTGCGTGCAACACACTTAACCAGATCAGATCAAGAGTTAGTGGCTGCATTTTTGCAACATGCTAATCTCAGTTAGTTTTTCTGGCGGCAGGAAGTCAACCTACGTGACGAGTTTAGGCTTCAGGGTATCGGACAAACCCAGAAAATGAGATAATCCGTTAAGGATGCTGGGCAAACCCTACGTGTAAAAATCTGCAATCCACTCCACATATGCTCTTCTTTTTAAGTTACCTCCAGCAAACGGGATCAACATAAGCAGTAGCAACGGTTTCATCCTCTTTTAGATCCTTCTTCCACACCCTCATCACTCCTTCCGACGCTAGAAGAGGTCCTGGGAGGCAGAATCCGGGTGTCCAAAGAGCGGGGTCAAATTGAAGCCACGGGTGAGGATGACGCCATTAGAGAGAGCACGCCTGGAATGCACCCCAAGTTCTAGAGACACAACCTATGGCTTTGTGGGACACCCCATCACCCCCCTCCCTTAAAAAACGAGACACATCCTGCCGTTTCTGTTCTCCATTGTCGAAGATTTCCTGCCCCACACAATGCCTGGGACGGGAAAGATTTCCTGTTACCCAGGGCACTGTTGTCAACACTGAAAAAAGGGTGGGAAAGATTAGGGTGGGTTGCCGCTGAGGAAGAAGAGAACATTGCCAAGAAACAAAAGCAGAGTAGAAGAATTGTGAAAGAGGTTGTGCATGTGCTGGGGTACACATAATGACATGCCATCTTCAGAACAGCTCTCCCGTGGTGGGTAAAGGGTGTGCTGTGGTGAAGCGACAGAGATCTGATCTCAGCTCAGAGGAGATGCATGAAGCTCACCAAATCTTCTCGAGCATCAATGTTCCTTCTATGTTGCGGTGGTTCTACTGATGTTCCTTCCATGTTGTGGAAGGCTGGATGTCTAAATAGCATCTCAGAGGTCTCTCAAAGATGTGGAGGCAGGGTTTTTTAAATTCCCGTTGTCCGTGTTCCTCTAAGACAGTATTTTTCAAACCTAGTCACTTTAAGATGTGTGGACTTCAACTCCCAGAATTCCCCAGCCAGCCTGCTGGCTGGGGAATTCTGGGAGTTGAAGTCCATACATCTTAAAGTTGCCAGGTTTGAAAAACATGGCTCTAAGAGTTCTCCACCAGATCTTTCTATTGCCTCCCCTCGAGCCATCTAAGACCTGATTTCTTTGCTTTTCACAGTTTGCTGCCACCAGCTGGGCTCAACCTAGGAAGCTAAGTGGGGCCAGACCTGTTTAGTACTTGAACTGGAGACCACTAGGAAATTCCAGGTTCACAGGATAGATTGGGAAGTTGAACAAGCATTCTAGAAGAAGGAAAGGGTAAACTAATCCCATTTATGAAAAAAAAAGAACCTACACGGAGTTACCAGTTGACTGGCTCTAAAATTATTACTATTATTTTTATTATTATTATTTACAGTTTTCTCTCTTTTCTCCAGGCCCTCTACAGTGGTACCTCCTTACGAATTTTTCGAGATACGACCAGCTCCGGCCCCAAAAATTTACCTCGACATGCGAACTCCACCTCGAGATATGAACCGGATCCGCGGCCATTTTCCCTGCTGCCATGCGGCCGCGGCTTCCTGTGGGCGAGATCGCAGTAGCAAGGAGATGTTTGGTGAGGCTTGTGGTGTGTTTTGTGGCGTTTGGAAGGTTTTTGTGGTGTTTGGAAGGTTTTTGAGGTTTAAAAATAAAATGCATATGTTTCAGAACTGTTTAGCCGTATTTACATTGAACCTTATGGGGGAAATTTACCTCGGGGTGCGACCAAATTCGGAGGGCAGAACGGATTAACCGTATTTACATTGAACCTTATGGGAAACTTTACCTCGACTTGAGACCAACTCGAGTTGCAATCAGAGTCACGGAACAGATTAAGTTCGTAACTAGAGGTACCACTGTATTTCTCTTTCCTCTCCTATGTCAGGTTTGCAACTCTATCAAATCCAAGGACTGAGTTGATAGGAGCCCAAGACCTGTCTGCAATACCACATTAAGTCTTACTACAATTTGACTTTGTTTGTTTGTTTATTGTTAAACTTGTATGCCACCCATCTCCCCCAACGGGTGACTCTGGGCGGTTCACAATAACAAAAAAGGAAAAAACACCAATCCCTCCAACAATGGCTAAAATCCATGAAACGTACATTAAAAATGTCCTAAAACCCCCCTGTAAATTTTAGCCCTAAAACCTTCAAGATGCTGGGGGGGGGGAACCAAACCCATCACCCCGCCAGCCACCTCCACAGATGCGAGTTTGAACCCAGACCATGGGACCGATTGTGAATGAGGCAGAATGCACAATCTTTAACATTCGCTTAGTTGTTGTTAGTTTTTAAATTTTTTATTAGTCCATTTTCAGACGTAAAATAAAAACGGACAGCTCATCACACTCAGAAAAAAAAACACACAACAAATAAAAATGTAAAAAAGACCAACATCCCCTCGTAGTTACAAATAACAATTGCTTAGTTTTGATTAGCTTATCATCACCATGATCTGCGGCGTCATCTGAACTTCTCTTATCATCAAGCGGATTGTAGATTTTTATACGTAGAGTTTGCATGGATTGGGGTCAGGATGATAGAAGATCTTGCCTAGAGAGATGCAGTGCATTTTGGGGGTGTATGTTGGGGGCTCCCGATTGTCTATTATTCCAGAGTCTACTGGAGTGGGCAGCTATAATAAACTTAAATAAATAATAATAGCAATAAAAATAATACTTTCAATTGCTGCTATTTTAATTGTATTGGTGTTTTGGTGTTTTCTTATTGATGGACAATGCCCAGAGTTTATAAAGGTGGCCATATAAATTTAGGACAGGATAGGATAGAAGAGTTATTGGTCCTCCAGGAAAACAACGCAGAATAAAAGACTGGCCACAAAGTAAAGCTGCTTCTGCACCAGCGTTTCTACTGCTCCTTCTTTGCAGCTGTGCAAAAGGTGAATACAAAGGCTATGGGGGAAGACTCGGCCTTCCCTTCCCAAAACAGCAGTGCCTTCAGCCTCATGGGGTTTTTGGCTGTTGCTGTTGTCGTGCTAAACAACAACTTCAAAAGTGCTACCCAGCCATCCCAAAGGCTGCTGGGATACCAGTGCAAATGGTGGGGATTTGCATGGTTAATTTAACTGTGGTTTAATCCATTCACCACTGGAAACACTGTGTGGTGTAGTGGTGAAGGTGTTGGACTAGGAACAGGGAGACCCAGGTTCTAGTCCCCCCTCAGCCACCAAAACTCTCTTGATTACTTTGGACCTGTCCCCCACCCTCAGACCATTGCTGTTGTAAGGTAATAAAATACAGGTAGTCCTTACTTAGTGACTGCCTCATTTAGTGACTGTTCAAAGTTATGACAGTGGTAAAAAACTTAGTGACCAGTCCTCACATTTACAACTTTCACAGCATCTCTCTGCTCTTATTTTCATTTGCTTATTTACCCCATACCAAGATATCCTCAAAGAGAAAGAGAAAGAACCCCAGTTCAGCTGAAGGAAGTAGCAAGAAGCAAAGGAAAATGAAGTAAAATCGTAAGCACAGTCACAGTCACGTGATTTTCACTTAGTGACCACTTCGCTTAACAACCGAGTTGCCAGTCCCAATTGCGGTTGCTAAACAAGGAGTACCTGTAAAGGGAAATTCCCATGTAAGCCACTCTGAGCACCAGGAGAAATGTGGGATATAACCAAGTATAACCATTTAATCCATTTGTCTGAATTCTTGCAACACAGAATCACAAAACTGGAAAGGGCAGTTCAGGCTACAAAGCAGGTTCATAATCATCAGTGAATGACGTGGGGTTGTACAACTGGTTGTACATATTGGAGTGTATTTTCCCTCAAACCAGATCAATGCAGATTTTAATGCAATCTTTTCTCCTTTGCTTTTTACAACCAGTACTTGAGCCAGACTCAGTGCAGATCGACTGAAATGTTTCAGAACAGACTTGGTTTAGAACTGAATTCCACAGTAGGAGCACCTCAGTTTTCACACCAGCTATAGGCAGGATTCAGAAACAGCCCTGGTTGTCAACGGTTATTGCAGTGGCCGGCTTTCCTGCGTTACCCCCCTGACAGCCTTGGATCAATTACCTTGTCTGACCCTCACCACTGTTTTTTTCTGAAATGTGCATTTGTTTCAATAGCAACATCCGTCTTTTCCTGTTTATCTGAGCTTCTGTTTTATCTCGGAATTCGGGACTAGACAAAACCCAGCTCGTTCCACTTTGAAGCACGGACCGGATATCCCCTAGCTACAGAAGATGCTCGCTCTCCCTGCTGAACAGTTACTAGAGATAGGAGCCTAGAGCAGTTTTGGCCAGCTTCTTAAGGGATTGTCTATCCCCTTTGTCTTGCTTCCAAGCGACATACGGTGAGACCCTTGAAGCATGTGATTATTTTCCCAGGAATAGGATGGTACTGGGGCTACTAGTATCATGTTGGGTAGCCCGCCTTCTGGAATATCATCCCTCCGGAGATTAGATTGGCCGCGACCCTGCTGGTCTCCTGCAAGGCCTAAAAGACCTAGTTTTGTGCTCAAGCCTTTTGTGTGATGAACCCTGCTTCCTAGTTGTGTTGGTTGTATGATGTTTTTGCAATTTTCTCTGCGCTGCTCTGTGTTTTATGTCTTTTGTATGTGGTTTCACTATTTTTAATATTGTTAGCCATCCAAAGTCATGTATTTGAGATGGGCAGCCATATAAATCGAGAGAGAGAGAGAGAGAGAGAGAGAGAGAGAGAGACCTTGTTTAGTGACTGATTTGTTTAAAGACCATTTGCAGTTATGACAGTGATGAAAAAGGAACTTTACAACCAGTCATCACATTTATGACCTTTGCAGGTCTGTACAGCAAAGGAAAGCCAAAGTCAGATCATAAGCACAGCTGCAGTCTCACTTAGTGACCACTTCACTTAATGACCAAGTTGCTAGTCCCAATTGTGGTCACTAAATGAGGACTACCGATAGATAGATAGATAGATAGATAGATAGATAGATAGATAGATAGATAGATAGATAGACAGACAGACAGACAGACAGACAGACAGACAGACAGACAGACAGACAATTTGAAAAAGCAGGTAGGGCCAGGACAAGGAGGATGTGGAGCCAGGGCAAGTATCCCATCCATTATACTGCACTTTCTGCTGAAATAATACTTAATCACATTAATATTTTATATTTCTGTGGTGCTTTCAAGTGTGCAAGGCAATCAGTTTTGACTGGCCCAACTCCTGACAATCAAGAAATAGATATTTTACACAGTGGTACCTCGGGTCACGAACTTAATTCGTTCCGCGACTCTGGTCGCAACCTGAATTGGTCGTGACCCGAATCAAATTTTCCCATAAGGTTCAATGTAAATACGGTTAATCCGTTCTGACCCCTCCGAATTTGGTCGCCAACCGATTTTGGTTGCCAACCGAATCAAATTTTCCCATAAGGTTCAATGTAAATCGGTTAATCCATTCTGAACCATATGTATTTTTTTTTTAAACCACAAAAATATGACACAAAGTACACTACAGTACAGTACGAAGAGAGAGAACACTAACCTTGCTTGAGGCGTGGAGGACAGGAAGGCAGGTGGGGAGGTGGTTATTGCTTGGAGGGAGAGTCCCCCCCCTTACAGGAAGCCATGACCACGTGCCACGGGAGGGAAAATGGCCACGGATCCTGTTTGTCACCTGATCCAGAGTTCGCGAACGGAAGCAAAATTTTGCGAACGGTGCTGTTCGTGACCCGAATTGGTCATAAACAGAAGTTCGTGACCCGAGGTACCACTGTACTATAAGATGGTTATTCTTTGGTGGACATCTGCAAAAATTTGCATCATGAAGGAACGGGCTGCAAGAAACTGGGTAAGCATAGCCTTTGTATTCCAGCAGAGCAAACTATAGGTAGTCCTCATTTAGTGACCAGAATTGGGACTGGCAACTTGGATGTTAAGCAAAGCAGTCGCTAAGTGAAACCATGACTGGGCTTTACAATCTGACTTCAGCTTTCCTTTGCTTTACAGACCCGTGAAGGTTGTAAATGCGAGGACTGGTCGTCAAGTTCCTTTTTCATCACCATTGTAACTGTGAATGGTCACTAAATGATGCAGTCGCTAAGCAAGGACTACCTGTATAGGAAAGAGATGGTGATAGCAGGATTGAGGGAATGGCCATTGTTTCAGTCTTTGTGATTTCCACTCCTGGTTTCCAGAACACATTGTTTCCAGAGGGCATAGCTGTGACCCAAGTCAAATATCACCCTGAACCAGGATAGGCCAACCCTGTCCCTGCAGTTCCTCTTTTACTGGTTTCCAGAGCAAACATGGTGTGAACATGCCTTGGAATGAAAAGCCACAACAATTGGGAGGGGGGCTAAAGGTTTTAGCCAACAGAAGAGGGAAACTGACTTGGATTCACCCATTTCATGAAGCTGCCTGGTTTAACCATAGTTTTGTCTTTTGTCACATGTTTTTAGGACTTGCTGGCTGAGGAATTCTGGGAATTGAAATCGACACACCAGTTGCCAAGGGTGAGAAACACTGACTTAGAGAGGTTTTTAAGATTGTTATCCTACCTCATTTGACAAAGAGCACTGCTGGAATCCAGGTCATGCCTGTTTCTTGATCTGGCCTACCACGAAGGGGTGGCGCCAACCTTAAATGCCTTAGAAGTTCCCCGAGGTTAGCTCCACGTTCCTTTGGAATAACAGTAACACAATCTTCACAAATTGCAGCCTCCACAAACCTACCAATTTAGAGAACTCGAAGGGAGCCTCCCTCAGAGACCCTGGGGCGCCCTCTGCTGGGTGCAGCTGGACACTGCAGCCATAGCTCTGAGTTGGGGGTTCTCCCCCTGCTGCGCTTCCTTCCGTAGCACAACAGCATCTTCGGCAACCTGTTAAACTGTTTCTAGCTGGGACGTCGACTGTGAAGAGGATCCACAGAATGAGAAGGAGCACATTTGGGGTGCGGGAGAGCTGATCATCAACCTCCCCCATGTTTTGATGAGAGAAAACACAATGGAGGGAGCCAAGCGGAGAGGTCCTTTGGGCAACTTGTAGAGGTAGCCACTTTTTTGCACAGGCACCCTGAACTTGGTGGAACTGAAATCTAGACTCTTTCCAGCAGAAGGAGCCCTCGCTTCAGCCCTCTGCTATGTCGGATCTCAGGTCACAAAGGCAATGCTGGCTGAGAGTTACAGAAGTTCAATTTCAGATGTATCTCAAGGACACAGCAAGGATTGGGGAGGCGGGTGCCGTAATACAGGGAGTCCACATTTAGCAACCACAATTGGGACCAGCGGCTGAAGCGAAGGGATCGCTCAGTGAAACCACCCTTGTGCTTATGATCTGATTTCAGCTTTCCTTTGCTTTACAGATCTGTGAAGGTCATAAATGTGAGGATTGGTCAATAAAGTTCCTTTTTGATCAACCGCAAATGCCAGGATCCACGACGCTGAGCAGCTGTTCGGCTCTGGACCTCTGGCTTTTCCTTGCATGCTCCAATGTCTCCTTGGCCGCCTCGGCTGTCCCGGCCGTTCCCAGCAGTCCCTCTGGACACGCTCTCCTGTTTAGCTGCAGGGCTGTTCCTCCTCTGCCTTTCAGGGGGTTTTGACCTCCAATTGGGGGGAAGAGCTTCAGCATGAAGGGTTGAAAGGAAAAGTCTAGGAGCTGCCCACCAGCTGTCTTCCTCCTCTTCTTCAGACTCTGCTTCTCGCTCACCCTTGCTCAAAACCACTAATAACCACCAAAAACCACCAAGGATCGGGGTGACCCCCGAGGAAAGGGGAAAACTCTACTGGACGCCTCCCCCCCCCCCGGCCCCACATTGAAGGGCGAGGCCGGGGGCTGGAGAAGGCGCGCCAAGGACCCCCCGCCGAGGATCAGCCCCCACCCCCAGTGAGGAGGGCAGGCAGTGCTGGGGCTGCTTCGATGGGGAAAAGAGGCTTGGGAGGTGCGAAGAGGGAGCGAAAGGCTGCTGGATCCCAGAAGGATGAAGAAAGAGGAACTTTTCTCCCTCTGACAGAACACGGGATCAGCGTCCCCCTCGCCCAACCCTCGGAAACCGAGCAGTAGGCGAACTTTTCCGGTGAAACCAGCCTGAGGAACGAGCTGCCACGGGTAGCAGTGTCGGGTGCGCTTTAGGATGGCGAAATCCCTGGGCCGCAGGTCACCCACCGGCTAGGAGCCCCAAGGACTGGGGGTTGCATTATGGACGAGGGGGGTGTCGGTCAGTCCTGTGAGAGCCACAGGAAGAAGAGAGCTGCCGAGGGCGTCCAAGAGGCTTTTCTAGGCCCCCGAGGGAGCAACGCTGGCTGGCTGGGCCGGGCCTTGTGGCCTGGGAGGGGGCGAGTTCCACAAAATAGTTCTCCTGCCCCCCCCCAGCCTGGTTTGGTACCGCGCTATTTTATATTTTCCGCGGTGCTGAAAACTTCCCAGGCGGCTTCAGTTACCGGCTCCCCCGGCCTCCTCCCTCCCCTTCTTCTCTTCGCTGCTCCGCCGCCGCCACTCCCCGGCTTGATCTCCAGAAGCGCCGTGTGAAAGGACCGCTGCTCCCGACCCGCCCGGCTGTTCCCACTAAACATTCCCCGCGGTCGATCCGAGCGGTGACGGGGAAGCGAGCGGGGAGCGGAGGAGCAACACCGTCCCCCGCCCGTCCGATCACCGTCTGAACTTGGCCGCAAGGGGGGAGCCGTGGCGGGAAGGGTCTTCGGACTGCAAAAAAGGGGATCCCACCATTCCGAGTCCTGCTGGTAAAAAAGCCCCCCCCCCCCCGTTTCTGTTGGTCAAAGTGAGGCAGGAGGTCCCTCCCTCCCTACTCCCTAAACCAGCCTCCCCCCTTTTCATTGTCAGTCAGCAATGGTCTGGGACTACTTTGTCCAGAATCCCCAGCCATCCTGACCATTCCCAGGTTCACTCCAAAGCATGTGGAGGCAGCAGCGGAGCACTGAGGGGAGCAGTGGAGTTCCCTTTCGGGCGGCCCTGTTCTTGGGCACGGGCGGGGGGACGGCCGGGGGCCGCTCAGG
This sequence comes from Python bivittatus, assembly GCF_059951505.1. Taxonomy (NCBI): domain Eukaryota; kingdom Metazoa; phylum Chordata; class Lepidosauria; order Squamata; family Pythonidae; genus Python; species Python bivittatus. Next base: position 1,421,165 of record NW_028277105.1, read on the forward strand.
GAGAAAGGCTTTGGCTCTGTCACGGCGCTTCTCTCCTCTGAGTCGCCACACCGGCCGCCCAGAGAGAGAGTTTTGCCCACAGACAGCGACGGCGGCAGGAGAGGCGGGGAGGGAAGAGCGGCGGCTGGGCTGGGAAACGCTCTCGGAGGCGCCCGCGGGAGGACGAGTCGGAGCTGCCCCTTTTCCCTCCCCAAACACCCCAAGATTCCTCCCCGTCACTCTGGCTCTCTGCAAATCGGGCCATCTCCCTGCATCCCGAGCGTTTCATCCTCGGAAACCCCGTCCCTGCTGTACTCGAAGCTGGACTGTAGCTCGAGGCATTGTCGGGCTGCCCTGGAAACCCTCCCGATTAAATCGAAGCAGGATTCTGGCGCGGTGCAGTCTCAGGCAGCCCCGACAACCTTTCCGCTTAAATGGAAGCAGGAATGTCTCATGGGGCATTGTCAGGCAGCCCTGCAGTCAAAACCCTCAAACACGCCAGTCGGGCACGGCTCTTCTCATCCGACGACGGGAAACGCACCTTTTATACAGCCGGCTCAGTCCCAGCGCTCCTCCCGTTTCCTTCCAACGGAAAGAGAAGCTGCGGCGGCTCACCGAACCCGGGCTTACATGTGACTTGTGGCTGAAGCATGCACGACTGGACTGCCACAGGTTACGTGTACCTGCCCGAGGGAAGGAGGAGACAGAGCTGCCCCCCTTCCCTCCTCAAACCATGCCCACTGTCCTGGGCCGCGGCACCCCGAGATTCCTCCTGTCGCTCTGGCTCTGCGCAAATCAGGCCATCTCCCTCCACCCCGAGCGACCCCCACCCCGGGAGATCCCTCAGAAAGAGGGAGTTGAAGGACGTTGCCAAGAACCATTTTGAGGTGTTCATTATTTTATATATCAGCAAACAGGCACTCTCCACCCAGTCTCCCTCACAGGGTTGTTGTTGAGGCTCTCCCAGGGAAGCAGAGAAGGGCCCAAGAAGGTCTCGGCTACCCCCAAACGGACCTCTGAATCTGGTCGCTCGGTCCTGGTCGGCGAGCGAGAAGCACAGACACCTCCTGTCTGCCTGGTCCTGCCAGAAGGCACAGAGTAAGAATTGTCCAGTTGATCCCCGAGGAAAATTCATCCTCAATCCACAGGGCGGCTTGGCCGTTCCCAGCAGTCCCTCCGGACACGCTGTCCTGCTTAGCTGCGCGGCTGTTCTTCTCAGCCTTTCGGGGGGGGGGGGGTTGGTCTCCAACTGGGGGGAAGAGCTTCAGCGTGGAGGGTGGAAAGAAAAGGTCTGCGGGGCGCCCACTGGCCTCTTCTTCCTCTTTTCGTTCAACTTCGTGAGTTTCGTGGAAGGTGACGGTCCTGCTCCTGGCCAGCAGGGGGAGCCATACGTCCGCCTGGGCAAAGCTACCTTCTGTCCTCGCCTCCAGACCCGGCTGTTTTCCAGCCACACCAGCAGCAGCGCAGACTCGCCCGCGGACCTGCTCTGGGCCACCGCCACGGGCTTCCCCGATGGGTAGCGCCGGGTTCCCGCTCACGTCTGTTCCCTCCGGGGGGAGCCCGAGAGCCACCAGTGGGAATCCGGTGGAAAAGTCGGAGCAGACTCCCGTTTGGAGCAAGCGGGCATCTTTTAGCAGGAATGGCGGGGCGGATCCGGCTGTATAAACGCAGCGCTTCCTTTCATGGGATGAGAAGAAATGAGCGGGATTGAGGGTTTTGACAGGGTTGCCCCCCCACCCCACCCCCTTGCTGCCAAGTTCAGACGGAGATCGGATGGGCGGAAGGCCAGTTGCTCCTCCGCGCCCGCCTTCGCTTCCCCGCCGCTGCCTGGATCCCCTGCGGGGACAGTTTAGCGGGAAGAGCCGGGCGGGTCGGGAGCAGCGGCCCTTTCGCGGCGAGCAGGTGCTGTCGGGGTAGCGGAGCAGAAGAAAGGAGAGATGCGGGCTGGGAGCGCCGGTGACTGAAGCTGCCCGCGAAGTTTTCAGCACCCGCGGAAAGTGGGAAATGGCGCAGCACCAAAGCAGAGGGAATCAGCTGTAGGCTGCCCTCGGAGGGGGTGGGGGTGGCGAGAAGGGTATTTTCTGGAAGCCCCCCCCCCCGACCACGAGGCCCCGGCCCAGCCTGCCGGCGTTGTTCCCTGGCGGGCCCGTGGAGGCGTTTAGGACACCTAGCCGGTGGGTGACCTGCGGTCCAGGGATTTCGCTGCGCTCTTCTGCAGCCATCCGAAGGCGCGCCCGGCACCGATACCTGTGGCAGCTCGTTCCGCAGGCTGATTTCACCAAAAAAGTTCGCCTACCACTCGGTTTCGGGGAGAGGGGGAGCGGCGAGAGGGGGTCGCTAGAAGAAGAGGGGGGAGAAGGGAGGAAGGTGTGGACTTGAAATAGGGAGACCCGGGTTCAAGTCTCCACGCAACTTCAGCGATCTTGGGAAAATTCGGGGCAATTATGCACTAGCCACCCAGTCTCCCTCACAGGGATGTTGTTGAGGCCCTTCTAGGGAAGTCTCCTGGAGATCCTAGAGAAGAAGAAAGGTTAGGTCTGTCCTGTGGGCATAGCTGTCCTGTGGGCGTGTCTGGCACCGCTGGACATCCCCTCCTCCGGAGGCTGCACCATGCCATTGGGAGCCAGGGAGAGTCCGGAGTGGCGAGTTCTCCGGCACTCTGTGTCAGAGCAAAGCGCAAAGAGGAGATCCTCAGTGGCTCCTCGGTTTCCTAAAATGGGGAGGGGGGCAGGGAGCCGAGCGACATCCATTCCCTGGGCCTCCGACTTTGCAAACCAGCCGCTGTCCCGAGCATGCTGCGACTAAAGGAGGAAGAATTACCCACCGGGTGTGTGTGTGTGCGTGTGTGTGTGCCTCCCCTGCCTCTCAGTGATTTTGAGAGACTCCACGATGCGCCTGGGAAATTGGGGACCTTTCTTAAAAGGGGACGTGATTCATCCCTATGCAGCCTCCCCCCCAGCAAGACGGAAGGGCGGCTGAGTTCCCTTCACAAGCGAGTTGGGAAGAGCAGCGGGGGACAGCGATGTCCCTGAAGCAAGATTCTGACTTAGCCACTCCGGGACTGGGGAGGCCCTGGGCTTTGGGGAAAAGCTTTTCTCCCTTGGAAACCCCGTCCCTGCTGAAATCCACGGTGATTTTAAGGGGGCATTGTCAGGCAGCCCTGAAAACGTTCCTGCAGAACTCCATGGACAATTCTCCCACGGGGCCAAACACCTTTCTCTCGGAAACACCGTCCCTGCTGAATTCCAGCCAAGGATTTTTCCAAGGGTCCCTGCCGGGCAGCCCTAAAGACCCTTCTGCTGAAATCCCACGGAGATGTTCACACGGCCCATTGTCAGGCAGACCCCTAAACGTTCCTGCAGAAATCCATGGACAATTCTCCCACGGGGCCAAACGCCTTTCTCTCTCGGAAACACCGTTCCTGCTGAAATCCAACCAAGGATTTTCACAAGGGGCACAGTCAGGCAGCCCTGAAGACCCTGCTGCTGAATCCAACCACGATTTTCACACGGCCCATTGTCAGGCAGCCCTGACAACCGACCTGGTTGCATCGAAGCCGGATTCTTGCACGGGGTGTTGTCGGGGAGCCCTGAAGTCCCTCCTGAGCAACGCCCAACCCCAACCCCCGGGAGATCCTGTGCAGAGACTGGCCGGATCTCGGCCCCGCGCTCACCGCTCTGCATCGCTTCTTCTCCGCAGAAGTTAACTCCAAACGTCGCACTCCAGGATTTGGTGAACGAGTCACAGCCCAGCACGAACCTCTTATACAGCTCCAGAGCTCCTCCCATCTCGCGGCTTGCAAAAGTGACTAAACTTTCTCTGCGTCCCGATGCTAAAAAAAAACGCCCGAGGGACACTTACACTTTTATTTTATTTTATTTTATTTTATTTAAAGGCTATGCTTCCAGATATTTAAAAACAATTGTCTGAACTATGGTTTGGTTGTGGGGCTTTGGGGATAGGATGTTGACCGCAAGGGGCCTCTTCAGTGGGTTTCTCTGCTCCCTAAACCAGCTCTCCCCAATTTCTATTTCTCACTTAGAAACGGTCTGGGACTACAGTGTCCAAAATCCCCAGCTGTCTTGAGCATTCCGGGAGTCACCCCAAAGCGTGTGGAGGCGTTCACCTTCAAATGGGCCAAAATCTCATAAAACGGATCGTCCCAGTTCTCACAAGGGAAATTGGGGGCCTTTCTTAAAAGGGGACGTGATTCATCCCGATGCAGCCTCCCCCCCCAGCAAGACGGAAGGGCGGCTGAGTTCCCTTCACAAGCGAGTTGGAAAGAGCGGCGTGGGGGACAGCGATGTCCCTGAAGCAAGATTCTGACTTAGCCACTCCGGGACTGGGGAGGCCCTGCGGTGTGGAGAAACGCTTTTCTCCCTTGGAAACCCCTTCCCTGCTGAAATCCACGGTGATTTTAACGGGGCATTGTCAGGCAGCCCTGAAAACGTTCCCGCAGAACTCCATGGACAATTTTCCCACGGGGCCAAACGCCTTTCACTCTCGGAAACATTGTCCCTGCTGAAATCCAAGCACCGCTTCTTCTCCACAGAAGTCAACTCCAAACGTCGCGCTCCAGGATCTGGTGAACGAGTCACAGCCCAGCACGCACCTCTTATACAGCCCCAGAGCTCCTCCCATCTCGCGGCTTGCAAAAGTGACTAAACTTTCTCTGCGTCCCGATGCTAAAAAAAACGCCCGAGGGACACTTAAACTATTTTATTTTATTTTATTTTATTTTATTTTATTTTATTTTAAGGCCATGCTTCCAGATATTTAAAAACAATTGTCTGAACTGTCAGGTTCAGCCGGCGCGGCACGGCTCGGAACTTGCCCAACCAACCGCATGTGAGGCGAGGACGAGGACGAGGACGAGGACGAGGACGGCGCTGGGGACGGCCGGCAGACGAGCGGGGGCGGCAAGCACACGAGAGGGGACGGCAGCCGCAGAGACGGTGCGTTTCGGCGGCGATACCAGGCAGACGGGGTCGAGCCGCGGAGACGACGCGAGAGCCGAGGACCCCACGGAGCTCGAGGAATCGGCGGCCGCAGGACGGAGAGCCGAGGGACGACAAGCTGCAGTGGCGACGGCAGTGGGTCCTGGGCAACCAACCGCACGTGAGGCAAAGACAAGGACAGCGCTGGAGGCGACCGGCAAACGACAGGAGGCGGCAGCCGCAGAGACGGTGGCGATTCCGGGGACCCCCGAGGTGCCAGTGGCACCGGTGGCACCGGCGGTGAGAGGCCCCAGCCCAGCGGCAGGATGGGCGATGACAGCTGCGGAGACGGCGGCAATGTCGAAGACCGCCGAGGTGGCGGTAGCCCCAGGCCAGCGACAGGGCGGGTGAGGGCAGCCGCGGAGACATGGCGAGGTTGGGGACCGCCGAGGTGGCGGTGCAGGAAAACCTGGAGGGCTGTAGGACCCTGCGAGGGTTGCCGCCCAAATCGACGGTCCCGATGACCCAGTCAGTGGCGGGAAGCGGGATCCAAGCCCCAGCAGAGGAGCAGGGGAAGGGAGCAGAGCCGGAGCTGAGGCGAGCCTTCGCGGAAGCGGGCAAGGGAGACTCCTGGCTGGCAAGCCACAAGGACTCCTTAAAGGAACAAGGCACAAGGGGAGACTCTACGTGCCAGAGGCTTGCCATGCGGAGGTGCTAGGGAGAGGGCACATCGACGGGATTACGAGACATTGAGGGTTTGTTAGGACTCTCCACCTCCTGCGCGGACAGTTTTGGTGGCCGTCTCTCCGGAGGGATACGAGGGAATACGTGGCCAGCTGCTCAACGTGCGCGACGACGAAGGCAGGGAAGGAGAATCCTCGGGGACCCGTCCAATAAGTGACCCGGCCATGGTAAGGCTAAGCCCCAAGCCCAAGGAAAGGCTACCACATGGCAGATGGGGGGCAGCACCCTGGTAGCCCAATTAAGGAGGGGGACTTGTCTTCAGGGGGGCGGTATGTCAGGCTCAGCCGGCGCGGCACGGCTGGGAACTTGCCCAGCCGCGCTGAGTCAGTTCTACCGCCCGCTCGCGCGCCGGGGAAAAGAGGAAGTGAAAGCCGCGGCTGATTTACGAGCCACCTGCGTCCGCTTAACAAGAAACCGCAGCGTGGATGCGTTGTATCGACACCGAGGAGACGCGAGCGCCGAGACAAAGGACTGGGCCGCGGCTCGCGGAAAGGCGATCAGCGCGCGATTGGAAAACCCCGGCTTTGCGCGCAACTGAAGAGGAAACACGACCACGCCGGAGGGGCACAGCAATCAAGGGACAATGAGAACTGGGCTGAACCTGCCCCGGGCTATCCTCTCCCCGGTTGCCTCTGCCCGTCCTAGGAAAGCCAGCAGAGGGGCCTGTGACCGGTTCCGTCGCCCGGGGAAGTCCCTTTGGGGGACGCCTTTTCCCCCCAGAGGTGAGGCAGGCCGCGGCCTCCTTCAGCCTCCGGAGGGCCCTCAGGCTCGGCTAGCAGCGGGGGCCGCGTCTGACCGCTGGGGCAAATGGGAAGCAAAAGAGGGGTGCAGGGGCCGGGCCGGGCGCGGGCAGGTGCGGGGTCCGTCCCGCTGAGCTCCTGCGCGACTGCGGACCAGCCCCTCTCTCAGCCCGGCCTACCTCGTGGGGTTGTTGTCGAGGAGGGCAGCGGGAGCACCACATGCGCCGCCGGGCACTCCTGCATGAAAGGCGGGCCAGGAATGCGCTCCGTACCTCAGTCCCGGCGGGTGCCTGGAGCGGAGGAGCTGTGGCTGGGCACCCCGCCAGCGAGGCTGCTGAGAGCCGCAAGAGCAGAGCAGAGCCCCCGCGCGGCTCGCCCGGGAGCCCAAACGATAGACACCGCGGTGCCAGACGGGGCAGAGCACCTTCCCCTTCTGGCCTGGCCTGCCGGGAGGGCTGCGCTCCCGCTGTTCCCAGGGCGGGGGCGGGGGCGGGGGTGCCGCTGGCGGGGGCGCGGCCGGAGCGGAGGCCGGAGCGGGGAGACGCGGGAAGGCGGGGAAGCGCCGGGGCTCTCGGCGTCGCCCCTCCCAATGGGTGCTCGCCCCAGCCCGGGCCCTACGCCTTGCCGGGCAACGGGGGCGGGGTGGTGCCTCGACTGACAGGGTCCAGCTTGGGACGAATGGGTGCGGGGCCGAGAGGCGCGCCTTTTCCGACGGAGACGTTTTGCTGAGAAGCGCGCGCTTCCGTGCGCTGCAGCGCCCTTCGTCACAGGCACCCAAGAGCGGCGAGATGGATGCAGGATCGAAATTGGTGGCGATTTAAGGGTGAACTTGAACCGATGGCGGAGCCTTCCGTCTGGCCCCAGAATTGCCCTCCGCGAGTCGCCGAGCAGCCCCTGCAGGACACACACACACACGCCCCGGCGAGTAGCTCTTCCTCCGGAGTCTCTCAAAATCACTGAGAGGCAGGGGAGGAGGGGAGGAATCCGGCACCGATCAGAGGCCGAGCGGCCGGGGAGGAATACAGCATAAACACACACACACACACACACACACACCCGGCGGGTAACTCTTCCTCCTCCAGGGCAGTGCCCAGTCTCTCAGAACCTGAAAAAGGGGCAGGGGAGGAATCGGCAGGTAACAGACACACACGGCGGATAACTTCCTAACACGGTGGATAAGTCTTCCTCCTCCAGGCGCAGGCGCAGCAAATTTTGAGTTTTTCAAAATCACTAGGGGCAGGGGAGGAATCCGCGGGTAACATACCCCGGCAGGTAACTCTTTCTCCTCCAGGCGGAAGTCTCTCAAAATCAACCTTTCCTGGTTACAGGAAGCTGTTTTCTCTTTGATTTTGTTGAATGCTAAGCAGATGGATTTGTAAACAGAGGCGTTTGGTATAAGATTATAATCTATGTAATAAATATGCTATATTTACTATGGTAAGTATTAAAAGAACAATATACTTGATTTTTTTACTGGTGTTCCTTTTTCCTTTGAAATGTCAATGTACCATGGTTAAGGGATCTTGATATAGAGAGAAATGGTGACCTTGAAGATATTACAAATTCAGTTCGGAGCCCACATTTCTCCTCTTTTCTCCCCAATCACAAACCTCGCTGTTTTCTCTTGCCTGATCTCAAGATCTTCACTCTTTGCACATTTCTATACTCTTGGATTCAGAATTTTCCCGATGCACCACGTGCCTTGCTTTATTTTTTTCTGGCATGCACTGATTTTCTCGAAAAAATAGTTTGTATTTGCTTGCTTTTTAAAAGATAACATATAAACTACTGAAAACTTGTTAAAGTAACAAATAATAGACTCAGGAGCATGATGGGGCACTTTGTATCAGAGCACTTTTGATGAAGAAATGTTCAGCAATTGTTCAGTTAAAAAATATAACTGCAGAACATCTTTTGAAATAGGAAAGTTTCCCCTGGACGTGTACTTGATACCGATTGTGTGTGAGATGGAAAAATAATAAAATAAAGCGAGAAACTCTCCCCCTCCCCCTTGCCTCTCCTGCAGCAAACTCTGTCCCCCCTTTTCATCTGCCCTGCCTTGCCCCCGCCCCCCCACTTGCACACATAAAACTGAATCAGTCCAAGCTATGGCATGACCCAACGATGACCATGTTTCTGCTGCTGAAACTGTGCTAGTGTTTTTGAGTAAAAAATAAGAAAATCATGCTTCCTACATTGAGGAATTCTGGGAGTTGAAGTCCACACATCTTCAAGCTGCCAAGATGTGTGAGAAACATGGCTCTATGTAGTGGGAAAGTAGGAGAAAACATACCATTAACCTCTACTTTACATGTGGGTGACTCATATAGTATCTTAATCGATTTTCTCAACTCTAAAGGAAATCCAAATGTATTTAATGAGGCAGACATGTACTGCTTGTGTATTTTGTCAAAGGCTTTTTCACCATCTAGTGATAAAATGACAAATTGATCTTTGTTTTTATTCAAGCCTATTAAATCTACAACTAACCGAACGCTGTCTGCTGCTTGCCTAGTTTTTATAAGCCCTGCCTGGTCATTCTTCAGAATGAATGATATCACTTGCTTTGATCTTGGGTTCAACACGAATCAATGAGATTGGACAATAATTAGTGCCGCGAGTGTGATCGTGAGTGTGATCCTTACGTGCCTTTGTATAACCGTAATAAAGTCTCTGTACTCCAGCAACTAACCCCATCTTGCTGCTGGAGGGCATCGCGTGGGGGAGGTCGCTCACCTGGGACTGGGGTGGCCCTGCACGGTGGCCAAACACCCTTCTTCCTGGGCAGCTCCCCCCCCCGCCCTGCTGACCGAGCACAGGACTGGCCCCAAAGGAGCTGCTCCTCCCCCAAATACGAAAAAGGGCACCCCGGCGTCTCCTCCCGGGCGACGTGGGCGTCCACGAGAGCCACCCGGAAATGCAAATAAATCTCGGTGGGGGCTAGATGGGGATCCTGAAGATCAAAGCAAGGAAGGTGAAGAACTCCTGTCCCAGCAATTGGCAACTTCTCAGAGACAGAGGCCTGGCTCTGGGCCTTCTGCAATCTCTGGAACTACCTCCTCTGAGTTGCCTTCTCTGACACGCAACATCCATCTATCTCTTTGACAGCTGAGTCTAACAACACTCAACAGGAAGCAATTCGCGTTTCTACCATCCCTCAGGATTCGCCTTTAATAACGGTCACATCTGGGAATTCAGACTGACGTTTGGATGCTCTGAAGCCCCTGTCTATTCTCTCATGGAACACTGCAGGTGGGAATGCTAAATCCAAAGACTCTGCTTTCATACATTATGTTGCTGAATCCAACCTACTCCTACTCCAAGAAACCTGGGTCGACAACGGCTTGTGTATAAGTGGGTATAACTCTTTCTCAATACCTGCAGCCCCTGGAGCAGGACAAGGCAGATTGCGTGGTGGGTTAAGTAGACAAATGTCAACCAAACTACGTTCAAATACTATACAGTTAGACTCAATAGACTCTAACTGTAATAATATGCTTTAATAATGCTCTATTATTATTGGTTAACGTTTATCTTCCGCCTGTTCAAAATAGGTCCCAATTTAACAATTTACGGACTAACTCTGAAGTATACATAAGTACTCTTATGCTAAATAATCCCTCAGCTTATGTAATAGTTTCTGGTGACCTAAATGCTAGGGTGGGGGTGAACAATAAGGCACTTTTTACTCAGTTCCACCAGTACCCCCCAGAACCAGTCACAATTCCCCCTTTGTTAATCTGGCAATCCAAAGACTCAAAGGGGGACTATAAGGGGCTGTGTCTCTTACAAACAATTAACAAATTACATTTATATTTATTGAATGGATCTATCAGTAGTGATTTCCCTGGTGAATTCTCCCACTGGGTTGGTCCAAGACCTTCCCTGATTGTCTATACTTTAATCTCATGGAATCTGATCACTTCTGTACAAAGTTTTATTTAGAAAATAGACCTGATAGCGATCATCTTCCAAGTATTACGGTTATGAAAGCATTTGACAATTGCTTTTTGGACCCCATTTCAGGATTCAGACTCAGAGCTCAGGTGGGTTTGTGTCAAATGGACACAGCAACGTAGTGAGCAAATTTCTCAGCTGCTTCTATCCGAAGCAGCGCTGCAGTTCCACTCCACCGTAGTTAGTGAGAAGTCTGGGGATTCTCCTTTGCAGACGTTTACACAACTGATCCACCTATTCCAGCCAGTGATTTCCACCCAGATATCAAGGAAGAGAGATAATCTGGGGGCAGGACTTATTCCTCTCAGCTGTGGTTTGATGCAGAATGTCCTGAGGCTAAAGGTGAACTGATCAGGGAATTTGAGTTATATAAAGAGAACCCAGTCGAGCATTCCATCCGAGATTTTATGCTCCTGAAGAAACAATATAAATATCTTTTACAAAATAAGAAAAGAGAATTCACTAAGGCTTCTTGGCAGCAACTGATAACAGCCTCTCAAGCCAGAAATGCCACTCTGTTCTGGCACCTGATAGCTTCCCATTCAATTGGCAGCTCACCAATCCACTCACCATTCAGCTCACCATTCAATAATCAATAATCAACCTTTTATCTGCACCTGTGTGGGAAGACCACTTTAGAGCATTACATTCACAAGAAGAGGCCCATACAACTGATTTATATCTTGATGTTAACCTGCTCCCTAACTGGGCTCCTGTCACAAAGGCTCATAAATCAGCTAAAGCCTGGTAAAGCTCCAGGCAATGACTTCATCATGCCCAAAATACCACGCAACAGTCTGGAATGGTGGACCCCTGTTCTTGCTTATCGATCGCACTGCACAAATTGCAGAGGATTGGGGCCCAGCTGTCATCGTGCCTATCTATAAAAAGGGCACCTGAGACCTGCCTGCTAATTATAGGCCCATTAGCTTGTTAAGCGTAATAAGGAAGCTCTACGCCAGACACTTATATACTCAGTTAGTTGACTGGATTGACTCAGAGCATATACTGGCAGATGAGCAAGCAGGTTTCAGGTCCGGCTATTCCCTCTATGGACATGCCCTTATACTTCAACATCTGGCCGAAAAAGATGCGTCTAAAACAGGTTCGACGCTATACACCGCTTTTGCTGATTTTAGGTCTGTATCTGCTCTGGTTCCCAGAGCAAGGCTTTGGTCTAAGCTCCTCTACACTACCGTTGATAGACGGTTACTGTTGCGGCCACCTGAAGGCTCCATAGCTTATAACACTGTTATCATATCATGTAATTATATGTATGTATGTATGTATGTATGTATAATTAAATGAAATAAAATAAAGTAAAATAAAATAAAGTAAAGTAAAATAAAATAAAATAAAGTAATAACTGCAGTTAACACTGTTCTGTAAAGTTCTACTGTAAAAATGCCTGGCCACGGTGTAAAACCTGAGAGCTCTGACAACAATAGCCTGCAGGGTTTGTGAAATCTTCTTTTTCTTCTTTTTTTTAGTGGCTCCTTTTATGTCTGTGTTCAGCTCAACCCCTCCTTTGGGGGGGGGGGGGCTTCTAGCGGTACCAAGTCTGAGTGAGGCTCTTTTGCAATTGCAGTGGCTGCTTGCTGAGGAATGAGTTAATGGGATGAACGCCTGTTTAGATACTGTGGCATGCCCTGCCAGGGTTGGTGGGGGTGGAGGTTTGGTTTTGTTCCTCTGGTAGTTCCTTGATTAGGGTGTTGCAGGCCTCCTGCAGGCCTTGCTCGAAGACCTTGGACGCCGACGCCGTTTCGTGCCTGCGCCGGCCTGGTATCGCTGCGATGCAGACTGGGAGTTGTGGTTCCTGCTCTCCCGCGTCTCTGCCAAAGCCTGCGGAGGACGAGGTGGTTGGAGCACCAGGAAGGTGCCCCCGAGCTCTCTCGCGGGGCTTCTCCTCCCACTGCCACCTTATGGCGGAGGGGCCTTCGCGCCCAGTGGTCCCTCCGTGGCTGCTCTGCCATGGAGGCTGAGACCCACTGCCGGAGCCCAGCGCTGGTGGGGAGGCGTGGGGCGCCAAGGGCGAGGCGCCGCGGGAGGCAAGGACCCGACTGCCCGGAGCGACGCTGCCGAGGGCTCCTCCCTGCGCGCTGCAGCGTCTCCTTCGCTGCCTGGGCTGTCCCAGCGAGGTGCCCCACTCTTCCGTCCGCTGCCTTTCCCTCCTCTCCTGCTGTGAAAGTGTGCAGAGCGGCCCCCGGGAGACACATGAATCTCGCTGCCAGCAGAGGGGCGGAGAAGCGGCTCAATACCGAGCACCGCCGCGAAGCCCTGGAAACCTGCCTCGGAAATGGAAGCTCGCTTGAAACACGGACCCCGCCACGAAGTTGTCAAAACCGTCCTCGTAAACGACAGTCCGGTTCAAAAAGAAACCAGTGCCACGAACACCTGAAAACCTTCCTCATAAATGAGTGTCTGGTTCAGCCCAAAAACTCCACGGGATACAGATTCTGTTGCGTTTATTAGCTTCCACCTCAAGACAGAAATCTCTCCAGACTGAATCTAACTTCCCAAGCCAGCAAGAGAAAACACCATGAATTCCTTAGAGTGGTGCCAGTCTCATCTTCTTAACCTTCCCACGCTCCTGTTGGGGGCTAAGGGAATGCTTATCACCCCGAGCGCGGCCTTCATCCAACCATTCCTTCACAGAGAGCTCAGTTCAAACACGGAGGACCAGCAGGAAACCCTGGATATCTTGCTGCTGAAATTCAAGCCTGTGCCATGTACACATAACCTGTGGCAGTCGTGCATGCTTCAGCCACAAGTCACACGTAAGCCCGGGTTCGGTGAGCCGCCGCAGCTTCTCTTTCCATTGGAAGGAAACAGGAGGAGCCCTGGGGCTGAGCCGGCTGTATAAAAGGTGCGTTTCCAGTCATCGGCGGAGAAGAGCTGTGCTCGATCGGCGTGTTTCAGGGTTTTGACGGGGTTGGCCAGTGTGACACAGGACGCGCGTTCCGGGGAGGAGACAGTCCGCCCGCCGGGCGCTGGAGTCTCGCGGCTTTGCCTCCTGCGAAGAGAAGGAGTGATGCAGAGCGGGGAGCGCGCAGGCGGGCACGCGGCCAGTCTTTCGCACAGTCCGTCGGAGCGTGGGGTGGGGGGGATTCGACCCAGTGGCTCTCTCGCCATCCCCACCGGAGGGCACCCTGCATCCGATTCCATCTGGTTTGGTGCCCTGCGATCTCTAGGTGGCATTTAGGCAGCTTGAAACTGTAGTTGGTGAAAGCTCATCGTCAGTTGTTTCTGGAAGTGAAGAGCGTTATGGAGGGAGAAGTTAGTTCTGGCTTCTGTGCCCTTGAGCCACTGTCGACTCCTAGTGACTGCCTGGACCAGCCCTGTGCTTTTCCTGGCATCCCTTTTGGAAATTTGTTCATTAATTAATTAATTAATTAATTCACTCACTCACTCACTCACTCACTCACTTATTTATTTATTTATTTATCTTGTCCCCGCCCATCTCCCCCCAGTGGGGGACTCTGGGCGGCTTACAACATATTAAAACAATAAATAAATATACAGTTAAAATTTAAAGAGGATGCATTTACAAAGAAGAAAAGGAAAAGGAAAAATCCTAGAGGCCAACGGAAGCAACACCAGGCCACTCAGGGGCTAGCCAACCCCATATCTGATGACCTCCCTCCCCACCCCAGGCCAGATGGCAGAGCCAGGTCTTCAAGTCCCTCCGAAAGGCCGGGAGTGAAGGGCCTGTCCCACCTCCGAGGGGGGGGGGGGCAAGATGTTCCAAGGGGTGGGGCTACAGCAGGGAAGGCCCGCCTTCTGGACCCCGCTAGTCGGAGCTCTTTTGCCGAGGGGAGCATGCCCTCTCTGTGTGATCGGGTGGGACGGGTTGAAATCGTGGGGGAGAGGCGGTCCCTCAGGTAGCCTGGCCCCATGTCATGTAGGGCTTTAGAGGTGATAACCAACACCTTGAATTGGACCCGGAAGCAAACTGGTACCCAATGCAGCTCACGGAGCAATGGTGTTATATGGGTCCTTCTTCGGATCCCAAAAATAGCTCACGCAGCTGCATTCTGGACCAGCTGAAGCTTCCGGATACTCTTCAAGGGTAGCCCCATGTAGAGCGCATTGCAGTAGTCTATCTGGGAGATAACAAGGGCGTGAGTGACCGTTCAAAGGGCATCCCAGTCCAGGAAAGGGCGTAACTGGTGCATGACCCGGAGCTGTGCAAAAGCACTCCTGGCCATGGCTGCCACCTGCTCTTCGAGCAGGAGCCGTGAGTCCAGGAGGACCCCCAAATTACGCACTGGGTCTTCCTGGGGCAGTGCCACCCCATCCAGCACCAACGATGATAATGTCCCGGATACAGAGGAGCCATTAACCCACAGCCACTCCGTCTTACCAGAGTTCAGCTGGAGCTTGTTGTTCCCCATCCAGACCATTACAGCCTCCAGGCACCACAAAAGGGCAGTCACGGCATCACTTACCTCACCGGTTTGCCACTGTCTTCTTCCTGGGGCTTAGACAGAGTGGTTGATTCAACACCACCCAGCTATCTTCATGCTCAGGGCAGGACTTGAACTCACCATCTCCTGGTCTCTAGTCTTCTAGCCTTGTGCCTCAAGCCACTACACCAAATTGGCTCCCAGTTAATACCTCAGAAGACAGAAATATCAGGTTAAGCAGTTTTGACAGGTTCAGATTAAGTTGAACGGAAATAAAAGCAAAGGTTTTTACTTAAGAAAGAGAAATCACTGCCCCTGCGATAGAAAGGGTCATATCTGGCCTCCCCCAACTCCCCCAGATGGCATCAAGGAGATCTGCTGGTCTGAATGGGAGGGAGAGTTTTAATTTATGTTGGTTAGGTTATGAAGTTGTAGTTGGTCACACAGCCAGCCAGATGTTTCACCTGGATTTGGCATTTTTATCCACCTATCCAGTCCTTCCCAAGGCCCTTGGACAGGCAGATGTTCTTGTGATCATTATTGTTGCTGTTACTTTGATTGGACTGCTTTTGAAGTTGTTTTCTGAGGACGGTCTTCCTCTCTTCCTTGTGGCAGCACCAGGCAGATGGGAGGTGTCCGTGCTTCTCGCTCTCCGACCAGGACCCCCCAGATTCAGCGGTCAGTTTGGGGGGAGCCGGGCCCTTCTTGGGCCCTTCTCTGCTGGCTGCCTTTGCCTTGGCTCTGGCAGGGTCCGGAGGGAGAAAGCATCCTGGGAGGTGGGAGGAAGATGCTCCTGCTGCAAAGGGGGTGGGGGAGGGGGAGGCTTTGGCTGGTGGTTTGGGGGGTACCAGTCACACTCCCCCATTTAATCCAGACATACCAGCCTTTCTTGGTCTGCGTTCACCCTCCTCCTTTCTCATAGAGAAGTAAAAGAAGAGAGTCTCTTGAAAACTGTTGAAGCATCTTGGTTTCTGCCTCTGCTTGGGGGTGCGTGTGTGTTGTGCATGTGTGTTCATCTCAGTTCAATTTTCTTCTTGCAGGTGGAGATGAACCCCAGAGGGGAGAATATCTGAATTTGCAAGTGGGCCTTTCTCTAGTCAAAGGTCAGTCTTCCTATACTTGTGATTGATATTTATTTCTTATGGCATTAATATCCTTTGCCCTTTCTTTGGGGTCTCCAGACGACCTGCCTGGGAGGGCCTCAACAACAACCCTGTGAGGGAGAGTGGGTGAGGATGAATGATCGCCCCAAATTTCCCCGCAAGGCCCGGGGTTGAGTGGGGACTTGAACCCGGGTCTCCCCATTCCAAGCACATGCCTTCCTCCCTGCGCTAGATGGACTCTCTCCAAACACTTCCCAACGTGGTCCTGCAAGAGACCCCTGCAATTCGCTCCACCAACTCCCTGGGTTTCCCATGAGGGCTCTACAGGGCTAGAGCCTTCTTCCATGCGCGCACACACAGACATTTCCCTTATTGAATTTAAAGCCCCTTAAGGGCAAAAGCAGTGCTGATCAATAAAACAGAAAACATCCCCAAACTGGAGAATCTATTCTGTCTCTACTGCCTTTATTTAGACACCCCCCGTCTATTCTGTGGCTAAACAAACGTGCACAAAAAGTGAAGATAAGCTATACAGATACGGGGTGGGGGCCGCATCAGTCTAAAGAGACACGGGTTTTATACGTGTCTTAAGCGCAGACAAGGAGGATGCTCTGAAGGAGATTGATCCGGTGCTGATGGTGGTCGAGTGTCTGAAGGGGCCTCTTTCTTGTTGTTGCAGCTCAAGATGGATTCGAAACTGCAGCCCATCTTCGGATCCAGTCTGGCGATCCTGGGATCGGAGGTTTTCTCACAGATCGAGGGGGATCGTTGCTCCCTGGGAACTTCAGTTTCCACCGGCAATGGTAAGCAAATGTGAGTTTGGGAGAGATTTCTGGGTTGGAGTGAGGTTCAGTCAGGATTCGGGTAATCCTCCCTAGGGGGGAATTAGGGAAGAGTTCATGAGTGACAGCCCATTTGGCCCACTCAGGGAGGGGGGGATCTGCCCCAAATTCTTCCCTCCTTCCTTGGGAATCCACCTTCCAGGACCCCTCAGTAGAGCCCCCAGCCCAGCATCCTCTCCTGCTTCTCGGTTTTCAGTTCTGGAGCACGCAGTGCTGCTGTGTGCCAATTCACATAAGATTTCAAAATGAAACGTCCCAAACACTGATCTTGCTTCCGATCAATTGCAGTTACAAATTAGAAGGATGTTCCCATATCCAGAGATGGGGGATTGTAAAATCTGATTGGTTCTCGATGCCTCCAAGCATCTCCTATTTATTGTTTCAGGACAAGGAGGATCCAGAGAGGCTGCATCTTATATGGTGCCCTTAGGCTGTTCAGCAGTTGGTGGTAAGTGCCAGGAACTGGCCCTTTTGAGCCTTGAGATTCTCCTGTTCCCAGAGAGACCACAGAATGATCTATCACCTGTCCGTTCGTCTGTCCCTCCATTCGTCCATCCCACCCACCCTTCCGGGTACTTTTGGGGACAGCAAGAGCAGAGAAGGTCAGGATGATGGGCCTGAGGCCAGACTGGCCCTTCACAGGGAAAACATGCAGAAGCCAGGCAGATCCAAGTAGACTTTACAGCTGGGGGAGTGTAATGGTGTCCAGAAACGATATGGACACTAGTTACAGTTAAATCACCTAATGGCGATTTTCCCTTTTGAGTTCAAGGTGTGCCCTCACACTGCTTTCTCCTCTTCTTCCATCCTAAGGAGAATTCCAGCAGGAGGCCTCCAAGTATCTTCTGCCTTCCAAAGAAGACTCCCCAACTTTGCTGGTAAGTCTTTTTGGCCCTGATTCGATTCCCATCCCCAGGATTCAAGGATTAAGGGAGAACGAGATCAAGACTCTCAACAGCCAGAGATTTCTCTATGCTCTTCAGGCATTCATAAACAGCCCGGTAGGACAAGTACCACTGAGGACCTCATGTTGAATGCAGACCCTTTTGGAACTCCTCCGAATTAAGTTCCACCCTCCTAATTAAGGCTCTCCCAAACTGAACTTTGTATTTTCGCAGCCCTCCTCACTCCCGTCAGCTGCCTTTCCCACACCTGCCCGGCGTCCTCTCCCCCTGTGAAACTGCACAGAGCACCCACCGCGTGGATCTCACTGCCAGCAGAGGGGCGGAGAAGCGGCTGAAGAGAGACCCATGGCGGCCTTTTGGAAAGGAAAAGGCTCTGCGGGCATCTTGATTTCCAGCCTCTTCCCTGGGAAGCGCTGAGGGATGCTGGTGCGCAATATACAGTGGGGCAAAAAAGTATTTAGTCAGCCACCAATTGTGCAAGTTCTCCCACTTAAAAAGATGAGAGAGGCCTGTAATTTTCATCATAGGTATACCTCAACTATGAGAGACAAAATGGGGAAAAAATCCAGAAAATCACATTGTCTGATTTTTAAAGAATTTATTTGCAAATCATGGTGGAAAATAAGTATTTGGTCAATATCAAAAGTTCATCTCAATACTTTGTTATATATCCTTTGTTGGCAATGACAGAGGTCAAACGTTTTCTGTAAGTCTTCACAAGGTTTTCACACACTGTTGCTGGTATTTTGGCCCATTCCTCCATGCAGATCTCCTCTAGAGCAGTGAAGTTTTGGGGCTGTCGCTGGGCAACACAGACTTTCAACTCCCTCCAAAGGTTTTCCATGGGGTTGAGATCTGGAGACTGGCTAGGCCACTCCAGGACCTTGAAATGCTTCTTACAAAGCCACTCCTTTGTTGCCCGGGCGGTGTGTTTGGGATCATTGTCATGCTGAAAGACCCAGCCACGTTTCATCTTCAATGCCCTTGCTGATGGAAGGAGGTGTTCACTCAAAATCTCACGATACATGGCCCCATTCATTCTTTCCTTTACACGGATCAGTCGTCCTGGTCCCTTTGCAGAAAAACAGCCCCAAAGCATGATGTTTCCACCCCCATGCTTCACAGTAGGTATGGTGTTCTTTGGATGCAACTCAGCATTCTCTCTCCTCCAAACACGACGAGTTGAGTTTAGACCAAAACGTTCTACTTTGGTTTCATCTGACCATATGACATTCTCCCAATCCTCTTCTGGATCATCCAAATGCTCTCTAACAAACTTCAGACGGGCCTGGACATGTACTGGCTTAAGCAGGGGACACATCTGGCACTGCAGGATTTGAGTCCCTGGCGGCGTAGTGTGTTACTGGTGGTAGCCTTTGTTACTTTGGTCCCAGCTCTCTGCAGGTCATTCACTAGGTCCCCTCATGTGGTTCTTGGATTTTTGCTCACCGTTCTTGTGATCATTTTGACCCCACGGGGTGAGATCTTGCATGGAGCCCCAGATCAAGGGAAATTATCTGTGGTCTTGTATGTCTTCCATTTTCTAATTATTGCTCCCACAGTTGATTTCTTCACACCAAGCTGCTTGGCTATTGCAGATTCAGTCTTCCCAGCCTGGTGGTTGTTCAGTTGTTAAGTCGTGTCCGACTCTTCATGACCCCATGAACCATATTGCGCCAGGCCTTCCTGTCCTTCACTGCCTCCCTGAGTTTGCTCAGTTTCATGCTCATTGCTTCAGTGATGCTATCTAACCATCTCATCCTCTGCCATCCTCTTCTCCTTTTGCCTTCAATCTTTCCCAGCATCAAGGTCTTTTCCAAAGAGTCTGCACCCAGCTGCACCCAGCCTGGTGCAGGTCTACAATTTTGTTTCTGGTGTCCTTCGACAGCTCTTTGGTCTTGGCCATAGTGGAGTTTGGAGTGTGACTGTTTGAGGTTGTGGACAGGTGTCTTTTATACTGCTAACAAGGTCAAACAGGTGCCATTACTACAGGTAACGAGCGGAGGACAGAGGAGCCTCTTAAAGAAGTAGTTACAGGTCTGTGAGAGCCAGACATCTTGCTTGTTTGTAGGTGACCAAATACTTATTTTCCACCATGATTTGCAAATAAATTCTTTAAAAATCAGACAATGTGATTTTCTGGATTTTTTCCCCCATTTTGTCTCTCATAGTTGAGGTATACCTATGATGAAAATTACAGGCCTCTCTCATCTTTTTAAGTGGGAGAACTTGCACAATTGGTGGCTGACTAAATACTTTTTTGCCCCACTGTAGGCGGCAGCACTGGGAATGGTCCTGGGTGTAAACGCAGATCTCTGCCATTTGCACAAAGGTTTGTGTGGCTTTAGTGCTTTTATTGGGGGAAGTCTCTGGGGATTGGTCCTCCTCTGAGCTGAGCTCCCTTCACACGGGCAGCTCTTCCTGTTCGAGGGCAGGCAAAATCCAGCCTTTCTGCAAAGGTTTCCCCTGGGAGATCCCTCAGAAAGAGGGAGTTGAAGGAGGTTGGACTTCATTAATTGCCAAGACCCATTTCGAGGTGTTGACTATTTCATATATCAGCAAACAGGCACTCTCCACCCAGTCTCCCTCACAGGGTTGTTGTTGAGGCTCTCCCAGGGAAGTCTCCTGGAGACCCCAGAGAAAGGGCAGACGATATTAATGCCATAAGAAATAAATATGAATCACAAATATAGGAATGGCAAAGGCTGCCCAGGAAGAAGGGTGTTTGGCCACAGCACAGGGCTAACCTAGCAGATGTTTTTGATGTTTGACAGCCATGGCCTGACTTGTTCAGTATTGTTGACAGAGGAATCATTGCAATGACAAACAGTAGTGGTGACAGTGAGTCTCCTTGAAAGACTCTTCTCTTGATGTTAACCTCTCCCAGTCTATCACCATTGACCAGCAACTGTATCTTCCATTGTGCCATTGAGTTTTGCACAACGCTTCGGGTGTTTCTCCGGACTCCTGTTATTTCTAGGTATTGATTATCCAGTCATGTGGAAGGGAGTTGAATGCCTTCTTGTAATCAATCCAAGCTGCATTCCAGTTGGTCTTCCTTCTCTTGCAGTTTTCCAAAATCATCTTGTCAGTTAGAAGCTGATCTTTTGTCCCTCTGCTGTTTGGGCAGTTTCCTTTCTACTCAGATGGAAAGAGCTTGTTTTCAACTAGGTGCTGTTGGACTGCATCAGCTACCACCCGAGTTAGCAATCTGAAAGTTGTTGGCAAGCAGGCAATTGGCCTGTAGTTGCCCAGTGCTGCCCCTTTTGCTGGATCTTTCATTATCAGGTAGGTTTTGCGTTAGCCAATCTTCAGTTTCACCTCCTTCCAGTATGTTGTTAAACTGCTTGGCAATGAGTGGGTGCAGAGAGTCAGATGTTTCAACCAAAAGAATTGGTCAGCAGCAAGTGAAGATGAACTGCATGGTTTTTGAAAACAAACTCTCTCGGCCGGCAAACCATCTCCAAAAGGGATGCCAGGAAAAGCACAGGGCCGGTCCAGGCAGTCACTAGGAGTCAACACTGGCTCAAGGGCACAGAAACCAGAACTAAACCTGACCCTCCACTGCTCCCCCCATAACGCTGTTCACTTCAATCAACAACTGTTGATGAGCTTTAATGTTAATGAGTACAGTTTCAAGCGGCTTGAATGTCCACAGGACTAAGCATGCGGCACCAGCATACCTGACAGCCCCAGAGCGCACCTTCCTGACAGCCCCAGCGCCCCCCCATCTCCCTTCCCTCCTTCCCGATACAGTTCTGCCCGCCCCCCAGGCACTCATGGCTTTTCCCAGAGGTACCTCTGGAGATACCCAAGATACACCCACGGTCTCCGGATCTGCAGCGTGCAACCTCCGTTTACTCTGCTGCCAGGACTGATAATGATGCGTGATTAGTCACAGGAACAGAAAAAGAGCTGTCCCAAAAAGATTCATTTGGAGAAGATGCGTCCATTCACTAAGTGCATCGCAAGGAGGCAGACACCACGAGATTTGTCACGTTCTAGTGGTGCCAGGGAATCCTCACCCAGCGGACACACGTAGAGCTATATAAAACCAACGAAATGAGCTGGGGAGGCAGATGGGGAGGAGCAGGCTGTAGGAAAGGTGCTTTTCCGTTTCTGGGCGCTGAGGCAGTGTGCCAGGGGCTGGAGCCCCGCGGCCTTGCCTTCCGCGGAAAGGAGCGATGCAGAGCGGTGAGTGAGCAGGCCGGGTGCTTAGGCTTTCTGGCTCCAAGCACTGGGAGGCAAGAGCAGGTCCGTGGGCGAGTCCCCTGGTGTGTCTGGAAAACGGCCTCGAAGCAGCAGGAGCCGAGTTGGAAAGAACAGCGGGGGGAGAGCGATGTGGCTGGAGCAAGACCCTGGTTTAGCCCCTCTGGGACTTGGGTGGCCCTGCGCTGCGGCCAAACGCCCTTCTTC
This sequence comes from Python bivittatus, assembly GCF_059951505.1. Lineage (NCBI taxonomy): Eukaryota > Metazoa > Chordata > Lepidosauria > Squamata > Pythonidae > Python > Python bivittatus. The sequence continues at coordinate 1,443,194 of NW_028277105.1, forward strand.
CTGGGCAGCGCGCCCCCGCCCCGCCCCGCCGACCGAGGACAGGGCCGACCCTGGAGGAGCTGCTCCTCCCCCTTCCCTAAATACGAAAAAGGCCACCACGTTTGCCCGCACACAGCCCAGCGATGCCATGGCATCTCCTCCCGGGCGACGTGGGCCTCCAAGAGAGCCACCCCCAGAACGTGTCATCCTGGGCTCGGGAAAGACGCCCCACTGATGGTTTCTCCGGGCACGGGGCCTGACTCCGGGGACGAGCGAGGGAAGGAGATCCAGGCACCCCAGAAGAGCCCTGCCCGGTGCCCCCGACTTCTCTCTCGCGGGCCAGTGAGCCAAGGTAGCTTTGCCCAGGCGGACCTATGGCTCCCCCTGCTGGCCATGAGAAGGACCGTCAGCTTCGACGAAACTCACGAGGTTGAGCGAAAAGAGGAAGAAGAGGTTAGTGGGTGCCCCGCAGATCTCTCCTTCAAACGCTCCACGTTGAAGCTCTTCCCCCCAGTCGGGGACAGAAACCCCCCGAAAGGCGGAGGAGGAACAGCCCTGCAGCTAAGCAGGAGAGCGTGTCCGGAAGGACTGCTGGGAACGGCCAAGCCGTCCCGTGGATTTAGGGTGAATTTTCCTCGGGGATCAACTGGACAATTCTTACTCTGTGCCTTCTGGCAGGACCAGGCAGACGGGAGGTGTCTGCGCTTCTCGCTCTCCGACCAGGACCCCCCAGATTCAGAGGTCAGTTTGGGGATCTTCTTGGGCCCTTCTCTGCTGGTTGCCTTTGCCTTGGCTCTGGCAGGGTCGGGAGGGGAAAACACTCGGGGAGGTGGGAGGAAGATGCTCCTGCCACAAAGGGGGTGGCGGAGGGGAAGGCTTTGGCTGGTGGTTGGGGGGGGCAGTCACAGTCACCCGTTTAGTCCAGAAGTGCCAGCCTTTCTTGATCTGCGTTCACCCTCTTCCTTTATCACAGAGAAGTAAAAGAATCTCTTGAAAACTGTTGAAGCATCTTGGTTTCTGCCTCTGCTTGGGTGTGTGTGTGTGTTGTGTGTGTGTGTGTTGTGTGTGCGTGTTCATCTCAATTCAATTTTCCTCTTGCAGGTGGAGATGTACCCCAGAGGGGAGAATATCTGAATTTGCAATTGGGCTTTTCTCTAGCAACAGGTCAGTCTTTGGCATTCCTGCATCTGTGATTTATATTTATTTCTTATGGCATTAATATCCTTCGTTTCTTCTCTGGCATCCTCAGGAGACTTCCCTGGAAGGGCCTTAACAACATCTCTGTGAGGGAGACTGGGTGAGGGTGAATGATTGCCCTGAATTTTCCCATGAATGCTGAGGTCGGGTGGGGACTGTAACCTGGGTCTCCCCATTCCAAGTCCACACCTTCCTCCCTGTGCTAGATGTACTCTCTCCAAACCCTTCCCAAAATATTCCTGCAAGAGACCCCTGCAATTCTCTGCACAAACTCCCTGGGTTTTCCACAAGAGGTCAACAAGATTAGAGCCTTTTTTCACACACACACACACACACAGACATCTTACTATGGCTGGTGTGGGTTTTCCGGGCATCTTACTGTTGGAATTTATCTCTCTCCTTTATATCAGAAGTAGTGCTGATCAATAAAATAGTCAACATCTCAAAACGTGGGGAAAAGGCACTCTTGGCACTGGATTGAGTCCAACCTCCTTCAACTCCCTCTTTTTGAGGGATCTCGGCGGGGGGGGGGGACCTTTGCAGCCCTCTCCAGCCAGGACCAATCCCCACCTATTGGACTACAGACTCCTAAAGGAGACTCTTTAGACCACTGAATCCGGTTTCTGCTCAACGTCGGAATCCAGATGGAAGTGTCCGGACAGACGGCTGAGCAGCCTCCCCTTGAAGGCTTCCTGTGAAGGGTCCCCCCTCTCTGGGCCTTGTCTCCCGCTGCTGAAACTCCTCTGACTTTAGGATGGTTTCCTTAACACTCAGTGAAAATTGTCTTGATCTTCTGACTCTTTTGGAAGCTTCTCTCTGGTGAAATTTTCTCTCTGGAGAAAATCCACAGAGGTTTTAATTGGATCAAATATAACATTTTCACGTGAAATTAACATTCAGAACTTCTGAGCTTTATCGCACTTCCAACACACGTGCCTGAAGTCTATTGCTCCCCTCTTTTCAACCAACATCATCAACTTCCATATGGAGTTGAGCATCAGACATTGAACCTTTCATGACGCTTGACCCTTCTTTCCAAACTTCATCATTTGTATCAATTCAGAAGGGGGAAAAATCCCTTCTTATATCATAACCATGTTTTAATTCCACCAGCTCTAGAAATGGCAATTTCAAACTAAATTCCATCACTTTTAACACCGTCTTCCCAGAAGACGCTTTGACTCTCACCAGAAGTATTGGGATGGGGGAGTGATCTTGTTTCTACTTGGAAGTGAAAAGGAAGCCAAGGGCTTCCACACAAAGAGAAGCCCCAGAGTGTCTGATCTCTTGCCAGCCAGGGAGACCCCTTCGGCTGAGATCCCCCTTCCCCGAACACAGAGCTGCAATTCAGAATGTGAGTAAAGTCGAAGGGCAGAAATTCTCCGTGTAATCTGTTCTTTCTCCACTGATTTTATTTAGACACCACCCGTCTATTTTGTGGCCAAACAAATGTGCCCAAAAAGTGAAGATCCTCTATACAGATACGGGGTCAAATCTTTCTAAACAGACATGGGTCTTATAGATGTTCTAAATGCTGACAAGGAGGATAGTTTGAAGAAAATTGCTTGGTTTGAAGTTTCTGAAGTGGCCTCTTTGTGGTGTTGCAGCTCAGGATGGATTCCAAATTGCAGCCCATCTTCGGATCCAGTCTGGGAATCCTGGGATCAGAGGTGAGTGCGGGAGAACTGGAGAGGTTGCTCTGAGAGCCACCCCTGTGGGGGAACTGCCTGCAGCATGAGATGCCTCTGTGGCAGCCCTTCCCCTTGCATGGACGCCCCTGGGCTCTGGGCATCCGGGTGAGCCACCGGTGCAGTCAATGAGGAAAGCACGCGAGACCGTCCTAGCCAAAGCAAGGGTCCAGGGGTTCAAAGGGAGCTGTGGGGCACAGCTGAGTCCCTTGAGAACAGCTGGAGAGTCTCTGCTATCCCAGTTGAAGGGTATTTTGTGGGGCAGCTTCAAACTCTGGGGGGGTTCAGCTGTCACAACTGTCCCATGACTGTTTTTTCGCAGATCAAGGGGGATCTTTGCTTGGTTGGAACTTCAATTTTCACCAGCAATGGTAAGCAAACGTGAGTTTGGGAGAGGTTTTGGGTTGGAGTGAGATGCAGTCAGGATTCAGGTAATCCTCACTCCTTTCTGTGGATCCACTCAAACTGCAACTCTTTCAAAACCCAAACCTGATGCCTCCAAATGTCTCCTATTGATTGTTTCAGGACAAGGAGGATCCAGAGAGGCTGCATCTTATATTATGCCCTTAGGCTGCTCAGCAATTGGTGGTAAGTGCCAAGAACCTTTTGAGCCTTGAGAATTGCTTGCAGAGAGACCACAGAATGATCTATCACCTGTCAATCCGTCCATCCATTCGTCCATCCATCCCACCCTTCTGGGTATTTTTGGGGACAGCAAGAGCAGAGAAGGTCAGGATGATGGGCCTGAGACCAGACTGGCCCTTCCCAGGGAAGACATGCAAAAGCCAGGCAGATCCAAGTAGACTTTACAGTTGGGGGAGTGTAATTGTGTCCAGAAACAATATGGACACTAGTTACAGTTAAATCAGTTTAAGTTAAAGATTTTCCCTTTTGAGTTCAAGGTGTGCCCTCACACTGCTTTCTCCTCTTCTTCCATCCTAAGGAGAATTCCAACAGGAGGCCTCCAGGTATCTTCTGCCTTCCAAATAAGATGCCCCAACTTTGCTGGTAAGTCTTTTTGATTCATGAAGATTGGTCCAAAGCCTATTCCCATCCCCATGATTCAGAGTCATTTCACGAGATGGGTGGTGACAAATTTGATGAATCAATCAATAAATAAAAGACATGAATTCAAGGATTGAGGGAGAATGAGATCAAGATTCACAACAGCCACAAATTTCTCTTTGCTCTTCTGGTATTCATAAACAGCCTGGCGGGAGAAATACCACTGGGGACCAGGTGTTGAATGCAGGTACTTTTGGAACTCACCCTACTAAGTAAGGCTCTCCCAAAATGAATTCTAGGAAATCTCACCCATCTGCATGGCCAGATCCAGCTGGTGGCGAATTAGGTTTCTTCAGGACACCTGGAGCGAGAGCAGGACAAACACCAACACATCCTCCTCTTTTATCAGCTCTGCGAAAAGAAGGCCACTTTAATACTTTCCTCTCTGAAAATATTTATATACTCAGGGAATTGAGGTGCCTTTCAACTCTGATGGGTTTACACCTCCCAAAGTTGACTGTAAGCGCCACAAATTGTGAGAAAAAGCAGCAAAGGAATGTTTGTAAATATATCAGTACTATCAACCACAGCGTACTTCAGAGCTCAGGAGAAATTGGAAGGCCCTGCCAAGCAGTCCCCAATCCCACCCAGCTCAACCCAGAATGTGATTTTGGGGAACAAACGTTCAACCTCTGGGCCTGCGGCCTTTCCGTTCATCAAGTGCCTGGCGTGGGATACCCTCACTCTCCTGGTTATAGGGAGCTGTTTCCTCTTTGATTTTGCTGAATGCCAAGCAGATGGACTCGTACACAGAGGCATTCACTATAATAAGATTATAATGTATATAATAAATATACTATATTTACTATAGTAAGTATTATAAGAACAATATAGTTGATTTTTTTTACTGATGTTCCTTTTTCCTTGAAATGTCAATGTACCAGAGTTAAGGGATCTTGGTACAGAGAGAAATGGTGACCTTGAAGATATCACAAATTCAGTATGGAGCCCACATTTCTCTTCTTTTCTCCCCAACCACAAACCTCTTTGTTTTCTCTTGCCTGATCTGAAGGTCTCGGCTCTTTGCACATTTCTGTACTCACCTGGGCAGCTGGGCAGCTGGGCTCGGAGCCCCGCAGATTTCTTCACCCCAAGGCGGGGAAGGGAGGAACCTCCCTCCTCCAGTGGGGGACTCTCGCAGCGGGATGCTCGCCGTGGAGGTCTGCGCACCGCCGAGCCGCGACGGTTGAGAAACGCGTCTCTCCTTCCTGCCCCATCGAGGCCGGCTCGCTTCGAGTCCTCTTCTGACTCCAGGCTCCATTCCCTTTCCTGCCTGGCTCTCGCCCCTTCCCCATGGGCAGCCCTGCGTGGCTCCGCAGCCCCAACCGCTTGGGGAACCGGTCCTGCGGAAGGACAGGAAGCAGGGCGTCCCTGCCTGGAAGCTGCATGCCTGATGGGTTTGGACAGGACTCGGATGAAAAGGCGGAGGACACACTGGCCGGGTTGGCAGCTGAGCTAAGACTGGGTGGGGTGGCTAATTTCCTAGGAGAAATACGGAGAAATGAGGCAGGTTTGCTTGTGTGGCTGCTGTCACCACCTTGACCTTTTTTGACCCCCTCCGCAGTCTTTGTGTGCTGCACAAATGCAAACCAGTTCTCTTTTGTTAATTATTTTGTGTAATTGTGTAATGGTGTAATTATAAGAATTAAAAGGATGATGTGATTATTTTGTGTAATTATAAATACTGTGTTTAATTCATTACGTTATACAAGTCAGTCCATTTCCATACAAATACACATAAAATAAAAATGAACTACCCTACTACTCAAACAGCAAAAAGAAAAAAACACAATGCAACAAATAAAGCCTATATAAAAAAGACAAAGCCGTGGTTAAACCGAGCAGCTTCATGAAACGGGTGAATCCAAGTCAGTTCCTCTTTTCCGCCTTGGAACCAGGCGAGGCCGTCCCATCCGCGTCACCCAGATGGTTGTCCCAGGAAGCTTCTGGGTTGGTGGAGCTGGCAGTCCGTGCCCAATTAAACACGCGAGGCGGAAATCTCTTTCATAACTTGATTCTGCAGAGTACAGGGCATTTGGGACAGTCTTCCCGGTCAAGCGCCCCGCTCCAAGCAAATCACTGGGTTTTTCAACAGCTACGATCAGAATATCACGACCTCACAGCTTCATGCAAGTTGACTGGCATACACGGTTAAAACGCTCCTAAGAAGTGGGTACCGCTACCCAGAGGGTGGGCACTGGTGGTCGCTAAGGGAAATGTGAGCTGAGCTAGCCAGTACCTCATTGATTTCCGTTGCAAGCGCTTCCCTCTGCATCCCAGTCTCCAAGGCTCTGCCTTCTCTCCCTCGAGCTGATCCCAGGCGCGATGCACAAAGGGAAGGCATTTCAACACAGTTTGCAACTGGATGACCTGCTCAGCAACTCCCGGAGGACAATTCTAGGGCCAGATGGAAGGTTCTGCCTTCGGCTTCAAAGTCTGCCCCTGCGCCCCTTCATTTGCAGTCAAACGCAGCCCCCTGTGGCTTCCTTCTTCAGCCATGGGTCTCAGACTCCCTGCCGCCCCACATGAGGCAAGGGGGCGATGCTGCTGAGGCCGAGGAGCCTCCTTGCCACCCCACACCTCCGATCCCAGGATGGCCAGACTGGATCCAAGATGGGCTGCAATTTGGAATCCATCCTGAGCTGCAACAGCAAGAAAGGGGCCCCTTCAGACACTTGATCACCATCAGCACCGGATCAATCTCCTTCAGAGCATCCTCCTTGTCAGTGCCTACAACATCTATAAGACCCATGTCTGTTTAGAATGATGTGACCTCCCACCCCGTATCGGTATAGCTTATCTTCACTTTTTATGCACGTTTGTTTGGCCACAAAACAGACAGGTGGTGTCCAAATAAAGGCAGCAGAGAAAGAAAATATTCTCCCATTTTGGGTTGTTGTCTGTGTTATTGATCAGCACTACTCTTGTTATCAAGGGGCTATAAATTCAATAAGGAAAATATCTCTGTGTGTGCGCGCATGGAAAAAGGCTCTAACCCTGTCGACCCCTCATGGAAAACCGAGGAAGTTTGTGGAGCAAATTGGGTCGTTTATGAATGCCAGAAGAGTAGAGAGAAATCTGTGGCTGTTGAGTGTCTTGATCTCGTTCTCCCAAAATGCTTGAATCCTGGGCATGGGAATCGAATCAGGGCCAATCTAGGCGGATCAAAAAGACTTACCAGCAAAGTTGGGGAATCTTCTCCGGAAGGCAGAAGATACCTGGAGGCCTCCTGCTGGAATTCTCCTTAGGCTGGAAGAAAAGGAGAAAGCAGCGTGAGGGCACACCTTGAACTCAAAAGGGCGACTTTAGGCGCTCCATTAGGCAACTTAACTGTAAATATTGTTCATATTGTTTCTGGATACAATTACACTCCCCAAAATGAAAAATCTAGCTGGATCTGTCTGGCTTCTTCATGTTTTTCCTGGGAAGGACCAGTCTGGTCTCCTAGAACTACCCAGAAGTTTGGGTTGGATGGATGGACAGATGGAGGATAGATCGTTCTGTGGAGCGAATTGCAAGGGTCTCTTGCAGGACCACATTGGGAAGTGTTTGGAGAGAGCCCGTCTAGCGCAGGGAGGAAGGCGTGCGCTTGGAATGGGGAGATCCGGGTTCGAGCCCCCACTCAACCCCGGGCCTTGTGGGGAAATTTGGGGCGATCATTCACCCTCACCCAGTCTCCCTCACAGGGTTGTTGTTGAGGCCCTCCCAGGGAGGTCGCCTGGAGACCCCAGAGAAAGGGGAAAGGATATTAAGGCCATAAGAAATAAATATAAATCACAAAGATAGGAAAGGCAAAGACTGACCTTTGACTAGAGAAAGGCCCAATTGCAAATTCAAATACTCTCCCCTCTGGGGTTCATCTCCACCTGCAAGAGGAAAATTGAACTGAGATGAACACGCACACACAACACACACACACAACACACACACACAACACACACGCACCCCCAAGCAGAGACAGAAACCAAGATGCTTCAACAGTTTTCAAGAGATTCCCTTTTACTTCTCTGTGATAAAGGAGGAGGGTGAACGCAGATCAAGAAAGGCTGCTACTTCTGGACTAAATGGGGGACTGTGCCTGCCCCCCCAAACCACCAGCCAAACCCTCCCCCTCCCCCACCCCCTTTGCAGCAGGAGCATCTTCCTCCCACCTCCCAGGATGCTTTCCCGCTCCAGACCCAAGCAGCAGACAACATTCGGTTAGTTGTAGATTTAATAGACTTGCATAAAAACAAAGATCAGTTTGTCATTTTATCACTAGATGATGAAAAAGCCTTTGACAAAATACACAAGCAGTACACATTTGCCCCATTAAATAGATTTGGATTTCCTTTGGAGTTGATAAATTCCTCAGTGTAGGAATTCCTCAATGTAGGAAGCATGATTTTCTTATTTTTTACTCAAAAATGCTATCGCAGTTTCAGCAGCAGAAACATGGTCATCCCTGGTCATGCCATAGCTTGGCATGATTCAGTCTTACATGTGCAAGTAGGGGGGGGCAAGAAATGGCAGAGGGAGAGGGGGGACGGAGTTTGCAGGAGAGGCAAGGGGGAGTGTGGAGAGTTTCCCGCTTTATTTTATTATTTTTCCATCTCACACACAATCAGTATCAAGTACACGTCCAGGGGAAACTTTCCTATTTCAAAAGATTTTCTGCAGTTATATTTTTCAACTGAACAGTTGCTGAACATTTCTTCATCAAACGTGCTCTGGTACAAAGTGCCCCATCATGCTCCTGCATCTATTATTTATTATTATTTGTTACTGAAAATAAAGCTTTTTAGGATAGCTCTTTCTCTCTTCCTATAACTTCCTATGACTAATTATGCATCATTATCAGTCCTGGCAGCAGAGTGAACGGAGGTTGCACGCTGCAGATCTGGAGACCGTGGGCGTATCTTAGGTATCTCCAGAGTGAGAGGGAAGGAGGAATCCAAAAGTTATTGTTGGCAGTTAAAAATGATTTGAAGTGGCCCCACTCTGCTCTTAGACATAACTTCCCTTTTCTGACCATAGCTCCTGAGCATACCTAGCTGCCCTATGCTCTTGTTTCTGAAACTACCTCAAACTAATGAGAGAGAATGAGGCATCGCCATGTTTACCAAGGGGCTCCAAGAAGCGAAAAGGAGAGGGGGAGATGTCTCTGGTGTGAGATAAGGTAAGATAAAACCAGTTTGGAGCAGTTTGACCTGTCCAAAGTGATACTTAGCAGAGATCTTTTAGGAATGCATGAACTCTTGCCCCCCAGCCCTTATTAGCCTAATAAAAACCACACCCTGCATAGCTAATCACCTATTTACCATGAACATGTGATGTATGTAGTTGTAGTAGTATGTATAGTATGTAGTGGTCTGTAGAGGGGGTAACAGGAAGTAGGTCAATAGGCGGACGGAGAGAATGTGACCTCAGAGTACCTCAGCCAATGGGGAAATGGGGAGGAATGAGCGTCGGCATAGGATTGTATAAAATGTGCTGAAATCTGTAATGGGGGGGGGCTTCTTATTTGTAACGAAGCCCACCAGCCTTTGCAAACACTTCAATAAACTTTACTTCTGACTAATCCAGAGAGAGACTCCTGAGTGCATTTCTCACAGTACTATCAACCACAATGTACTTCAGGGGTCAGGAGAAACTGGAAGGCCCTGCCAAGCAGTCTCCAAATTCATCAGACTAAACCCAGAATGTGATTTTGGGTAAGTAATCAACCAATGTGGTCCACTGGAGAAGGAAATGGCACCCCACTCCAGTATCCTTGCCAAGAAAACCCCATGGACAATGTTAAAAGGCTAAAAGATATGACGCCGGAAGATGAGCCCCTCAGGTCGGAAGGTGTCCAATATGCTACTGGGGAAGAGCGGAGGGCAATTCCAAGCAGCTCCAGAAAGAGTGAAGCGGCTGGGCCAAAGCCGAAAGGACGTTCAGCTGTGGATGTATCTGGAAGCGAAAAGAAGGTCCGATGCTGTAAAGAACAATATTGTATCGGTACCTGGAATGTAAGATCTATGAACCAAGGCAAGCTGGATGTGGTCAAACATGAGATGACAAGATTGAACATCGACATCTTGGGAATCAGCGAACTGAAATGGACGGGAATGGGTGAATTTAATTCGGGTGACCATTATATCTACTACTGTGGGCAAGAAACCCTTAGAAGAAATGGAGTTGCACTCATAGTCAATAAGAGAGTGGGAAAGGCAGTAATGGGGTACAACCTCAAAAACGACAGAATGATCTCAGTGCGTATCCAAGGCAAACCATTCAACATCACAGTAATCCAAGTCTATGCCCCAACCACTGATGCCGAAGAAGCTGAAGTTGACCGGTTCTATGAAGACCTACACCACCTTCTAGAACTAGCACCAAAAAAAGATGTCCTTTTCATCATAGGGGATTGGAATGCTAAAGTAAGAAGTCAAGGAGTAATCGGAATAACAGGCAAGTTTGGCTTTGGAGTACAAAATGAAGCAGGGCAAAGACTAATAGAGTTCTGTCAAGAGAACAAGCTAGTCATAGCAAAGATTCTTTTCCAACAACACAAGAGATGACTCTACACGTGGACATCACCAGATGGTCAATACCGAAACCAGATTGATTATATACTTTGCAGCCAAAGATGGAGAAGCTCTATACAGACAGCAAAAACAAGACCAGGAGCTGACTATGGCTCAGATCATGAGTTTCTTACTGCAAAATTTAGGCTTAAATTGAAGAACGTAGGGAAAACCACTAGACCACTCAGGTATGACTTAGATCATATTCCTTGTGAGTACACAGTGAAGGTGATGAATAGATTTAGAGGATTAGATTTGGTAGACAGAGTGCCTGAAGAACTATGGACGGAGGTCCGTAACATTGTACAGGAGGCATCAACTAAAACCAACCCAAAGAAAAAGAAATGCAAGAAAGCAAAATGGCTGTCTGATGAGGCTTTACAAATAGCTGTGGAAAGAAGGAATGCGAAAAGCAAGGGTGAAAAGGAAAGATATAAGCAACTGAATGCAGATTTCCAGAAAATAGCAAGGAGAGATAAGAAGGCCTTCTTAAATGAACATTGCAAAGAAATCAAGGAAAACAATAGAATGGGGAAGACTAGAGATCTCTTCAAGAAAGTTGGAGATATCAAAGGAACGTTTAGTGCAAAGATGGGCATGATAAAAGACAAAAAAGGCAGGGACCTAACAGAAGCAGAAGAGATTAAGAAGAGGTGGCAAGAATACACAGAAGAACTATACAAGAAAGATCTTAATGTCCCTGATGTCCATGCTGGTGTGGTCACTGACCTCGAGCCAGACATCCTAGAGAGTGAAGTCAAGTGGGCCTTAGGAAGCATTACTAACAACAAAGCTAGCGGAGATGACAGTATTCCAGCTGGGTTATTTAAAATACTAAAAGATGATGCTGTTAAAGTGCTGCACTCAATATGCCAGAAAGTTTGGAAAATGCAACAGTGGCCATGGGATTGGAAAAGGTCAGTTTACGTTCCAATTCCAAAGAAGGGCAATGCCAAAGAATGCTCAAACTATCGCACAATTGCACTCATTTCACATGCTAGCAAGGTTATGCTCAAAATCCTACAAGCTAGGCTTCAGCAGTACGTGAACCGAGAACTACCGGATGTACAAGCTGGGTTTCGAAGAGGCAGAGGAACTAGAGATCAAATTGCCAACATTCGCTGGATCATGGAGAAAGCATGAGAGTTCCAGAAAAACATCTACTTCTGCTTCATTGACTATGCAAAAGCCTTTGATTGTGTGGATCACAACAAACTGTGGCAAATTCTTAAAGAGATGGGGGTACCAGACCATCTTACCTGTCTCCTGAGAAATCTGTATGCGGGCCAAGAAGCAACAGTTAGAACCGGTCACGGAACAACCGATTGGTTCAAAATAGGAGTATGACAAGGCTGTATACTCTCACCCTGCTTATTTAACCTATATGCAGAGTACATCATGAGAAATGCCAGGCTGGAAGAATCACAAGCTGGAATTAAGATTGCAGGGAGAATCATCAACAACCTCAGATATGCAGACAATACCACCCTAATGGCAGAAAGTGTAGAAGAACTAAAGAGCCTCTTGATGAGGGTGAAAGAGGAGAGTGCGAAAGCTGGCCTGAAACTCAACATTAAAAAAACTAAGATCATGGCATCTGGACCCATCAATTTCTGGCAAATAGAAGGGGTAGAAATGGAAGCAGTAACAGACTTCATTTATTTGGGCTCCAAGATCACCGCAGACGGAGACTGCAGCCATGAAATTAAAAGACGCTTGCTCCTTGGGAGGAAAGCCATGGCAAGCCTAGATAGCATATTAAAAAGCAGAGACGTCACCTTGCCGACAAAGATCCGCATAGTCAAAGCTATGGTTTTTCCAGTAGTAATGTATGGCTGTGAGAGCTGGACCATAAAGAAGGCTGAGCGCCGAAGAATTGATGCCTTTGAACTGTGGTGCTGGAGAAGACTTTTGAGAGTCCCCTGGACTGCTAGGAGGTCAAACCAGTCAATCTTAAAGGAAATCAACCCTGACTGCTCATTGGAAGGATCGATAATGAAACTCAAGCTCAGATACTTTGGTCACCTAATGCGAAGAGAGATCTCTTTGGAAAAGACCCTGATGCTGGGAAAGATTGAAGGCAAAAGGAGAAGAGGACGGCAGAGGATGAGATGGTTAGATAGCATCACTGAAGCAATGAGCATGAAACTGAGCAAACTCAGGGAGGCAGTGAAGGACAGGAAGGCCTGGGATGATATGGTTCATGGGGTCATGAACAGTCGGACACGACTTAACGACTGAACAACAAAAATAGTTCAACCTCTGGGCCTGCGGCCTTTCCGTTCATGAAGTGCCTGGTGTGGGATACCCTCACTCTCCTGTTTCCTCTTTGATTTTGTTGAATGCCAAGCAGATGGACTCGTAAACAGAGGCGGAAGCTATTCAACTATCCAGGATTACGGAAAGGCAGGGAGAGGTGTGCCCGGGCTGCCCCATGGAGAAGGTCCCATCTGAAATACAATCCTGTATTTGAAACTATCCCATGAAGAGACAGGAAAACGGCTTCGTACTTTTCTGCAGTGCACAATCTCTCTTTTCAACACGCAAAGCTAAAAGGAAAATATACAGCCAAAACTACAGTACAGAAAGAACATTTGTTCTGTTACTATTTGAATTTGCACTGGTATAATCTCAGCAATTGCTCCTGCATTAAAGGCGGGCCAGGAATGCGCTCCGTGCCTCAGTCCCGGCGGGTGCCTGGAGCGGAGGAGCCGCGGTTGGCCGCCCCGCCGACGAGGCTGCCGAGAGCCGCAAGAGCGGAGCGAAGCCTCCGCGCGCCCCGCCCGGAAGCCCAAACGATAGACACCGCGTTGCCAGAAGGGACCTCGGCGACGAAGCAGAGGACCCTCCTCTTCCGGCCTGGCCTGCCGGGCGGGCTGCGCTCGCGCTCTTCCCAGGGCGGAGGCGGGGGCTGCCGCTGACAGGCGCGCGGGGGGCGAGCGCAGGGCGCGCGCGGCAGGAGCGGAGGCCGGAGCGGGGAGGCGCGGGAAGGCGGGGAAGCGCCGGGGCTCTCGGCGTCGCTCCTCCCAATGGGCGCTCGCCCCAGCTTGGGCTCTGCGCCTTGCCGGGCAACGGGGGCGGGGAGGGCGCCTCGGGTGACAGAGTCCAGCCCAGGATGCATGGATGCGGGGCCGAGAGGAGCACCTTTTCCGACGGAGACGTTTTGCTGAGAAGCGCGCGCTTCCGTGCGCTGCAGCGCCCTTCGTCAGAGGCACCCAAGAGCGGCGAGATGGATGCAGGATCGAAATTGGTGGCGATTTCAGAGTTAACTTGAACCGACGGCGGAACCTTCGGTCTGGCCCCAGAATTGTCCTCCGCGAGTTGCTGAGCAGGTCATCCAGTTGCAAACTGTGTTGAATTGCCTTCCCTTTGTGCATCGCGCCTGGGATCAGCTCGAGGGAGAGAAGGAAGAGCCCTTGGAGAGGCATCATAGTCAGAGGCAGCATAGAGCGGCGAGATGGATGTAGGATTTAAATTGGGGAGGGGGGATTGGAGGGCGAGCGTGTTGGATTTGGGGCTGCCGACGAGGGGCAGACTTGCCCTCTGTGTCACCTTTACAGTTCGCAGGACTGGCTGGACCGTCTTGGGGCGGGCAGCTTCCTCCATTCTTCCCTTCCGAGACCCCCGACTTGCTCTCCCTGCATAGTTTTCCGCCTCTCTCCTTGGCTTCTCCACTTAAATATCTTCCGCAGGGTTTATTTGCCAGATTCCGAAGAGCGCAAGTGAGGCTCCCTGACTTATGGTCTCGGCTTCAGGGAGCTGGAACTGATCCCTTCTTTTTTTCATGGGTCTGTTTAAAAACTCCTACTTGGAAGACCTGATAAACCAGGTTAGGGACAGATTGTGGTGAGGAAGATCTTATCTAGGTGGTCACAAAGAGTCAAGACCCTCCTGATGGCACATCATCAATTTAAGAACTGCATATAACTAAAGACCAGGAACAAGCTAAAAAAATTTCTAATGCAATATGATTCTTAAATAGACTTCTCAGAGTAGCAATTTGCATATGTTTTCTACAGGAATTAGGCTTTTCTCCTTTAGCTTTTGAATTTATAATTTAGAAATACATACTATTTTAACATCCAAAGCTCTTTGAAAATCAGATCATTGTTCTTAACACAGGTACACTGATAACAGACAAGTAGAAGTGAACTTTGAATAAAAGTAGTCAAGTTAGTCCTTAAAACCTCCCCACTAAATTTAAACATTTGCTGTAGGAGGCCTTCATCCTGGTGATGGAAGGTCAAGGATGATAGGTCCTTGGTAAATAGGGAACAGGAAAGGCTGGCTGTTCCAAGGGGCTTTGGGTGTAGAATTGCTGTGAAAAGGGAACCCCCCTGCTAAATTATGCATTTGCAGTTTGATTACTCCTCTGGCAGCCATTTTAATTTGTTTTTGTTATTTAAGAGGTATTGTTTTTAATCATCTTATTGGAGGGGGGTTTGTAAGCCACTCAGAGTGTTTATGAATTAAAGCAATGTGTAAGTTCTAATAAGTACATAAACTGCTGGAATAAAAAGGTCTAGATTTGGGGGGCTGCCAAAATCAAAATAAAATAAATAAGGTCTGTAAAGATGATAAATATTGGAATACATGGCAGTGGTAATTTTGCATGGATTGTTTTTTTTAAATTGGGTTCTTCAACTGTAGAATTCTAATCCTGTTATTGAACGGTGATGATCTGGGTGTGAATAACACCCAAGATTATATAATAATATTGCTTGGGATGTTACGTAACCGCAGTATACTTTGTTTGGCTTTAGTTTAGAGAAGTATGTGAACAGAAGAAGTGAATCGTGCCTCCATAGCTTGTTCAACAAGCCATGGCTAAAATGAGGATTTGGTGTGGATTATGAACCCTCTTTGATCTAGAAGAGAGTGCAGTTGTTTCTGCTTTAATTTGTACGCATTTATACGTTATTTTCCAGGCAAGGAGCAGAAAAAGCAATGCAGGACGGGGTTGGAAGCAGTGCCAAAAGAAAAGTGGAGGCAGAAGGAAGACAAACTAATGTCCTTCAAAGTAAGACCATTGGAAGGCTGCTGACTGGAGCAGATCCAGAAGACTTTAAGAAGGAATCAGAGGTGGGGCCACAGCAGAGCGGTGAAACCCATGGGCAGGAGTTTCTGAAGGTAGTTCAGAGCCCTCAGCCTGGATGGAAACATCCACAACTACCTCAGTCCCAAACAAAGGAAAATTTTAATGTTGTTCAGACCCCCCTCTCAGGGGAAGCTGGAGCCAGGCAGGGCCTTAGTGAGAAGATGGGGTCCCACAGCTTGCCGGGTCTCAGGGGAAGATCTCCAGAGGTCTCTGACTCTCCTGTGGAAATGAAGGAGGAGGCTCTGTATGAAGAAGATGGATTTGGTTGGAAGATGGAACAACGGCATTCCTGGGAATTCTGGTTCCAGAATGACAAGGGAACTCAAGAGGTAATTGGGCAAAATATATTGTCATCAGATTCTCAATGTATGAAGAAATACAAGGCATAGAGCAGGAGGTCAGGTCAGTGGATGGCCTTCCTAGTTATTATTGGGCCACTTCCTCTGTTCCTTATTTTCTCGAAAATGAATTGGAAGTCCACAGCTTTTAGAAAGACGCAAGTTGCCCATCCCAGGTATAGATTCTGGAGAAGGTCAGTTGGTACCTGTTCCTAATCCTTCCTCAGGAGAAGCCAAATTGGGGTATGGAACTCTGATTGGATGCCTGAGACTGGGGAGTAGGAATAAATGGAGCTGCGGACATGATATAGATCCTGCCTGGCACTAAATCTGCCCCTAATCATTCATGCCATTTTTAATGTGCAGGTGTGAGTGCTGTTGCTTCTGTGAGCAACATGGCAACTTCCACGCACACAAAAAAGAGTTGTTTAAAAAACTTGAGGTACCCCTTAGGCTTTTAGAAAAATGAGGTCCCTCAAAACAGTCCTGTGGGAGAGAAACTGGACACCTGAAGGAGTATATCCTGAAGGAGAGTATGGCTGGCTGGTAGGAATCTTGAATGACACCATTCAAGTTCCATCAAAATGTTACCTTCATTCAGCATTTTGCTTCAGGCCCGCTGTATGGTTTGTTGAATTTGTGTAGGGCTTGGCATTGTCTAGCTGTAAGCTTGACAAAGAAAGCAAGTTTAGTGTAGCGGTGAAGGCACCAGGCTAGAAACCGGGAGACCCTGAGTTCTAATCCTACCTTGGGCATGAAGCCAGCTGGGTGACCTTGGGCCAGTCACTCCCTCTCAGCCCTAGGAAGGAGAAGGAGGCAAGAGCAAACCACTGCCGAAATCTTGCCAAGAAAACTGCAGGCACTTGTCGTGGCAGTCACCTGGAGTCAACACTGACTTGAAGGTGCCATACATACACATACCAGAAGAACTTGACAAAAATTGTTTTAATCTCCATAAGGCACCAAAAGGGATTATGAGAGCACCATATCTAAGGGTGCTGCAAAGGGATGATTTGAACTGGGGACTTCATTTATGGTTCTGTATATCAGTCATCTCCCACGTGTGTTAGCTCATTTTTATTTTTACAGCAATTCCAGGTACCTGTGTCCATCTTGGGAAAGGATGCCGGAGAATCAAAGAAGATGCAGCCACCTAACCAAACTCACCTAGAAGGTAATGGAAAGTCCACTGTTTCCAATAAGACTTTCTCAGAATTCTTGGATTTCTCGTGTCACCTTGATGCAAAATTAGGAAAGCTGTTGATCCAAAGAAGGGATCGCAGAAGGGGCAAACAAACACAATGGGGTCTTAACACATTATAATTGTTAACTGATGAGGTATTTGTAATCTGCCTCAGTGTTTTGTGTACCTACATATCCATTCTGTCTTCCCCTTCCATTCACCCCCCTCACACCTCAATTTCTGGATCAAAAGCGAGTCATTATGAAATACGTTATCACACAGGAGCATACAGGTAGTCCTCGCTTAATGATGGTAATTGGGTCCAGAATTTCCATCACTAAGTGATGCAGTAGTAAAATGAGACATCATGTGTACTGCATTGCTTAGCAACGGCAATCCCTGCAGTAGTCCCCGTTGCCGTTGTTAAGTGAGGTCCTCCTTGCAACTTCCTGTTGGCTTCCAACAAGCAAAGTCAACGGGCAAGCCGGCAGGTGGGTAGGCGGCTGCTGTGGTGCGAGCACGGCTGGTCTCGGGATGGCTGTTGCTGGGTGCAGGAGGGTGTGCCGGTGGCTGCTGCAGCACTGCTCCAGCATGGTCGGGCAAGTGGTCATACACTACAGGGTGCTGGCAGGAGGGTGCTTCGGGTGAGTATGCACTATGGAGTATGGGGTCCCTGGGATCTTGCACTCCATAGCCAGCTCCTTGGGAGAAAAAGCAGCAGGAGTGGGAGCAACTTACAGGAGCAACTTGCGACCTTCCCTGCCAGCTTCCCCATTGATTTTGCTTGTGCAAAGCCGGCAGGGAAGGTCACAAATGACAATCACATGACCGTGGGACACTGCAACTGTTGTAAGTGCGAGCTAGCTGCCAAGAGCCCGGATTGTGATCACGTGACCTAGAGGGTGCTGCAACAGCCGGAACTTTGAGGACCGGTCGTAAGGCCCCCTTGTTCAGCACTGTTGTAACCTTGAACATTCACTGATTGAGTGGTTGTTAACTGAGGATTACTGGTATGTGCTCCTTATTCTACCTTATCCTAAATTTAGGCGATGCTTTTTTGCACTGTTAACAAAATACCAGTTACGGTTGTGGAAAATATGAATTAAACTTCTCGATTGATTATAACAGTAGTACAGAAGAAGCAGTTCTAACACCCAAACAAAGAAAACTAGTTCCAGCCGTGAAAGCCTTTGACAATACATAAAACTAGTTCTGTTTTCTTAAAATCATGATGCTTTCTTTTCCCCCTCAAATCAGGTAACGGACAAGGGAAGGCAGCCCTGGCAGGAAATATTGAGCTGAAAAGTTTGGAGCATATGGAAAGATTCAAAGAGACATTACAGGAGAAAGCCAAAAGTAATCATTTTCGATTTCATGACAAGGCAGAAACACCTGGACATCAGCAGGGAGGAGAAAATAATTTGGGCGGCAGTCTAGGGCTCGTAGGGAAGCAATCCTCTTTTTGTGAGGAAGGAGACAGTGGCTTGAATGAAGATGCCATTCAGCAGGGGATTAAGCAGATCTTTGATCTCCTTGAGAATCCAAAAATGTCAGTGGCGCAGAAGCCCCACAAATGCTCATATTGTGGGAAAAGCACAAGTTGCAGATCACAGCTGATTATGCATGAGAGGATCCACACCGGAGAAAAACCATACCAGTGTGATGAGTGTGGCAAAAGCTTTGGCCGAAACAGCTCCCTGGTGGTTCACCGAAGGACCCACACTGGAGAGAAACCGTACGAATGCTCTGACTGTGGGAAGGTCTTTCGCTGCAGCTCCCACCTTTTTATACATAAAAGGACCCACACTGGAGAGAAGCCCTACCAGTGCTCTCGATGTGGCAAGAGCTTTAGCGAGCATGCCACCCTGGTGATACACAAGAGAACTCATACTGGGGAGAAACCATTTGATTGTCCAGAGTGCGGGAAAAGCTTCAATACTAGTTCAAATCTCACCAGCCACGTGAAGTTGCACACAGGAGAGAAACCCCACAAATGTTTGCAATGTGGGAAAAGTTTCAGTCGGAATTCTAACCTGGTGATACACCAGAGGACTCACACAGGAGAGAAACCATATGAGTGTCCGGATTGTGGGAAAGGTTTCACAACTAGCTCTAATCTACTAAGTCATGTAAGTTTACACACGGGGGAGAAGCCATTCAGATGCCCGAACTGTGGTCAGCATTTCAGTCACAACTCTACTCTTATTAAACACAAGAGGACACATATAGGTAGTCCTCAAATTACAACCACAATTGGGACTGGAACTTCCATTGTTGAGCAGTGCAGTCGTTAAATGAATTGTGCCTGATTTTACGACCTTTTTGTGGTGGTGGTTAAGTGAATCTGGCCTCCCCCATTGACTTTGATTCTTGGAAGGCCCCTGAGAAGGTCACAAATGGTGATCATGTGACCGCAGGACGCTGCAACCTCTGTAAATACATGCTAGTTGCCAAGCGCCCAAATTTTAATCACATGACTGCGGGGATGCTGCAGTGGTTGTAAGTACGAGGACCGGTTGTAAGTCACTTTTTCCAGCACCATCATAAATTCGAACAGTTGTTAAATAATTGTAAGTCGGGGCCTATCTGTATAGGAAAAAAGACTATCAGTATTCTGATTGCAAGAAAATCTTGATCATCCCCCTAGGATCTTAGAAAATGTCCAAGTTTCTTCCCAGGAGACAAACTATTTTTTGTTTTCATTTTGCTGGATTATTTTCAGCCAAATAGCCAATTTTATTAGATGTAGGAGACTATGAGGGGCCAAACAAGATTCCCAGAAGAGCTTTGTGAAAGCAAAGTAAGAATATGAAAATGACTATGCAGTACAGAAATATTCCAAAAGTATCAAAACTGTTCTTATTGTATCTAATTTGATATAAAAAGATATAGAGAGGGAAAAAGTCATAGGTGAGCTCTAGTTGCAGCCAAAGTTTTAATTAGGATTGTCGCTAATTAAGCATAACAAACTGTTTGGGAGGAGATATGACATAGTTAGACAGCTGGGAGGGATCTCTGCATCATCTAGTCTAACCCCTTTCCAGGGCAGGAAGTCCACTGCTCCAGCATTTGTGTTCAAAAGGTGGCCTGAGCTTCACTTGCAACACACTGTTCCCGGAGTGTGAATGAGGAACGCTGAGTTACTGAAAACGGCACGCAAGATTGTAGGGATTATAGAGAGTACTGTGAACGTGATTTGAAGTGAGTGCAAACAAAGCAAGTGTTGGACTGACCCATAGAAATGCAAGAAATGGGTAACAAAAGTATACAGGTAGTCCTTGCTTAATGACCACTCATTCAATGACCGTTCAAAGTTAAGATGATGCTGAACGAGGAGTCTGATGGCCATTCCTCATAGTTGTGGCTGTTGCAGCATCACCACAGTCACGTGATTGTGATTTGGGCACTTGGCAATCAGAGTGCGTTTACGATGGCTGCAGTGCCCCACAATCATGTAACTGCCATTTGCAAACGTAACAGCTGGCTTCTGACAAGAAAAATCAGTGGGGAAGTCAGCAAGAAGTCGCAAGTCATGGTCACTTGATGTCACACTTAATGACGGTGGGTGATTTGCTTAATGACCACACATGGAACTGACAGCACGGTCACGTGATTTTTGTTTTAGAATTGTTTCACTTAGCAACAGAGTTGCTGATCCCCATTGTGGTTAGTAACTGAGGACTACCTGTATTGTATTTGGAATGGAGTACTGACTGCAGATCATTAAAAAACGTCTGGTAGTAAGCTGTCCAATTAGTGAACGGGGTGTAATGGCCTTTGCTGGTATGTGATAACAGCTCCAAGTTAATAAGAATGGTTGCACTGCCCCTGCCTGGGTGCTACGATTGTCCAGTAATGTTTCTAAAGATACACTGTTTCATGAGAACAATTAATTACATCATGATAGCCTCTAATGTCACTCAAATTGCAGTTTTTTGTAGTTCATTTCATTAAGTGTGAGTACATCTAGGATCCAGACAGACAGACAGACATATATATAAAGTATTATTATGTGGTTCTTTGGATGTACGAAAATGAGTATTTAATAGGGTTCAGTGCCTTCTTTTTCACTAAAATATAAATAATGTAGGAAAGTGGATGTTTCTTAATGACCATATCTTAAATATTTGTAGACATTTTTGCCCCCCAGAAAAGCCTAAGAGATGTTTGCAGATTGTTTGACTATAATATTTAAGTGTTCTGCAGTGTGGTCTCATCTCCAGATCAGTCTCCTCTCCAGATCAAACATTTCATTTGTTTTGTATTTGCTTGTCCTCCAGATTTCTTGAACTTTCTGTGGCTTATCATCTGGAAGAATTTGATTCATACATAATGCTATTTTTTCAATCATCATTAACATTTTTGTAAAAAAGAGAGGGAGAAGGATAAATCCTACTTGCTCGTTACTGACCGGCAATTGGAAATTGAGTCTTCCTGGTGGAAGTCAAACACTGTGCTTACCAAATGACACCATCCCGGCTCTGAGCTTCCTATGATGTGTCAGTGCCTGGGAGAAAAAGATCTTTATTTGCCTTTCCAAGAGATAAAGGGCGTTGCTGTGATATATGCAAAGATAAAAGAATTTGGTTGGTCTCCCAAGAGGCTTAAGTGGTTGGAATAAAATCTTGCGTGGAGCGTTTCTGTTTAGAATTCTATCCAGCCAATCTTGCTGCTCCTTGTTATTCCATTACATTCTCCCCTTCCCAGTTTTCAGGATTCCTCCGAATTCCGAGTCTGTCCTCAGGCACTGAATAGCCCTGAGTCTCTCCCCTCCGCTTTTATAGCTTTCACTTTCCGTAAAAAATTCTTTTAGTATTTTAACGGGTTTGTAAATCTTGGGGCACTTCAGAGCCTACTAATTCCACTCTTACATATGGTTGATGCTATTTTGACCCGGCTTTTTTAAAGGGGAGGGCAGAGGTCCATTTTCCCCAGGCCCCATATGTGGAGGGGACCGTCAGAAGCATAGATCAGTGTTTGGATCAATTTTTTTAATGCAAAAATATTCAGTAACACTTTAATTCCAAGGCTTTTCCCTGCAGATGCTCCCAATTATTGAGGTACCGAGTTGAAAAGAAAGAATAAAAAATTCTTAGCCTGCGATGAAGTGGGAAAAAAAGGATGAACATTTGAATTAACATTTTGCTCCCTTGGCTCTCCAGTTTCAAAAAGGGTCTTGGAGTTTGGCTCCCTCAGATGGAATTGTGTAGCAGGCAGTAAAAAACCTGGTCTGTTGGTCCTCTCTCATTCCCGTGGATCCCATCTGGACCACGGAGCCCTTGAGGATCTGGGTACTGCTTGACAACTGTGCATTGACAAAAACTCCCTGTTCCTCTGCACAGAGCTGAGGAATGTGGAAGGGAAATTTTGGTCTGGGTTTCTCTGAGGCATGGACTTCAAACCAGGATCAGTTTCCAAGAAGAATGTTATTCCGTCGGCCGAGCAGACACAGTTCCCAAATAGGAATGTCTGATGACAATTCCGTGATAGAAAGGAGGGCAGAAGGCACAATTGTGGTTTTTTTTCAATTTCTTTCTTCTTTCTCTGTCTCTTATTTTCTATCTTTTTGTTTTGTATATATAATTCATTAAAAATTTCTAATTACAAAAAGGAATGTGTGTCACTCAGAAGTGTATCTGTGACTTTTTATACACTTTTGCACACACATGCATAGTACTATCCTTTTTGCGACCCTTTGAAATGTTTCTTTGGAAACTATCAGTTTCTTTTACCATATGTAGAGAGTCACCCCCTCTTTCTAAGCCCCCTTTTTCTAGGCCCTGCTGCGTATGTGTGTCTCTTGCTTTGACCTAATGGGGACTTCTCTGCAAGCAAATTTACAGAAGCACGTGGCATTGAGCCTTTAGCAGATCTAAAATTTCCTCCCTCAGGAACAAAGCTGACTTGCTGGGAAGACCAGCTTCGAAGCAGCCCTGGCCAGCATGAGTGAAGCTGGTTCGCCTGGAACATCTGGCCTGTTGGTGCTCCCAGGTCCTAAATCCTTGGAAAGCAGGAATACAGTTTTAGCATGGAGAGAGGTTTTGGTCTCCACTGAGAGCCAACCCCTGCGAAAGCGCAGGAATCCTTAGATCAGCTTTTGATCTGCAAACTAGGGCTCTCCAAGTGTTTTGCCCAGGCTGCCTGGGAATGATCACAGCTGGAGAATTGGGAAGGCTGCCCAGAGCAATTCTGCCCTCTAGTGAGATTTTGGCTCTGCAGTGATACGGATAGGAAGACAATTCCTCCTATCCAGATGTGGTTTGGCAGCAATGTTGGTGGGCGCTTCCAGGTTTGGTCGCGTGGTCCATTCTTCTATTAACAGGAGGACGCTGGCAATCATTTAGGGACTGCGCACCCCAACAAGCGCGTTGGGAACTTTTAGGGCCCGGCACCTGGCTAGCCTTCAAAAGCTAAGTAGGGTCAAGCTTCACTCTTCAGGCTTCGTTCAGTTGCAAAGGACCGTTTTGAGGCGCTATCCTGCACCCCCAAGACGAATCTCTGGCTGGAACAGGCTCCGCCGATCCCTCAGAGACGGGCACTTTGTCTCTTTGCACACCGTTTCCCCCCCAGGACGCCCCCTGGGTTTGGTTCTCGCTTCTGGCAAACGAAGCTCTTTCCTCATCTGCAGTGGGGATGAGAGCACCCTTGGGAGACCTGAAGCAACAGGTTAGGGATAGATCGTCAAGGAGAAAATCGATGGATCGATGTGGTCGCTAGGAGTCGAACATGACTCGATGGCACATAATCAATCAAAACATCTTGCAAGCGCCTTCGGGTAGAGACCGGACGAGTGTGTTTTGCAGCCGTATGCCGCTAGGTGGCGCTGTGTAAATAAGCACGACCGGCGCCTACAAAGCTGTCGATGCAGCAGCGGCGTCTGTGGTCGCTGAGTCCTGACCTGCAACGGGAGGGGAGCGGCCGAGCTGAAGGGAGTTAAAGCAATAGAGGATGGGTTGCTAGAGGGGACGTGGGAGGAGAGGAGAAGGGCAGAGGAACTTCCTCTTCCGGCTTCTCCATGGGAGGGTAGTGGGGTGCGGGGCCCTCTCCTGTTCTTCCCAGGTCGAAGCAGCAGCTGGCAGGTGAGTGAAGGAGAGGTCGGAGGAGAGGCCGGGAGCAAGCGGGGCTGCGTTGTCTCCTCCACGGTGCAGAATCTGATAAGCAACTATGCTGAAAAATGTCGACTGCTCCATTTTCCTTCCCTCCCCAAATCTTATTCCTCTGGTACTGCAGGCTTTAAAACTGGTGCAAGGAATTTTCTGGTGGTTGGGAGATTTAGAGTCTCCTTCACGTTAGGATTGACTCCTTGTGATTTTATGGACATGTTGTTTCTTTAGCAACAATATGGGACTGGTCTGCAACTGCTGTCTTCTTTTTTTTTCCCTTCCAAGTCCAGGAAACAAACAGGGGATTTCCTAGTGGTCTTCCATCCATGTATTAACCAGGTTGAATTCTGCTTAACCCAGCACTTTTTTTTAATGTCTATTGAGGACCATTTGGGATGTTCAGTTTTATAGGTAGTCCTTGCTTACCCCCTCTTCAATGACTTTTCAAAGTTATGAAAGTGCTGAAAAAGGGGACCTACCAACAGTCCTTGAAGTGTCCCACAGTCATGTGATCGCAATTTGGAACCTTCACAGCTTGCTTCTGGCAAACAAACTCAATGGAGTAGCAGGCAGGAAGTGGCAAGTCCCAGTCATGTGACATTGCACTTAATGATCCACAATGATCCACTTAATGACTGCAGCTGGAACTGATGTTGCAAGTTGGTACACGTGACATCATGCTTAATGACCACACTGCTTAACGACGGATTTGCCAGTCCCAATTGTGGTTGGCAAGTGAGGACACCCTGTATTTGGTGTCACCAGAGTGGTTGTGAACAGTATTTTCTGCCCCTTTCTTATTTGGAGCTGAGGAATTTAATGGGAAAAAACAGTGCTTTAAATCCTGCAGAGGCTTTGGGCACCATTTCATCTGTTAAAGGACCCTACCCCTCTAAAATTTGACCCAAAAGTTTGTCCATACCCACTTGTGAGACATTTTGGAAGCTGAATTAGTTTTCTACATTCATTTGTAGGTGTGTATATCTGTATTTCTCTCTGTATTCATACGTGCAGATGTGTAGAATCTATCGCCAGCACCTTCAGCTGCATTTGATGATGGCCCTTTGCAGTACTAAGAATTTGTGATTGACCCAAGTCAACAAGTGGGTTTGATGACTGAGTGGATATTTGAACTTGGATCTTGCTAATATTCTATGTTCCAAATGAATCATAATGAATCTTAGACTAGCATTTTGGCATGTTTGTGTTTTCACTGTAATGTATGCTTTTTTTTCCTTGTCGTTTTCACATGTACAGCCATTTTATAAACAATAACTAAACTAACAGTTTTATGTGAATCTTACAGACCAGGAGGATGCCAATAAGAGCATTCTGGACAACTGAGAATCACAAGCAGCTTTAAAAAGGAAAGCAAATGAAGCCAGCAATCAAAATCTTTTCCACTTTCTCCAGAGAACCACAAAACTCTTCTCCTTCCCCAGTAGGTGACAGACTAGGAAGAGAAAAACAGGAACAGAGCTTTGAGCTGGAAAAAACTGAGTATAGGGAGCTCCAGGAAACATTACATGAAAAAGGTCAAGGGGGATAATTTCCAAATTCAGAAAAAGAAGGAAATATCTTCAAGTCAGTGGGGACGAAGAGGTCATATGGATAGCCATGTAGGGCAGACAGTAATGCAAGCCTCACCCTGTGAGGAAGGAAACAGTAGCTTGAATCAACGCACTATCCAACAAGGAAACAGAAATATGTTTGACCTCCCTGAGAATCCAAGAATATCAGTGGTGGAAAAGCCCCACAGAAGTGCATATTGTGGGAAAAGCACAGATTGCAGTTCACAGCTGATTATGCATGAGAGGATCCACATGAAAGAAAAGCCATATGAATGCTCCGAGTGTGGGAAGGTCTTTCGCTACAGCTCCCAACTTTTTGAGCATAAAAGGACCCACACCAGAGAGAAGCCCTACAAGTGCTCTCAGTGTGGCAAAAGCTTTAGCAAGCACGCCACACTGGTGAATCACAAGAGGACTCACACTGGGGAGAAACCGTATGAGTGTCCAGATTGTGGGAAAACTTTCAGTCAGAATTCCAGCCTGGGGATACACCAGAGGACTCACACTGGGGAGAAACCGTATGACTGTCGGGATTGTGGGAAACGTTTCAGTCAGAATTCCCACCTGGTGATACACCAGAGGACTCACACAGGGGAGAAACCATATGAGTGTCCGGATTGTGGGAAAAGTTTCAGTCAGAATTCCAACCTGCTGATACACCAGAGAACTCACACAGGAGAGAAACCGTATGAGTGTCCGGATTGTGAGAAAGGTTTCAGTCACAACTGCCACCTGGTAATACACCAGAGGACTCACACCGGGGAGAAACCGTATGAGTGTCCGGATTGTGGGAAAAGTTTCAGTCAGAATTCCAACCTGGTGATACACCAGAGTACTCACACAGGGGAGAAACCGTATGAGTGTCCGGATTGTGGGAAAAGTTTCAGTCAGAATTCCAGCCTGGTGATACACCAGAGGACTCACACCAGAGAGAAACCGTATGAGTGTCCGGATTGTGAGAAAAGTTTCAGTCAGAATTCCCACCTAGTGATACACCAGAGGACTCACACAGGAGAGAAACCGTATGAGTGTCTGGATTGTGGGAAAAGTTTCATTCAGAATTCAAGCCTCGTGGTACACCAGAGGACTCATACTGGAGAAAAACCGTATGAATGTCCAGATTGTGAGAAAGATTTCAGTCACAACTGCCACCTGGTGATACACCAAAGGACTCACACCAGGGAGAAACCATATGAATGTCCAGATTGTGGGAAAAGTTTCAGTCAGAACTCCCACCTGGTGATACACCAGAGGACTCACACAAGAGAGAAACCGTATGAGTGTCCAGATTGTAAAAAAAGTTTCAGTCAGAAATCCCACCTGTTGATACACCAGAGGACTCACACTGGAGAGAAGCCATTTGAATGTCTGGATTGTGGGAAAAGCTTTAGTCGGAATTCCCACCTAGTGATACACCAGAGCACTCACACTGGAGAGAAACCATATGAATGTCCAGATTGTGGGAAAAGTTTTAGTCAGAATTCTGGCCTACAGATACACCAGAGGACGCACACTGGGGAAAAACCGTATGAATGTCCAGATTGTGGGAAAAGTTTCAGTCGGAATTCCCACCTGGTGATACACAAGAGGATTCACACCGGAGAGAAACCGTATGAGTGTCCGGATTGTGGGAAAAGTTTCACTCAGAACTCGCACCTTGTGATACATCAGAGAACTCATACTGGAGAGAAACCGTATGAGTGTCCAGATTGTGGGAAAAGTTTCAGTCACAATTCCAGCCTGATGATACACCAGAGGACTCACACTGGGGAGAAACCGTATGAGTGTCCAGATTGTGGGAAAAGTTTCAGTCGGAATTCCCACCTGGTGTTACACCAGGGGACACACACAGGAGATAAACCATATGAGTTTTCAGATTGTGGGAAAAGCTTCAGGAATAGGTCTAGCCTTATAAATCATGTAGGTTTTCACACAGGAGAGAAACCATTCAAATGCCCAGACTGTGGACGGTGCTACACCCAAAATTCCTCCCTTATCGCACACAAGAAAATCCACATGAGGCAGAAAGTGATATGTGTAGAGAAGGCTTGAATTTAATTTCTGATCTCACATTGGAAGTCTTGCTGAGAAATTAACTATTGAATTTCTGTTCTAATTCTTTTTAGTCGAAGAAGTGTCAGTATTAGACAAGAGATGAGAAAAAATGCAGATTGGGTGTTTGATAAAGGCTAACTACACATATCTATGTATCAGCAGAACTTATTGGAGATTTAATTTTGCAGAAGTAGTGCAATGGCTGCAAAAAGGATTTTGTGGAGTATTTTTTGCATAAAGTTAATAGAAATGCGACATGCAGAGTTTTAGCCTTCTTCAACCTGGGTGTCCCACATTTTGAGCCCCAGAACTCCCGGCCGGCATACCTGTTGCAAAAAATATCTCAGACTCATAGCATTTCTGGGAGGTCCCAGTAAGCTGCTGAAGGTCCTAAAAATACATTTAAAAAATGACAGGAGGACTCAGACTTTAGTTAGAGATGGTGGCTTCTCAAATCTGAAGAAAGTGATAGGAGAGGTAAAGAAGGTTCAAAGCTCATCTTTCTGTAATACCTCCAGAAATTCAATGCAAGGAGCATCCCTGTTCAGATCATGTCTAGGATGAAGCACAAATATCAAAGAAACCATTAGAATGGAGGATATATTAGGGATGTTTGTGGCAGCGACAACGCATTGTAAAATTTCACATATAAAAGCTGTTCTGAGTTGCAGCTGAACATGATGGATAAGAGCTGTAGGAATATTGAGCTGAGAGAAAAGACATTGTGGTTTTGAGCACAGGATCTTCAGGTTTTTTAACAACCCCTGCTGTGATCTTGTTCGCTTGGAAGTGCCTGCTTGATAGGCTTTGATGGCTGGTGGTTGACAGCAATGCCAAGATGCTGAGATTTTTGTTGTTCCTTGGTAGTGGAGATGTGAGAGAAAAAATTGTACAGTGGAAAATGTTTCAATTCTAAATGGATTGTGTAAGACCCATTCATAGTTTTTGACAAGGAAAAAAAATGGGCAGTGTCAGGGTTCCTGTGAATGTGGGGGTAAGGCAATGTAAAGCTCTCTTCCCAACACACGGGAGACATTTCCATTTCTTTCGCTCCTATCTCAGGGCTTCCGTTGAAAAGTTTCCAAAAAATCCCTTCAAGTAAAGGGAGGAAAATTATTTGGAGCAGCGAAGTGGCATTTTAGCTATGCAGATGAATGATCCTAATTTTACTGAGTTTGGAGGACACCAATGAATGCAAGGTTTGTTTATTTCAGCCACACAGTTCAGAGATCAGGTGATAATACTTTTTTTTTCTAGTAGATGACATTTCATGTGGTCACTTTGCAGGGGGACATCCAACAACCAGGATCACCCCAATGGTGAGGAGGAACTCTTGGCCTGAGGCTTATGTCCAAATGGCTTTCAATTTAAACATTTGCAAACTCTTTAAACTGTAAACTTTTCAAATTCTATTTAATTCTCTCTTCCTTTCCCTCGCTCTTTTTTGGTGCCATATTTTAATGCATACTTCTTATATTTTATTATGGTTAGGAGGTGCAAACGCTTGAAATGGTTCAAAAGCCTCTGGATCTTTGAGAGGGCGAAACCATTATGCAAAACTTTGCATTCTAAGACAATGTTTAGACCACACCCCAGCCAGGACAAATTATACTTTGTGGTTACAGAATAGTGAGGTCTTTGGGGAATAAAATGGAAATTGAGCAGAGGGAATTAATGAAATAACTTGGAAGAAGTCATGGCTGTCTGTCTACTGCAATTGTTTATTGCAGGGAGTGTGTTTCTTTTGATTACCAATCTGTGAAGGCTTCATTTTTTTTTCCTGTTGGGAGATGTCTCATTGGTAAAACCAAACCCACAGAAGGCAAGAAAGTGGGGCAGCGGGTATGAGTCTGAGGATACTAATAACAATAATTTATGTCATGCTTAAGAATTAAGTGCAGAACAGAAAGAAAGGAATATTAATTGAATTTGAGTATGCAGAAATACAAAGTAGACACATTAAAACTGACACAAGGAATAGTGGAGTACTCAACAAGTAACCTGTTTCCCCTCCCCTCGTGACCCTCAGGAGAGCCCCAGGGAACTCCCCCCTCCCCCCTCCCCCCTCCCCCCCCAGGCGGACCCGCAGACCCGCCGGCCACTTTGCTGGGGGGAGGGGGAACGAAGGAGCCGCGAACTGCCAGGAAAACTGCACCCCCTCCCCATTCCTGCGTGTCCCCGAGGGCCCCCTCCCTGCAGGGGGGGAAGAGGGCTCCGGCCTACCTCTCCAGCGGGCATCCGAGCCACGCCCTCCTCCTGCCCTCACCGGCCACCGCCATTCAGAGACTTCAAATTTCGGCCTCGTTCCGAAGCAGCCAATGGCCGCTTTCCCGTCGGGTCCTGCCGCCATCTGATTGGGCTCAGGGGCAAGGGGGAGGTGGGAAGGGGCGGGGACACACCCCTCCCATCTCCCCTTGCGCCACGAAGGGTTTTTGGGAAGTGTAGTCGGAAGCGGCCGCAACGTTGTCAGAGCTCCTTTCCGCGGGAGTGACCGGTCCCGCCGCTCTGTGAGCTGGGCCGTTTGAGGGTTGCCCCGCGATGCCCCGTCTCGCCCAACTGAGGGTGACTAACAGACACGAGAGTTTTAGTAGTATAGATTCCCTTCAAAATATACTCTGCCTTCTATGCTGTGTTCCCATCGTGCGATTAAACAAACAAGCTTCTTTAGTGGGCTGTTTCCTATTTCTTTGTGAAGGAGCCGGTCCACCTTTTCCCCTCTCTTTCTGCTGTTTTTCCTCCGAAGCCCCATTTTGCGAGGGGAGAGTTCCAAAGCTGTGAGCGAGCTTTCACTTTCCCCGCCCGTCTCGAGGGCTTCTCCAGGGCTCGGATCCGTGCCTCTCCCACGCGTAAACGGGAGAGAGCTCTAGGCAGGCTCGGTTAGCGACCAGACGGGGGTGCCCATGGGTGCGGCGATGAAAGGGGCACGGGCTCTTGCAAACCTGGGCGATGGGACATGGGGCCCTGCCGTGGAGTCCTCCGGTGCCTGTGCCTGCTTTCGCTTCATCCTTGCGGACTCGTAATTCTGCTGGCGGACAAGGGGAATCCGCCTGCTTTTCGGGCGCAGCTTCATTTTAAAGCTGAACCCCCTTAAAGCAAGAGAAGAAAGGCGGGAAATCCACCATCGTACCCAGGAGAAGGGACTCGCCGCTTCTTTAGGAGGAGAGCCCTGCCAGTCGATGGTCGCCAGCAGTCAGAAGGCACCGAGAGGCACCTTTTCAGACTGCCCAATCTGAGCTGGGCATTTGAATACCAGTTGTTAGAGAGAAAAGGTACTAGCGCACTGCTCCTGACGTACTGCAGAGGGTTAGTTGCGGAGGAAGTCCCAGCCTCTGCAGCCAGCGATGCCGGGGTGAAGGACGGTGGGCGTTGCAGCCCAGCGACATCTGCAGGACTCTCCCGCCCATCCTCAGCAGCAACGAATTGCTCAACTGCAGCTACGGGGGCAGATCAGCGCGTGCCGCTTCCGCTTTCAGTCGCGGGGCTTGTGTCTGAACCTTTGCCTTTCCCGTGCGGGGCGTGGGGGATGCTCTCTTGCAGGTATTTACCAAGGCATCTTAGTAAAATGATGAATGTTAAAGCTTGTTGACTACTTTGTAACCCTACCGTTGCAAAACATGGCTTTAAAGAAAAAAAGCATAAAAAGAGAGGAAAAAGTGGCATGGCTCCTTTACAAAGAAATAGAAAAAAGCCCATTAAAGAAACTTTTTGTTTGTTGAATCACAAGATGGGAACACAGCATAGAAGACAGAGTATATTTTGAATAGAATTGTTAGATACTCAGTTAACAGTACAAATATGGCGAGAAATTCAAGAATGGGATGAGAGCAAGACACTGGCAGTCCTGAGCAGGGTTCCTATATTTGTATCTTTTAACAGAAAAGTCATGACTGCAGGATGGATCTTGATATAAATAAAATGACACCATCCATATCCAAGCAGACGGAGGATTAGAGGAGGCAATAGCCCAGAAATGGCAAACTTACAACTTAGGCAAAGAACTAAGGAAGAGTAGAAAAAGAAACTTTCTATGGAAACTTATTATACACAGGAACCAAGGAATGTTGAGGGTCTGTCAATTGAAAAGAAAAGCAGAATATCCTGCAAAAGGATACGGACGATTGATCAGCAGGCTTATCCTTCTGCAGAGGGGCCCCCTACACTGCCATTTTGGATGCAGAGCAAATGTGGTGTGGATGGTGCTGGTGGCCCAAATAGAGTTAGAAGAGGCCATTTCAGCTGTTAGCTCTAACCTCTGTTCCATGGAGGAACCTGTATTAAAATAACCCCAACATATATTTTATTTGTTCCCTTTTCATTTAGGAACTCAAGAGGGCATCCAAAGTACTTCCTTTGCAGCACCCTGGGCTGAGAAAGAGGCTCCTTTTCTTTTCTGCTACCCTCCTCCCACAGGGAGGCGGGACCTATTCAATTGGTCTACCCCCGGCAACTGATGGGCCCAGTAGGGTTCCAAAGAGAGCTGGGGGTTATATCCGAGGGTCTGCTGTACAGCGCAGTGGAGGCCTTGGCCACCACCTGGAAGAGAAAAACAGGCGACGCCTTGGAGAAGATTGTGCCCTTGAGACCTCTCTTGAACCATCAAGCCCAAGGATTTGAGGGTCTTGGAAAGGATTAAGAGACATCTCGAGTGCTGCTGGAGGAAAACAAGGACCAAACCAATCGACACAGGCTAGAGCTAATATTAAGGCCTACCTTGTGGCAGTAAGAGCAGCAAAATGCCAATATTTCTCCACTCTTATTGCATCTGCAGAATGCCACCCAGCAGCCCTGATTAAGATCACCCGATCCCTTTTGGGAAAGGAGGGCCAGGCTGCCCACCTTTAGGGTCACATGGAGGAGTTTTCTGGGCATCTTGAGGATAAAATCACTTGGATTCGTTCCCAGTTGAATATCAACCATGGGGCATGGCCTGAAGAGATGCCCAGGGGATGGACTTACCCTGTTATCTGGGAACAGTTTGACCCTGTTGAACCTGAGGAAGTGGACAGGGTCCTCCAGACTGTCAATGCTACCACTTGTGTACTAGATCCATGCCCCTCCTGGCTGGTTAAGGCTGCTTGGGAGGTAATGTGTGGGTGGGTCCAGGCAATGGTGAATTCATCTTTGAGGGAGTGTCTTCAGATGTCTTTAAAGAAGCGCTGGTGCACCCCTCCTCAAGGAATCATTGCTGGATCCCACTGTATTGGACAATTTTTGTCCAGTCTCCCACTCCCCTTTTTTAGGGATGATGGTTGAGAATGTGATGGCGTTACAGCTCCAGAAGATCCTGGATGAAATGGATTATCCGGACCCTTTTCAGTCAGGTTTCAGGACTGGATATGGGATGGAAACAACATTGGTCCCGCGCTCAAGGATGATCTCTGGCGGGAGCAAGATGGAGGTAGTACATCCATCCTTCTTGTTCTTGACCTCTCAGCGGCTTTCAGTACCATAGACCATGGTATCCTTTTGGGCTGACTTAGGGAGTCGGGAGCGGGTGACAGAGTTTTGTGCTGGTTCACCTCCTTCCTCCAAGGCCAGTCCCAATTGGTGTTGATTGGGAGCAAGAGGTCCAGCACTCAGCCCCTCCATTGTGAGGTGCCACAGGGCTTGGTACTCTCTCTGCTCCTTTTTAACATCTACATGAAACCACTGGGTGAGATCATCTGTCACCATGGGATGAGGTATCATCAATATGCAGATGATACCCAATTATACATCTCAATCCTGGGTGATTTGATTGATGCTGTGACCACCCTTCCGCAGTGCCTGAATGCTGTGGGGGTCTGGATGGGGAACACAGGCTTCAGCTGAACCCTGGTAAGACGGAGTGGCTGTGGATTGAAGGTCCCTCTATATCTGAGGGTGTACCATCTTTGGTTCTGGACAGGATTGCACTACCCCATGTGTAATCTGGGGGTCCTCCTGGACTCGCAACTACTGCTTGAAGAGCAGGTGGCAGCTGTGGCCAGGTGGGCCTTTGCTGAACTTCATATTGTGAGCCAGTTATGCCCTTTCCTGGATCAGGAGGCCCGCTGGTCAGTTACTCATGCCCTAGTCATCTGTCATTTAGACTATTGCAATGCACTCTACGTGGGGCTACCCTTGAAGAGTATCTGGAAGCTACAGTTAGTTCAAAACGTGGCTGCGCAGGCAATTTTGGCTAGCCCAAGGATGGCACATGTAACACCTTTGCTGCAGGAGCTACATGGGGTGCCAGTTCGCTTTCAGGTCCAATTCAAGGTGTTGGTTATCACCTTTGAAGCCCTACACGGCATGGGTTCAGGTTACTTGGGGGACCATCTCACCCCCATCACCTTGACCCGTCCCACCTGGTCAAACAGAGAGCGCATGTTGCGGACCCCGTCAGCGAGGGAATGTCAGCTTGTGGGGCCCAAGAGGAGAGCTTTCTCTGCCATTGCCCCCAGCCTTTGGAATATTTTCCCCCCAGAGGTGTGGCGGGCCCCCACCCACCCAGCTTTCTGGAAAGAACTGAAGATCTGGCTCTGTCGACTTGCGTGGGGGGAAAAGAGATATAACCAACCCTGAGGGAGGCTGGTGCCTTGAAGAAGCTCCCTGAGCCTAATTATTTTTAGTTCACCATCAATATCTTGGAAGATATTATTTGTAGGAATATTGTTATACTTTATTTTAATTAATATTCATTCTTTTACTGTAAATCACCCAGAGTCGCTTCCAGTGAGATGGACGGTGACAAACATGAAATATAAATAAATAAATAAATAAATACATTTAATCTCCCCTGCCTACTTACATACATGCATATACTTGTGCCTCTTAGGGTCTCAATATTCCACAGCTCCTGGAAGCTGCTTTCATGCCTAACCTAACACTGAACTAGAACTTGTGGATTTCCATCTTGACCCTAACTTCCACCTTGACCCTAACTCCCAATGCTTATTTTTGGTGGCTTCGAGTCATTCTTGACTCCTGGCGACTGCCTGGAGTGGTCCCTGCGGTTTTCTTGGCAAGGTTTTTCAGAAGTGGGTGGCCATTTCCTGCTTCCTAGGGCTGAGTGAGTGACTGCCCAAGGTCATCCAGTTGGCTTTGTGCCTAAGGTGGGACTAACACTGACCATCTCCCGGTTTCTAGCCTGGTGCTTTAACCACTAGACCAGACTGCCTCTTCTTACACAGGATACTCCCCACAAAATCTACCCATTCAGCTGTTCCTGGTGCTCCAACAGCAAATTCAAGGCTGCAGCCTTTCAAGATCTAGTCCGACATCTTTGCAATCGGCTCCCGTTTACTCTTCAGATGATGGCAGCACACTAAAAGCTGTTAGAAGCAGGTGGAGTAAGAAAGTGCAAAAGGCCAAGTGCCCAAGGCGTGCCCATGAGGAAGGAAGAAATTCTGCCCAGAGACAAAGCAGAGCCCCCCCAAAGGGTATGAACCAGTTAAAAACTGCCGATGTAACTTGAGATCTGTATATAAGCTTGATGTAAGCCCACGCTGAGAGCGCTTGCTTTGTGATTTTAGTCCCAAGCGTCTTTACTTTTGTACAGAAATAAAGTTTTAAATATGTTCCCACCCACCTTGGTGTGATATTTGGCTACTCTCACCAGGTGAAATGAACCACCCGGCAAATTTCTGGTGACCACGAAGGGACTTCGTTTGGATCCCAGGAGGACTTGTGGACATCCCCGACTGCCGACGAGGTGCACTGTAGCCCCTCTGAGGCTGGTGTTGATGGGTGGAGAACTGCTGGTCGAGGCCCCCCTGGACTCAAAGGCAAGAGTCTTTATGAGTGAGAACAAAGGGGAAGGATTGAGTTGGGTCACGGGAGATGAACTCTAAGCCTTTAGCAGGAAATTGCAATAGGGTGAGTATATTTTACTTTAAATTTTTGTATCACTTGTAAGTCCACCTCAGCTATTTGGAACTGGGGTTGGCATAGTGCCCACCAGTTCGATCACAACAGGGGTTGGGATTTACAGCAAGTATTATTACAAATACAAAATTACCTCTTGCTCTATGGTTACAAAAACAAACTCTCTTTCTACTACCAATTTGTTTCTAAACATCAAAACCGTAAGTCATACATTCATTTTTTTCCTACTTCCTGCAAAAAGTCTACAAGGGGTTCCAGTCAGCAATGAATGTAGAGAATGCCTTAAGGAAGTCCATTCAGCCATTTCTGCAAATTTCATCATCTTCACCAACCATTCCTCCATTGTGGGTAATGTCGAGGCTTTCCCCTCTTGTGCATATAATAATCTTGCTGTAGTCATATATAAAAACAAACTTCCATGGCTTTTTTCCAGCTGTTTGTCCACCAATCCCAAAAGAAAATCCTCTGGTTTCAATTGTATATTAATACACTGGATTTTTGGTTTTGGTGCCTACAAGTCAGTCTTGACGCCTGGCAACTGCCTGGACTGGTCCCTGCAGTTTTCTTGGCAAGGTTTTTCAGAAGTGGGTTGCCACTGCCTGCTTCCTACGGCTGAGAGAATGACTGGCCCAAGGTCACCCAGCTGGCTTCATGCCCAAGGCGGAACTAAAACTGAGTCTCTCCTGGTGCCTTCACCATTACATCAAACTGCCTCTTCTTACAACTGTTATTCCCCACAAAATCTTCCCATTCCTACTGCTCCAACAGCAATTCAAAGCTGCAGCCTTTCAACATGTAGTCCATCATCTTTCCAATTGACTCACTGTTACTCTTCAGGTAAGAGGTCTTTGTCTTTAAAACCTTAAAACTTTTATACTGAGGAAACGGTGTCTGACTGGGGACTTGTGGCTTCTGATCTGGTCCTGGGGACCAGCTCCTCTGGCTGTCTGTTCTTTAATTTTCCTTGATTTTATTAGTTACATATTGTTAGCAGGTTTTGTGGGATCTAATTTATCTATTCTTCTAATTGTAAAGGGATTACTTGTTGGTATTCCACTATTCCGTGTCAGTTTTAATGTGTCTACTTTGTATTTCTGCATACTCAAATTCAATTAATATTCCTTTCTTTCTGTTCTGCACTTAATTCTTAAGCATGACATAAATTATTATTAGTATCCTCAAACTCATACCCACTGCCCCACTTTCTTGCCTTCTGCAGGTTTGGTTGTACACATGGGACATCTCCCAGAAGGGGAAAAAAAATGAAGCCTTCACAGATTGGTAATCAAAAGAAACACACTCCCTGCAATAAACGATTGCAATAGCCAGCCAGCCATGACCTTTTCCAAGCTATTCCATTTCATTCCCTCGGCCCAATTTCCATTTTATTCCCCAAAGACATTACTATTCCATAGCCACAAAGTATAATTTGTCCTGGCTGGGGTGGGATCTAAACTTTGTTTTAGAATGCAAGGTTTTGCATAATGGTTTGGCCCTCTCAAAGATCCAGAGGCTGTTGAACCATTTCAAGCATTTGCAGCTCCTAATCATAATAAAATATAATGTAAGAAGTATGCATAAAAATATGGCACCAAAAAAGAGCGAGAGAGAGGAAAGGAAGAGAGAATTAAATAGAATTTGAAAAGTTTACAGTTTAAAGAGTTTGCAAATGTTTAAATTTGAAGCCACTTGGAGATTGAGGCTCAAGCCAAAAGAGCCTCTTGGTTCCTCCTCACCCCTGGCGGAGTCCTGGTTGTTGTCCTTCTGCAAAGTGATCATATGCAGTGTGTTGCACTAGGAAAAAAAAAAGTATTATCACCTGATCTCTGAATTGTGTGGCTGAAATGAACAACCCTTGAATTAGTTGTCTTTGAAACTCAGTAAAATCAGGATTAGATGATCTGCATACCTAAAATGCCACGTTGCTGCTCCAAATAATTTCCTCTCTTTACTAGAAAGGATTTTTTGGAAACATTTCAAAAGAAGCCCTGAGAGAGGAGTGAAAGAAATGGAAAGTCTCCTGTGTGTTGGGAAGAGAGCTTTACGTTACTTTGCCCCCACGTCCACAGCAACCCTGACGCTGCCCATTTTTCCCCCTAACAAAAGTTACTAATTGTTCTTATCCAATGGATCTGTACACATGAAAGGTTTTCCACTGTACAATTTTTGTCTCACATCACCACCAAGGGGGATGCAACAAAAATGTCAGGATCTTGGCGCTGATGTCAACCACCAGCCATCAAACAGTAACAAGCAGGCACCTCCAAGCAAACAAGATCACAGCAGGGGTTGTTAATAAACCTGAAGATCCTGTGTTCAAAACCACAATGCCTTTTCTCCTCAACATAATCTTCCTACAGCTCTTATCCATCACGTTCAACTGCAAGTCAGAACAGTTGTTACATGTGAAATTCTACAGTGCTTCTGTCACTGCCACAAATGTCCCTAATATATCCTCCATTCTAATGGTTTCTTTGATATTTGTGCTTCATCCTAGCCATAATCAGATGGTCCTTGCACTAAATTTCTGGAGGTGTTAGGAAAAATGAACTTGAACTCTCTTTACCTCTCCAATCACTTTCTACATATATGAGGAACCACAATCTCTGACTAAAGTCTAAGTGCTTAAATAGTTAATTTCTCAGCTGGACTTCTAATGGGAGACCAGAAATGAAATTTAAGCCTTCTCTACACTCATCACTTTCTGCCTCATGTGGATTTTCTTGTGTGCGATAAGGTAGGAATTTTGCGTGAAGCACCGTCCGCAGTCTGGGCATTTGAAAGGTTTCTCTCCTGTGTGTAAACCTACATGATTTATAAGGCTAGACCTACTCCTGAAACCTTTCCCACAATCTGGACACTCATATGGTTTCTCTCCTGTGTGAGTCCTCTGGTGTATCACCAAGTCGGAATTCCGACTGAACCTTTTCCCACAATCTGGACATTCATACGGCTTCTCTCCTGTGTGAGTCCTCTGGTGTATCACCAGGTGGGAATTCTGACTGAAACTTTTCTGACAATCTGGACACTCATACGGTTTCTCCCCAGTGTGAGTCCTCTGGTGTATCACCAGGCTGTAATTCTGACTGAAACTTTTCCCACAATCTGGACACTGATATGGTTTTTCTCCTGTGTGAGTCCTCTGGTGTATTACCATGTGGGAATTCTGACTGAAACTTTTCCCACAATCAGGACACGCATATGGTTTCTCCCCAGTGTGAGTCCTCTGGTGTATCACCAGGCTGGAATTCTGACTGAAACTCTTCCCACAATCTGGACACTCATATGGTTTCTCTCCTGTGTGAGTGCTCTGGTGTATCACTAGGTCGGAATTCTGACTGAAACTTTTCCCACAATCTGGACACTCATATGGTTTCTCCCCAGTGTGAGTCCTCTGGTGTATCACCCGGTGGGAATTCTGACTGAAACTTTTCCCACAATCTGGACACTCATATGGTTTCTCCCCGGTGTGAGTCCTCTGGTGTATCACCAGCTCAGAGTTCCGACTGAAACTTTTCCCACAATCTGGACACTCATATGGTTTCTCTCCTGTGTGAGTTCTCTGATGTATCACCAGGTGGGAATTCCGACTGAAACTCTTCCCACAATCTGGACACTCATATGGTTTCTCCCCGGTGTGAGTCCTCTTGTGATTCACCAGGGTGGCGTGCTTGCTAAAGCTTTTGCCACATTGAGAGCACTGGTACGGCTTCTCTCCAGTGTGGGTCCTTTTATGCTCAAAAAGTTGGGAGCTGTAGCGAAAGACCTTTCCACACTCGGCGCATTCATATGGCTTTTCTTTGGTGTGGATCCTCTCGTGCATAATCAGCTGTGATCTGCACTCTATATTTTTCCCACAATATGCACATCTGTGGGGTTTTTCCACCACTAATTTTCTTGGATTCTCAACAAGATCAAAAATATTTCTGAACCCTTGTTGGATGGAGCTTTGATTCAAACTACTGTTTCCTTCCTCACAGAGTGAGGCTTGCATTACTGTCTGCCCTATGTGGCTATCCATGTGGCCTCTTCGTCCCCACTGACTTCCAGATATTTCTTCCTTTTTCTGAAGTTGGAAATTATCCCCCTTGACATTTTCATGTAATGTTTCCTTGAGTTCCACATACTCATTTTTTTCCAGCTCAAACCTCTCTTCCTGTTTTTCTCTCCCTTGTCTGTCACCTACTGGGGAAGGAGAAGAGTTTTGTGGTTCTCTGGAGGAAGTAGAAAATATTTTGACAGCTGGCTTCATTTGCTTTCCTTTTTAAAGCTGCTTGTGATTCTCAGTCGTCCAGAATGCTCTTACTGGCATCGTTTTCCTCTATAAGATTCACAGAAAAATGTTAGTTTAATGATTGTTTATAAAATGGCTGCAGAACTTGTGAAAGCAACAAGAAAAAAAAAGCATACATTACAGTGAAAAAGCAAACATGCCAAAATGCTAGATTCAGGTCTAACATTCATTATGATTCTTTTGACACATAGAAGACTAACAAGATTCACGTTCAAATATCCACTCAATCTGAAATTCACTTATTGACTTGGGTCAATCACAAATTCTTAGCACTGCAGAGGATTATCATCAAATATATTTGGAAATGCTGGGGACAGTTGCTACACATACACATAAATGCACACAGAGAGAAATAGAGATAGACACACCTATGAATGTAGGTATGTGGAAAATCCATGTGTATTTCTCTCATTTAGTGTAATTTGAAAGATTTAAATTGGATAAAAACACTGGAGCAAAGTAAGTTAGAATTTGAAATGCAGTTATGTAACGATGATGATCATGTAATTGCTAAAATGTACAACCTTTTGCTGAAATTTGAAACCGAGAAATAACAGGTTAAAGAATATATGATAAAGTGGGGTAACAATTTTGGTTATGATATACAGATGGATCAATAGGAAAATATGCAGTTAAAAGGGTTGAAATTTACATCATGTTATCTCAAAGAGAATTTTTGTAAAATGATGTATCGTTGGTACATGATGCCAGAGAAATCATCTAGAATATATAAAGGCACTTCAAATGTATGTTGGAAATGTGAACAGCATGAAGAGACATTTTATCATGGTTGGTGAACATGTAAAAAAGCTAAAAATTTTTGGATTGAAATACATCTGATACAGAGGAATTAGAGATCAATATTCAGTTGAAGCCGGAATTTTTCCTTTTAGGATTAATAGATAAATAGTTAGAAAAAGCCTATAAATAGTTAGAAAAAGGGAGGAATGGTTGGTGAAGTTGACAGATTTTTCTGAAATGGATAAATTGACTTCTTTGATTAGAGAAAAGACACTCTCTACATTTATTCGTAACTGGAAGCTTCTTATGGATATTTTGCATAAAAATGAATTTGTGATTTATGGTTTTCATGATTAGACAGGATAGATTTTCTTTCTTACCTTATATTAGTTTGTGTTATGTTTTATCTTCCTCTTTAAAAGCTTTAAAAAGTATATTTAAAAAAATCCATGTGTATTTCAGCCTGCAAAATGTTCCAGAAGTGGGTATGGTCAAACTAATTTTAGAGGGGTAGGGTCCTTTAACAGATGAAATGGTGCCCAAAGCCTCTGCAGGATTTAAAGCACTGTTTTTTCCCATTAAATTCCTCAGCTCCAAATAAGAAAGGGGCAGAAAATACTGTTCACAACCACTCTGGTGACATCACAATACAGGGTGTCCTCACTTGCCAACCACAGTTGGGACTGGCAAATCCATCGTTAAGCAGTGTGGTCATTAAGCATGATGTCACATGTACCAACTTGCAACATCAGTTCCAGCTGCAGTCATTAAGTGGATCATTGTGGATCATTAAGCGCAATGTCACATGACTGGGACTTGCCACTTCCTGCCTGCTACCCCATTGAGTTTGTTTGCCGGAAGCCAGCTGTGAAGGTGGCAAATGGTGATCACATGACTGCAGGATGTTTTAAATGTGTGCTGGTTGCCAGCAAATGGCCACAGGTTTGAGGACCAGTTGTACATCTCCTTTTTCAGCATTGTAACTTTGAACGGTAACTGAACAAGTGGTAAGCGAGGACTAACTATACAACTGAATATCGCAAATAGTCCTCAATAGCTACTAAAAAAAAAAGTGCTAAGTAGAGTTGAACCTGGTTAATGCATGGATGGGAGACCACTAGGAAATCCCCTTCGTTGGCTAAACTTGGAAGTAAAAAAAAATCTGAGAAGACAGCAGTCCATAAAGTGACAAGAAGTCAGTCCTAACGTGAAGGAGACTCTAAATCTCCCAGCCATCAGAAAATTCCTTGCACCAGTTTTAAAGCCTGCAGTACCCGAGAAATAAGATTTGGGGAGGGAAGGAAAATGGAGCAGCCGACGTTTTTCAGCATAGCTGCTCATCAGATTCTGCACCGTGGAGGAGACAACGCAGCCCCGCTTGCTCCCGGCCTCTCCTCCGACCTCTCCTTCACTCACCTGCCAGCTGCTGCTTCGACCTGGGAAGAACAGGAGAGGGCCCCGCACCCCACTACCCTCCCATGGAGAAGCCGGAAGAGG
The DNA here is from genome assembly GCF_059951505.1 of Python bivittatus. Taxonomy (NCBI): domain Eukaryota; kingdom Metazoa; phylum Chordata; class Lepidosauria; order Squamata; family Pythonidae; genus Python; species Python bivittatus. Next base: position 1,485,402 of record NW_028277105.1, read on the forward strand.
AAGTTCCTCTGCCCTTCTCCTCTCCTCCCACGTCCCCTCTAGCAACCCATCCTCTATTGCTTTAACTCCCTTCAGCTCGGCCGCTCCCCTCCCGTTGCAGGTCAGGACTCAGCGACCACAGACGCCGCTGCTGCATCGACAGCTTTGTAGGCGCCGGTCGTGCTTATTTACACAGCGCCACCTAGCGGCATACGGCTGCAAAACACACTCGTCCGGTCTCTACCCGAAGGCGCTTGCAAGATGTTTTGATTGATTATGTGCCATCGAGTCATGTTCGACTCCTAGCGACCACATCGATCCATCGATTTTCTCCTTGACGATCTATCCCTAACCTGTTGCTTCAGGTCTCCCAAGGGTGCTCTCATCCCCACTGCAGATGAGGAAAGAGCTTCGTTTGCCAGAAGCGAGAACCAAACCCAGGGGGCGTCCTGGGGGGGAAACGGTGTGCAAAGAGACAAAGTGCCCGTCTCTGAGGGATCGGCGGAGCCTGTTCCAGCCAGAGATTCGTCTTGGGGGTGCAGGATAGCGCCTCAAAACGGTCCTTTGCAACTGAACGAAGCCTGAAGAGTGAAGCTTGACCCTACTTAGCTTTTGAAGGCTAGCCAGGTGCCGGGCCCTAAAAGTTCCCAACGCGCTTGTTGGGGTGCGCAGTCCCTAAATGATTGCCAGCGTCCTCCTGTTAATAGAAGAATGGACCACGCGACCAAACCTGGAAGCGCCCATCAACATTGCTGCCAAACCACATCTGGATAGGAGGAATTGTCTTCCTATCCGTATCACTGCGGAGCCGAAATCTCACTAGAGGGCAGAATTGCTCTGAGCAGCCTTCCCAATTCTCCAGAAGATTTCAGCTGTGATCATTCCCAGGCAGCCTGGGCAAAACACTTGGAGGGCCCTAGTTTGCAGATCAAAAGCTGATCTAAGGATTCCTGCGCTTTCGCAGGGGTTGGCTCTCAGTGGAGACCAAAACCTCTCTCCATGCTAAAACTGTATTCCTGATTTCCAAGGATTTAGGACCTGGGAGCACCAACAGGCCAGATGCTCCAGGAGAACCAGCTTCACTCATGCTGGCCAGGGCTGCTTTGAAGCTGGTCTTCCCAGCAAGCCAGCTTTGTTCCTGAGGGAGGAAATTTTAGATCTGCTAAAGGCTCAGTACCAAGTGCTTCTGTAAATTCACTTGCAGAGAAGTCCCCATTAGGTCAAAGCGAGGGAGAATGGAAAAAAAAACCTTCTATGGCAACTTAGCATACACGTTGTGGAATTTTTGCCAAAGAAACAAGCACAAAAACTGAAAGTCTTTGGTTTCCTGCACAAAAGTTTGGTGCAGAGGGACCAAAAACAGGTAATTAGAAAGTGAAGGAGGAGAAGGAAGACGAGGGAAACGGCAATGAAAAACAAGGCCTTTTTGGCAAAAAAGGAGATATTGGGGAGCCAGCCACCAATCCAGTTGGTGAAGGAACTGAAGGCCAGGATGGCGTCCTGGCTAACATAGTGGAAGAGACCAATTACTTGTTGGATCACGTGTATGTTGTTTTCAGTCTGATTATGTGGGTTGACATAAAAGCAGCAAGAGGTGTTAAGTGCCTGGCAAACTCCTCCTTGTGAAGGGAGTCCTTGTGAATAGTTACTGTGGGGATAAGGGAAACTATTGTGCAAACCATTCTGATGTAAGTGTGCTGATGATTGCCTGGTCTCATTAGGAGTGATGGGGACAGGGGAGAAAGAAAAAAAATGGATTTCCTTGGGGAGAGGGCTGACTGGGATGTGCAAGCAGAGTGGGAGAAGAGATTTCTGAAACAGATACTGGCATTATAGCAAAGCAGAGTATAGAAGGCAGCACTGAGTGGGGTATTAAGGCGGGGTGTGAAGTTGGGGTTGCATGGGTCGGAGGAATTCACAATTGCCCCAATATCTGTGAGTGCAAGAGAGCCTATAACATAGGCAGGAGTGCCTGAACAGTTTCTTGTGCTGAAATCCAATCCCCACCCCGCCAAAGTTGCATACAAGAAGCATTTGACATAGTTCTGACAATCAATTCAATTCTCCCCTGAGGTCCACTTATAAATTTCTACCACTGTCCCTCTTGGCGCAAGGACAGATTGCACTAGAGGCAGAAGTTGCCTCTTGCCCCCTGTGCCCAAGGCTGTGGAAGCAGGGCCTTAGGGGCTACCGGGCATCCATGGTAGCACCCAGGGCCTTCCTGATAACTCTGACTGCAGAGTGATGGAGAAAAGGAGGAGAGAGAAATCCTCAAGAGGCATTCTTAGCAGGTCCCTCTGAAGAGATTAGAGAACTTAGCAAAGTCTATCAAAATAAGAGTCCCAGGAGAAGTGAGAACTGGGGGAAAGGCGTGGGGGTCCTATAAAAAAACCAGTGAGTGACTCAGAGACAAAACGAGTAAAGAAACCTTTTAAGAAGTACAGTATTTAGGAAGCGAAGGACAGGTTTGCTTGCTCCGGTCTCTTCCTTGCCCTCAACAAAGGGTTCCGAGGTAGAAAAGTGATACAAGAGCTGAGATGCTGTTATTTCCAACAGCACTATTGTACTGAAGCAAGCACATCTTTATTTGCAGGTTTACTGTAAATATGATAACCATGATCCTGTGGCGGCAGCAGAAGGTATTTGTTTTGGGAAACTTTGGTTAAAGATTATTCAGATTTTATTGCCTATTGCTATATTTGATGGTGCCTTTTCCTTTTTGCTAGCTTAGTTCAGTAGACAAGCCTGTGCAAAGGTGGCAAAAGCTTGAGAGATCCAGGAGAAAACATGGAGAGGTGGGAGGGTTAGGGGCCTGAAAGAGTGGGTGGAGCAATCACAAAGAAATCAGCAAGGGAGGCATAAATCGGAAGAGGAAAGTTAAGGAGAAAGAGCAGCCCTACATTTTCAGCTAGAGTATTAGCTAGAGGGGCCGAGACTTAAAGAAATCCAGGGTTTATGGGGTGGAGGTCCCCAAACTCTAAAAATAGCCTTTGGAAAGAAACCTCATCTCCCTACTTGTATTCAGGGAGCTGAGGGAAAGGGGAACACACACACACACACACACACACACACACATTTGGGAGCAGAAATGAGCAGGAGGCCTCAAAGAATTCCCTGGTGTACTTAGGGGTGGCTGTACCTCATGGTTCAGAAAGACAAACAAACAAGACACGCTTTCTAAAAAAACCTACTGATAACTCTTGGGTTGTAAATAGTATTCAGGGAGCCCCGGAACTATAAAGCCCTCAGTGGGCCAGATTCTCCTTTTAGCCTCGATCACTGAACCAGGGTTAGGAGGGAGGACATGCCTGCCCTGGTGGTTGGGTCTTCAGAGCTTTGTGGTTGGGTGTTCCTGGGCTTGGGCATGCGGTCTGAGGGCACCCACCTGTTCTTCTGCTTCTTCGTATGGGGGAGGGAGGATATGGGAGGGGGCCATTACATCTAAAGGGTCTAGGGCAGTGTTCGTCAACCATGCAACTTTAATATATGTGGACTTCAACTCCCAGAATTCCCCAGCCAGCACGGCTGGCTGGGGAATTCTGGGAGTTGAAGTCCACATATATTAAAGTTGCAAGGTTGAGGAACACTGGTCTAGGGGATCCTTGGGGCAGCAAGGAATGGTTGGCACAGCCTTGGGAAGGGAGGGATACAAAGGAACAGGTGGGGCGGGTGGTTCAGGTTGTGCCCTCAGCTCAGCAACTTGTTCCTTTAACTTTTCATTTTGCTGCTTCGGGCTTTTGTTACTATCTTACAAGTTGGAAATAGGGTTGGTTTTTTTGTGTGCGTTTATTTGCTGTGGAGCATCTTTAAAATGACATTCGCCTTCCCACCAGTCGATTTGCTAGATTCGTTTTTTTTAAAAAATAAGAAATCTTTCTTAGCTTAAACGTTCCTTCCCCAGGAACTGGTTCTCAGCAGATTCCTTTGTCCCGTTGCCCCATAAAGGAGTGTTTCTTATGGCCTTTTTGCCATATTTTTGCACCATATGGCAAAAAGCTCCCGGGGGAACTTGGACTGCCTTTTTCCCATAGTCCCCTCTCTTTATGGGGGGAGGGGGGAGAGGAAAAAGGGAGAAAGAAAGAGTTGCTCTGAACTCTTGCTTTCTAAGATATCCACTTGGGAAATCCTAGATGTGGCTGCACAGGGCAACAAAAAGGAGACGAGAAATGAGCTCACAAACAACTCCGACTCACAAACAACATCTGGACGTAAAACCACAGACAACCTGGATCCAATCACTCTCTTTAGGCCTGGGGAGGTGCCACGCCAGGACTCAACCTCACGAGACTGGTTGGCCTTTGCCTCATCCCAAACCTTCTCTTGCTCCTGCCGCGCCCTGCTTGGAAGGGGAACCGGAAGACCCGTTGGGAACCCTGGCACCATCCTCTAGCCCCGTCTGAGACCCGCTGGGAAGGGGAGCGACAGGCCCAGCCACTGCCACCTAAACCGTGCACACAACCTACTGGTGGAAAAAACTAGCCTGGTGGCAATTCAAACTGTCCGCAACTCTTACCCACCGGTGCTGTCCCGGCAACCTCTTGGCTTTCTCCTCAGGGGCTGATCCAGGCACCGCTCTGGGGAGTGCTGACCCAAGGGAGGAAGGGACGCAACTTCCCTCACGTTCTCAGACGTGGGTCTGAGTTGTAGCCAGAACTCACCAGAGCAGATCGCTGGATCCCACTTCCGACACCAAAACGGTTGTAGAACTTTTGCCAAAGACACGAGCACAACGCTGAGGGGAAGAACCATGTTTATTGCAGTGATCATAGGGTGCCCGCTTTCCAGGAAAAAGGGACCCTGAACAATAGAAAAGCATAGAATTTATACACTCTGGAGCTGAGAGGCAGGAAATCCTTGGGATCTGATTGGCGGGCAAGTTTTGGAGAGGTGTCAAACAGGGGACAAGTGTTTTTTTTTTCTGTAGGGAAACAAAAAACCTGCTTTTGTAACAAGGCAGGCAGTCAAGGGATCTTGAGGGTCTGTCAAGTGAAAACCAGAATAACCTGCAAAAGGATACAGCTGATTGATCGGCAGGCTAACCTGTGCAGAGGGCCCCCCTACACTGCCATTTCTGATGCAGATCGAATGTGGTGTGGGTGATGATGGTGATCCAAGAAGACTGACTGACTGACTGACTGACTGACTCCCCCCTCCCTTCCAAGAGGCACAGTGTGGCTCAGGCAGGGTGCACAAGGGTCTGAGAGGGTGCATGAGAGGGTTGGGTTGGGGTGTGTGCATGACAGGTGTGGCAAGGGTCAGCAGCACAGATCAGGGTGTGTGTGTGAGAGGTATACTGTGGGTCAGGAATGGTGTGCGAGGGGGTGCAGTGGGGGTGTGTGGGGGTATACAAGAGGCAGGGTGTGGGTCAGGGAGGTTATGCGAGGATGTGACGGGTTGCCTGAGAGGGGTGGCGATGGTCAGGGAGGTATGTAAGGGTGCAATAGGTCACAGAAGGTGTGTGTGGGTGCATGGGTGGGGGAGACTTAGCCAAGCAACTTGCGACCTTCCCTGCCTGCTTCCCCATTCCCTGTAAGCTTCCCACAAGCAGACTTTCCTTGTGGGAAGCTGGCATGGAGTGTTGGCAATCACAATAGAGTTTAGACTTCCTGCTGGCTTCCTGATTGACTTGTGGGAAGGTGTCAGGCAGCGATGGAAATGAGAATTGCATGACCTCGACTGATGGTGGCAGCACAGTGGTACTGAAGCAGTCGCAACTTTGCCAGATTCCCTACCCAAAGGGCCCGGCATTCTGTAAGTTAGCCCATGAGATAAATTTCTTCAAAAATTGTTGCCCTATGACGCACGTTTTGCCCAACTGAAGATTACAAACAGACAAACTGACACGAGAGTTTTAGTAGTATATATTGTTAGTAGGTTTTGTGGGGTCTAATTTATATATTCTCTTTATTGTAAAGGGGTTATTTTTGGATACTCCACTATCCCCTTAGTGTCAATTTTAATATGTTCACTTTGTATTTTTAAAATTCAAATTCAATTAATGTTGTTTTATTTCTGTTCTGCACTTAATTCTTAAGGATGACATACAGTATTGTTATTAGTAACCTCACACTCATACCCACTGCCCCACTTTATTGTCTTCTGGTAGTTTGGTTGTACAAATGAGACATCTTTTGTACAAAAGTGAACAAAATGAAGTCTTCACAGATTGATAATCAAAAGAAACACGCTACCTGTAATAAACAGTTTAAAGAGTTTGCAAATGTTTAAATTTGAAGCCACTTGGAGATTGAGGCTCAAGCCAAAAGAGCCTCTTGATTCCTCTTAACCCCTGGCAGGGTCCAGGTTGTTGGGTGTCCTTCTGCAAAATGATTATATGCAATGTGATCTACTAGGAAAAAAAAGGATCATCACTTGATAGATGAACTGTGTTACTGAAATGAACAAACCGTGAATTCTTTTCTGTCCTTCACACTCAGAAAAATCAGGATTGTTCATCTGCATAGGTAAAATGCCACTTAGCTGCTCCAAATAATTTTCCTCCCTTTACTTGAAGGGATTTTTTGGAAACATTTCAAAGGAAGCCCTGAGAGAGGAGTGAAAGAGATGGAAATGTGTCCCGTGTGTTGGGAAGAGAGCTTTACATTACCTTACCCCCCTGTTGCTGATGCTGCCCATTTTTTTCCTTGTCAAAAGCTATTAATCGGTCTCACACAATCCATTTTTACAATTGAAATGTTTTCCACTGTACAATTTTTGTCTCACATCACCACCAAGGGGGATGCAACAAAAATGTCAGGATCTTGGCGCTGATGTCAACCACCAGCCATCAAACAGTAACAAGCAGGCACCTCCAAGCAAACAAGATCACAGCAGGGGTTGTTAAAAAACCTGAAGATCCTGTGCTCAAAACCACAATGCCTTTTCTCCTCAACTCAATATTCTATCTACAAGTCTTATTCATCATGTTCAATTGCAACTCAGAACAGTCTTTAGATGTGAAATTTTACAATTGTCACTGCCACAAATGTCCCTAATATGTTCTCCATTTTAATAGTTTCTGTGATATTTGTGATTCATCCTTGCCACAATCTGATACTCCTTGCACTTAATTTCTGGAGGTGTTAGGAAAAGATGAACTTTGAACCCTCTTCACCTCTCCTTTTATATCACTTTCTTCATATCTGAGGAACCACAATCTCTAACTGAAGCAAAAGTGCTTCTATCTTTTCTTTAATGTATTTTTAAGGACCTGCAGCAACTTATTGGAGCCTCCCAGAAACATTCGCTATGACTCCCAGATATTTTCTGCAAAGGTTATGCTGGCTGGGGAGTTCTGGGGCTCAAAATCTGGAGGACACCCAGGTTGAAGAAGGCTGAAATTCTGCATGTTGCATTTCTAAGACGTATGATGATCAGTATGCAAAAAACACTCCCAAAAAGCCTTTTTGCGGCAACTGCACTATATCTATACAATTAAATATCCAGTAAGGTCTCCTGAGAGCCAGATATGTCTACTTAGCCTTTATCTATCTAATATTTTCCATTTTTTTCCTCTCCTCCCTCAGATTTAAGAGTGAGAAATGTTAAATAATTTCTCAGGTGCAATCAGAAATTCAGTTCAAGTCTTTTCTACACACATCATCTTCTGCCTCGTGTGGAGTTTCTTGTGTGCAATAAGGGAGGAATTTTGTGTGAAGCACCGTCCGCAGTCTGGGCATTTGAATGGTTTCTCCCCTGTGTGTAAACCTACATGATTTATAAGGCTAGACCTAGTACTGAAATCTTTCCCACATTCCGGACACTCATACGGTTTCTCTCCTGTGTGAGTCCTCTGGTGTATCACCAGGTCAGAATTCCGACTGAAATTTTTCCCACAATCCAGACACACATACGGTTTCTCTCCAGTGTGAGTCCTCTGGTGTATCACCAGGTAGGAATTCTGACTGAAACTTTTCCCACAATACAAACACTCATATGGCTTCTCCCCGGTATGCGTCCTCTGGTGTATCACCAGGTCAGAATTCCGACTGAAACTTTTCCCACAATCTGGACACTCATATGGTCTCTCCCCAGTGTGAGTCCTCTGGTGTATCACCAGGTCAGAATTCCGAATGAAACTTTTCCCACAATCCAGACACTCATACGGTTTCTCTCCTGTGTGAGTCCGCTGATGTATCACCAGGTGGGAATTCCGACTGAAACTTTTCCCACAAACCGGACACTCATACGGTTTCTCTCCTGTGTGAGTCCTCTGGTGTCTCACCAGGTCAGAATTCTGAATGAAACTTTTCCCGCAATTCGGACACTCATACGGTTTCTCTCCTGTGTGAGTCTTCTGGTGTATCACCAGCTCGGAATTCCGAATGAAACTTTTCCCACAATCTGGGCATTCATATGGTTTCTCTCCTGTGTGAGTCCTCTGATGTATCACCAGGTTAGAATTCTGCCTGAAACTTTTCCCACAAACTGGACACTCATATGGTTTCTCCCCAGTGTGAGTCCTCTGGTGTATCACCAGGTTAGAATTCTGACTGAAACTCTTCCCACAATCTGGACACTCATATGGTTTCTCTCCGGTGTGAGTCCTCTTGTGATTCACCAGGGTGGCGTGCTTGCTAAAGCTTTTGCCACATTGACAGCACTGGTACGGCTTCTCTCCAGTGTGGGTCCTTTTATGCTCAAAAAGTTGGGAGCTGTAGCGAAAGACCTTCCCACACTCGGCGCATTCATATGGCTTTTCTCCGGTGTGGATCCTCTCATGCATAATCAGCCGTGATCTGCAATCTGTGCTTTTCCCACAATATGCACAGCTATGGGGCTTTTCCACCACTGATATTCTTGGATTCTCAAGGAGGTCAAAAATATTTCTGATCCCTTGTTGGATAGTGCTTTGATTCAAGCTAATGTTTCCTTCCTCACAGCATGAGGCTTGCATTTCTATCTGCCCTACGTGGCTATCCATGTGACCTCTTCGTTCCATTGACTTCCAGATATTTCCTTCTTTTTCGGAATTTGGAAATTATCCCCCTTGACCGTTTTCATGTAACATTTCATTGAGCTCCATATACTCAATTTTTTCCAGCTTAAAATTCTCTTCCTGTTTTTCTGTCCCTTGTCTATCACCTGTTAGGGAAGGAGAAGAGTTTTGTGGTTCTCTGGAGGAAGTGGAAAATATATTGAGAGCTGGCTTCATTTGCTTCCCTTTTTAATGGTTCTTGTGATTCTCAGTTGTCCAGAATGCTCTTATTGGCATCCTCTTTGTCTATAAGATTCACATAAAAATGTTAGTTTAATTATTGTTTATAAAATTGCTGTGGAACATGTGAAAACAACAAGGAAAAAAAAGCATAGATTATAGTGAAAAAGCAAATATGCCAAAATGCTAGATTAACCTCTAACATTAATTATAATTCATTTGACACATAGAAGACTAGCGAGATCCAAGTTCAAATATCCACTCAATCATGAAACCCACTGTAACGAGCTGCCACCTGTTGATCCCAAACCCAGCAACTTTCCTTGCAACCAATATTGATTCAAAAGAAAGTTCATTTATTGAGAATAAGTGTACAGATCCAAAGCATTGCTAAGACTGACCAAAAGCGCGCCAAAAGCTGTTTTTCTTACTCCCCCCCCCCACATTGCCCCTAGTTCTTGGTCCTCTGATTCGCTTGCTGGTATGACCTTGAGCATGCCAGAGCTTGTGATAAGGAGCCATCTGCTTTTTAACGGTTTCTCATCCCTACTCCCCCCCCCCCGCTTTTACAATGGCAGAACCGCAGCATGTAAAAAACCATTTTTTTTCTTTTTACACTAGCCATCTAATAATCTATTATAATATCTTGCGAGGATTCTGACACCCACTTACTGACTTGGGTCAATCACAAACTCTAGTGTTGCAAAGAGTCATCATCAAATATATCTGGAGATGCTGGCAATAGATTCTACACATACACACATATGCATATAGAGAGAAATACAGATATACACCTACAAATGTATGTAGAAAACCTATTTCTATTTCAGCCTCCAAAGTGTCTCAGAAGTGGGTATGGTCAAACTTTTGGGTCAAATTTTAGAGGGGTGGGGGGCTTTAACAGATTTAATGGTGCCCAAAGCCTCTGCAAGATTTAAAGCACTGGTTTTTCCCATTAAATTCCTCAGCTCCAAATGAGAAAGGGAAGAAAATACTGTTTACAACCACTCTGGTGACATCACAATACAGGGAGTCCTCACTTACTGACCACAATTGGGATTGGCAACATCATCATTAAGCATCACAGCCTTTAAGCATCATGTCACATGACTGTGTTAACTTACATCAGTTCCATCTGCAGTTGTTAAGTGGATCACCGTGGATCATTAAGCATAATGTCACACGACTGGGACTTGCAACTTCCTGCCTGCTACCCCATTGATTTTGTTTGCCAGAAGCCAGCTGTGAAGATTGTAAATGGTGACCACGTGACTGTGGGCCACTTTGAGGACTGTTGGTACGTCCCCTTTTTCTGCGCCTTCCTAACTTTGAAAGGTCACTGAAGAAGGGGTAACCAAGGACTATCTATAACACTGAACATCCCAAATGATCCTCAGTAGACATTAAAAAAGAAGTGCTGGATTAAGCAGAATTCAACCTGGTTAATACATGGATGGGAGACCACTAGGAAATCCCGTTTCTTTCCTGGACTTGGAAGAAAGAAAAAAATTCGAGAGGACAGTAATGGCAGATCAGTCCCATATTGTTGCCAAACAAACAACATGTCCATAAAATCACAAGGAGTCAACTATAACCCGAAGAAGACTCTTTGACTCTCCCAAACACCAGAAAATTCCTTGCACCAGTTTTAAAGCCTGCAGCACCCGAGGAATAAGATTTGGGGAGGGAAGGAAAATGGAGCAGTCGACATTTTTCAGCATAGTTGCTCATCAGATTCTGCACCGTGGAGGAGACAACGCAACCCTGCTTGCTCCCGGCCTCTCCTCCGACCCGTCCTTCACTCACCTGCCAGCTGCTGCTTCGACCTGGGAAGAACAGGAGAGGGCCCCGCACCCCACTACCCTCCCATGGAGAAGCCGGAAGAGGAAGTTCCTCTGCCCTTCTCCTCTCCTCCCACGTCCCCTCTAGCAACCCATCCTCTATTGCTTTAACTCCCTTCAGCTCGGCCGCTCCCCTCCCGTTGCAGGTCAGGACTCAGCGACCACAGACGCCGCTGCTGCATCGACAGCTTTGTAGGCGCCGGTCGTGCTTATTTACACAGCGCCACCTAGCGGCATAAGGCTGCAAAACACTCGTCCGGTCTATACCCGAAGGCGCTTGCAAGATGTTTTGATTATGTGCCATCGTGTCGTGTTCGACTCCTAGCGACCACATCGATCCATCAATTTTCTTCTTGACGATCTATCCCTAGCCTGGTCTTTCAGGTCCCCCAAGGGTGCTCTCATCCCCACTGCAAATGAGCAAGGAGCTTCGTTTGGCAGAAGTGAAAACCAAACCAAGGGAGCATCCTTGGGGGGCAAACGGTGTGCAGAGATAAAGTTGGTGGAGCCTGTTCCAGCCAGCGATTCGTCTTGGAGGTGCAGGACAATGCCTCAAAACGGTCCTTTGCAACTGAACGAAGTCTGAAGAGTGAAGTTTGACCCTACTTAGCTTTTGAAGGCTAGCCAGGTGCCGGGCCCTAAAAGTTCTGAAAGTGCTTATTGGGGTGCGCAGTCCATAAATGATTGCCAGCGTCCTCCTGTTAATAGAAGAATGGACCACGCGACCAAACCTGGAAGCGCCCACCAACATTGCTGCCAAACCACATCTGGATAGGAGGAATTGTCTTCCTATCCGTATCACTGCAGAGCCGAAATCTCACTAGAGGGCAGAATTGCTCTGAGCAGCCTTCCCAATTCTCCAGCTGTGATCATTCCCAGGCAGCCTGGCCAAAACACTTGGAGAGCCCTAGTTTGCAGATCAAAAGCTGATCTAAGGATTCCTGTGCTTTCACAGGGGTTGGCTCTCAGTGGAGACCAAAACCTCTCTCCATGCTAAACTGTATTCCTGCTTTCCAAGGATTTAGGACCTGGGAGCACCAACAGGCCAGAGGCTCCAGGAGAACCAGCTTCACTCATGCTGGCCAGGGCTGCTTTGAAGCTGGTCTTCCCAGTAAGCCAGCTTTGTTCCTGAGGGAGGAAATTTTAGATCTGCTAAAGGCTCAATGCAAATTTACTTGCAGAGAAGTCCCCATTAGGTCAAAGCAAGAGACACACATACCCAGCAGGGCCTCGAAAAAGAGGGCTTAGAAAGAGGGTGCAACTCTCTACATATTCTAAACAGAATATGTATAATTCTAAACAGAAACGCTCCATGCAAGATTTTATTCCAACCATTTAAGACGCTTTGGAGACCAACCAAAGAGCTATCATGCACACACCAGTGTCTCTTTCCCCACTGCATGGAGTTATCAGTGCTCCCAGGCCTGTCCCTTGATCTGAAATTCTTTTATCTTTGCATATAACACAGCAACACCCTTTATCTCTTGGAAAGGCAAACAGAGATCTTTTTCTCCTAGGCACTGACACATCATAGAAAGCTCAGAGCTGGGATGGTGTCATTTGGTAAGCACAGCGTTTGACTTCCACCAGGAAGACTCAATTTTCAATTGCCGGCCAGTAACGAGCAAGTAGGATTTATCATTCTCCCTCTCTTTTTTACAAAAATGTTAGTGATGATTGAAAAAATAGCATTATGTACCAATCAAATTCTTCCAGATGATAAGCCACATAAAGTTCAAGAAATCTAGAGGACAAGCAAATATAAAACAAATGTATCGTCGAAGGCTTTCACGGCCGGCATACGATGGCTGGTGTGGGTCTTCCAGGCTGTGTGGCCGTGCTCTGGAAGTTTTGTTTCCTAACGTTTCGCCAGCACCTGTGACCGGCATCTTCAGAGTGCAGGAGCACAGACAGGAGCAGTTCTCTCTGTGCCCAGGATGATGTGACCCTTTTGTGGGTATTTATAGAGATCTGGGGGGGGAGGGGGGGATTGGGGGTGTGTGTGGGGGGTTGAGTTACTGAGTGGCTGCTTGTTTTGGTGTCAGCATCTGTGTGTATCTTCCTGGGGATTAGGCAGGGTTTTTTCTTCTATTGAATTGTTAACAAGGGGCTGCTGGGCGTGATTAGCAAGTTCATTGTGTGAACTGTTCACATGTCCTGGTGGTTGAGCTGAGTTCGTTGACCTTTTGCAGGCTGTATTTTTCAGGATTGGTAGCCAGGTTTTGTTGATTTTTAGACTCTCCTATTTTTTATTGAAACTGTGCTGGTGTTTGTGAATCTCAATGGCTTCCCGGTATAGCCTGGTATAGTGGCTGTTGGCTGTTGGTGAGATACTGGACAACAGTAAGTCAAAAGAAAAAGATAGAACAGTTGTTAGCACAAATGGGAATGTCAGATGCAAAACCTGTAAAAACTCCAATAACTTGTGATTTTGTAAAACATGAGATATGTGAAAAGTTGTGTGAAAAACCTGAAGTGTACCATTCTGTGATAGGTTCAATCCTTCACCTAGAACAATGGACACGTCCTGATTTATCCTATGCTGTTGGAGTTTTGAGCCGTAAAGTGGCCAAACCAACTGAGCATGACTGGGAAGGATTAAAAAGAGTAATGAGATATTTAAAAGGTACAACAGACCTTTGTCTCAAAATGTCAACCAGTGGGCCTGAAAAGCCTGTAATTTTTGTTGACAGTTCATTTGCAGAAGAAGGTGACAGGAAGTCCATAACTGGGTTTGTTTGTAAATTTGGTGAATCCACAATTGCATGGAAAGCAAAGAAACAAACATCCATTGCCTTGTCCACAGCAGAAGCTGAATTTGCAGCTTTGTCAGAAACAGTTTGTGAGTTAAGATGGTTTCATCAATTATTCACTGATTTGGGCATAAAGGTGTCATTGCCTTATACAGTGCATGAAGATTCCCAAGCCTGTATAGGGTTAGCTAAAACAGAAAACCTAAGAGCTCGTACAAAGTATGTTGATGTAAAGTACAAAAATGTAAGACAAGCTATGTTAGAAAATTTCATTGATCTTGTGTATTGTGTATTTGAATCAAATCTTGCAGATGTATTTACCAAAGCACTGCCTATTGTACAACATGAAACAATGTTAACTAGACTTGGGTTTGAACAAATGTAACTGTTTCTGTATTGTTGTAACCATTTGCCTGTATTACCCTGTAACGTGTATTGTTGTGTCGAAAACGGGCTGAGAGGGGTGTCAGGATTTTCTCATGGGAAAGAAGTTCATTCCGTTATCTGTACAACAATATTGTGTCTAGCTTATGTAGTTTATGTAAACAAAGCAATATTTTAAATTGAAGGATCTAGGTACAGTGGTACCTCAGTTTACGAACTTAATTCGTTCCGCGACTCTGGTCGCAACCCGAAGCAAATTTTCCCATAAGGTTCAATGTAATTACCGTTAATCCGTTCTGGCGTGGAGGACAGGGAGGTGGCTATTGCTTGGAGGGAGAGTCCCCCTCCCTACGACCATGTGTCAGGGGCGGAAAATGCCCGCGGACCATGTGTCAGGGGCGGAAAAATGGCCGCGGACCACGTGTCAGGGGTGGAAAATGGCCGCGGACCACTTGTCAGGGGCGGAAAACGGCCGCGGACCATGTGTCAGGGGCGGAAAATGGCCGCGGACCACTTGTCAGGGGCAGAAAATGGCCACAGACCACGTGTCAGGTGCAGGAAAATGGCCGCGGACCCGTGTCAGGGGCGGGAAAATGGCCGCGGACCATGTCACGGGAGGGAAAATGGCCGCGTATCCTGTTTCTACACCGAGGCGGGGTTCGCAAACCAAGGTAAATTTTTGCGGCCGGAGCTGGTCATAACCCAAAAAGTTCGTTAACAGAGGCGTTTGTAACCCGAGGTACCACTGTACGTTAAGATACTACCTTGGGATTGAAGTGTACAAAACTCTTCTCTGAGAGTTTTTGGCTAGAGACTTTGTCTCTAGTTGGGACATGGTTTCAGAGATATTTCCTTACCTAAACAGAGAAACAGAATGCAAAAAAACAGTGGGAGTGTGAGCGACTTCTGACTTCCTGCCAGCTTCCCCATTAACTTTCCCTGTTGGAGAGGACTGGAAATCTTTTTTCCTCTCTTCCTCCCTTTCCTTCCTGTCCCTTCCCCTCCCTCCCTCCCTCCCTTCTTTCCTTCCCTTTTGTTTCTTTCTTTGGGTGTGTGAGAGGTGCAGAATGGGTCACCGAGGGTGCAAGAGGTGGTGAGGGGGTGCAGAGGGGTGTGTGAGAGATGCGGCGAGCGTCAGCACAGATCGGGGAGCGTGTGTGAGAGATGCACTGTGGGTCAGAGATTGTGTGCAAAGCTGTGAGGGGGTGCGGTGAGGGCGCATGGTGGTGTACAAGAGGTGGGGCATGGGTCAGGGAGGGCATGGCATGGCAGCAATGATGGTATTTAAATCTATATTATCACACTCCCCTTGGTACACTCAACATGTACCACACAACAATCCACACAATGAGCACAACAACAATTAGTTATATACTTACAATAACAAAATACACATTCTTACACATTGGTCGTTTCCACACGATCTGTTTCCTCTTTCACTTCTTCCCCACAGAAGAACTGACGTTGCACACAGCAAACCACAATCAACCCGATAATGACTAATAGTACAAAACCCCATCCCCAGGACACCATACTCCAGCATGACTTTATTTTCTCTGGAACTTAAGGTCCATCGGGTCCTCTTAAGGTTTGGATTGCCCACTCAGGTTTTGGCTCTTCCACTGGGCCCTTGACTCTGGTGCAGTGGATCCCCCCTTTTTCTTTTGTCCTTACAGATGTCTCAGTGGTTAGGAGCACTTGGAACGACCTCCCCACTCTGGTTGCAGTGTGGACTCTTTCCAGGACTTGATCAGGACCCACTCTACTGGTTGGATATTGTGGACTGCAAATTCTAAGGGTGGTGTTTGTGCTAGAAGACCTCTATTTCTGAGAAAAGATAAAGAAGAGGACAACCCCAGTATATATTCCAACACAACCATATTTCTTAAGCATTAGATCATCCATTGCTTGTGCCCCCCTCCCCTTTTGGCTTCCTTGATGTAAAATTGCCATTAACTCTCTCATAATTTGTTTATTTACCATTTCTTTTCCGTCTAGGAGAACCCATTTCCCTATTAACAATTGCATATAAACAATCATGTTCAAGATCTTGGTTCTCTGTTCTCCTCTCCACTGGATTGAGGCAGGAATTAGAGCTACTTTTGAAATCTTTCCTACAATCTGGACATTCATACGGTTTCTCCACAGGAATTCTGACTGAAACTTTTCCCGTGCTCCGAACAATCATATGGTTTCTCCCTAGTTTGACTCCTCTGGGGTATCACCAGGTGGGAATTCTGACTGAAACGTTTCCCACAATCCGGACACTCGCACCCTTTCTCTCCCACGTGCAACTTCATATGGCTGGTAACATTCGAACTAGTACTGAAGCTTTTCCCACACTCAGGACATTCAGAAAGTTTCTCCCTAGCGCGAGTCCTCTTGTGATTCACCAGGGTGGTGTGCTTGAGAACAATTTTGCCACATGGAGAGCGCTGGTAGTGAGGGCAGGCATCCAGGAAAGGACGGATTGCGCGGGTGTGAATTTGGTGAGGGAAATTGGAAGCGTGTGCAAAGTACCTCAATTTAGGCGGGAAAAACCGGATGGTACCGGTCCGATGGAGGCAGAAAGGGACTCTCTCAAGGACGCATGCGTGTGGATGTCAGTAGCCGAACTTTCCTGACCCTCAGCTCATTATAATAGCAAGTTCCCTTCCCTGGTGAGGTAATTCCACGCCCTAGGGTGGAGACCTCATTTCTGATCCCTTGTTGGATGGTGCTTTGATTCCAGCTACTGTTTCCTTCCTCACAGCATGAGGCTTGCATTACTGTCTGCCCTGCGTGGATGTCAGGACTCAACAACCACAGAATGAAGAAATCTTGCAGCCACCCTAGGGTAGCGACCGGACCAGACGGGACGGGAGGGGAGCCGGAAGGAGAGCCGGCGACGCTGGGGCCGCTTCAGAGCCACCGCCCCTTCGGACTACGCTTCCCAGAAACCCTTCGTGGCGCAAGGAGAGATGGGAGGGGTGTGTCCCCGCCCCCTCCCCCTGAGCCCAATCAGATGGCGGCACGACCCGACGGGAAAGCGGCCATTGGCTGCTTCGGAACGAGGCCGAAATTTGAAGTCTCTGAATGGCGGTGGCCGGTGAGGGCAGGACGAGGGCGTGGCTCGGATGCCCGCTGGCGAGGTAGGCCGGAGCCCTCTTCCCCCCTGCAGGGAGGGGGCCCTCGGGGACACGCAGGAATGGGGAGGGGGTGCAGTTTTCCTGGCAGTTCGCGGCTCCTTCGTTCCCCCTCCCCCCAGCAAAGTTGCCGGCGGGTCCGCCTGGGGGGAGGGGGGACTTCCCTGGGGCTCTCCTGAGGGTCACGAGGGGAGGGGAAACGGTGCAGTCCTGTATTATGCGTGGAAAGAGGAGAGACCCAACCGGTCACCTGTACTCTGCTTGATGGATCTTCAGTTAACTGTACAAGTATGGCGAGAAACGAGAGCAAGATACCGGCGCTCCTGAGCAGGGCTTCCCTATCTGTCTCTCTTAACAGAAAAGTCATGACTGCAGGATGGATCTTGATATAAATAAGGTGACACCGTCCATATCCAAGAGGATGGACCACTAGAGCGGGCAATGCCCCAGAAACGGCAGGCTTGCAAAACAAATCCTCAGGGAAAGAACTAAGGGAGGAGGGAAAAAGAAATTTCCGGGTTTTTTACTGAATTTTTTAAAAATTTCAAACAAGAATGAAACAGACACAAACATCAAAAGAAAAAAGTGTGAGAAAAAGGGAAAAAAGAAAAAACACAGAGAAGAACTTCCGACTTTCTTCAGTACATTTATATGTAAAAAAATACATTAACTTCTTACTCTAGTAATATGAATAAAACACAATATTTCTATAGCAAAAACAGTTCTAAATATCAAATCTCGACGTCAGAATTTCATTTCTTTCAGTTACAAGGAAAAATCCCAAGAGTAATTTCTAAATAGAAACAAAAGAAATTTATACAGACATATTACGGCAAGGTCCTTACCCATATTTGAAATAGCAGTTAATCTACCACTATTAAACACCTAGGTCTATTTATTTTCTATAACAGTAAAATCCATAAACATTATGGGAAACAGAAATTTTCCACAGGATCTCTCCCCCCCTCAGATCTCTATAAATACCCACAGAAGGGTCACATCACCCTGGGCACAGAGAGAACTACTCCTGTCTGTGCTCCTGCACTCCGAAGATGCCAGTCACAGCCACACAGCCCGGAAGACCCACACCAGCCATCGTATGCCGGCCGTGAAAGCCTTCGACAATACATTTTCACAGGAACTTAGTATACGCAGGAACCAAGGAATGTTGAGTGTCTGTCAAGCAAAAACAAAAGGGAAAAGCAGAATATCCTGCAAAAGGATACAGCCGATTGATCGGCAGGCCAACCTCTGCAGAGGGGCCGCCTACACTGCCATTTTGGATGCAGATCGAATGTGGTGTGGATGGTGCTGGTGGCCCAAGTAGAGTTAGAAGAGGCCATTTCAGCTCAGTTCCATGGAGGAATCTGAATTAAAATAACCCCAAGATATCTTTTCTTTATTCCCTTTTCATTCAGGAACCCAAGAGGACATAGAAAGCACTTGCTGTGCAGCTCCCTGGCTGAGAAAGAGGCCCCTTTGCTCATTTTAATCCCTACTGCCTACCTACACCGTCTTTTTTGGGCTCTCAATTGACACCTCAATATTCCACAGCTCCTGGAAGCTGCCTTCATGCCTCACCTACTGCTGAACTAGAACTCGTGGCTTTCTGTCCAGTGCCCTTGACCCTTACAGCAGATATTTGTTTTTGTTTTTGTTGATACAACTTTTATTAAGAATTGTAAACAGAATATAAAAAGTAACAAGAACTAATTCATAGTAAAAATAAAAAAAGAAAAAAAAGTCAAAAGTATAAAAAGAAAAAATAGAAATAGAAGTTACTCCCATTTTCCTTTACAGGAAGTATAATTACAAACACAAAATTACCTCTTACTCTATGGTTACAAAAACAAATTCTCTTTTTTCTATTACCTATTTGTTTCTAATCAAAACCAAAAGTCTAAGTTCATGCAAAAAGTCTCTAAGGGGTTTCAGTCAGCAATAAATGTAGAGAGTGCCTTAAGGAAGTCTACTTAGCCATCTCTGTAATTTCATCATCTTCGCCAACCATTCCTCCCTTGTGGGCAATCTGAAGTCTTTCCACTTTTCTGCATGTAATAATCTTGCTGCAGTTATCATATATAAAAACAAACTTCCATGACTTTGTCCGGCTGTTTGTCT
Source organism: Python bivittatus (assembly GCF_059951505.1). Lineage (NCBI taxonomy): Eukaryota > Metazoa > Chordata > Lepidosauria > Squamata > Pythonidae > Python > Python bivittatus. Next base: position 1,504,762 of record NW_028277105.1, read on the forward strand.
ATCAATCCCAAAAGAAAAGCCTCCAGTTTCAATTGTATATTAATACGCTGGATTTCTGTTTCTGCTGCCTTCGAGTCAGTCTTGACGCTTGGCAACTGCCTGGACTGGTCCCTGCAGTTTTCTCGGCAAGGTTTTTCAGAAGTGGGTGGCCATTGCCTGCTTCCTAGGGCTGAGAGAGAGGAGTGGCCTAAGGTCACCCAGCTGGCTTCGTGCCTTTTCCCAGACACATGCCAGATGCTTTAAGCACTACACCAAACTGCCTCTTCTTACACCTGACACTCCCCACAAAATCTTCCCATTTAGCTGTTCCTGCTGCTCCAACAGTAAATTCAAACCTGCACCTTTCAAGATCTAGGCCAACATCTTTGCAATTGACTCCCCGTTACTCTTCCAGGAAGAAGTCTTTTCCGTCTTAAAATCTGAGCTTAAAACTTTTATTCTGAGGAAATGGAGTCTTCCCGTGATGGGGGGCTTGTGGCTTCTGGCCTGGCCCTGGGAACCAACTCCTCTGGCTTTTATATTGTCTGTTGTTGAATTTTCCTTGATTTTATTAGTTATATATTGGTAATAGGTTTTGTGGAATCTAATTTATCTTTTTTTTTATTGCAAACGGGTTGTTGGGTATTCCACTGTTCCCTTAGTGTCAGTTTTAAGGTGTCTCCTTTGTATTTTTGTAACTTCAAATTCAATTAATGTTCCTTTCTTTCTGTTCTGCACTTAATTCTTAAGTCTGAGATAAATTATTGTTATTAGTATCCTAAGACTCATACCCGCTGCCGCACTTTCTTGCCTTCTGTGGGTTTGGTTTTACCAATGAGACATCTCCCAATAGGAAAAGAAAATGAAGCCTTCACAGATTGGTAATCAAAAGAAACACACTCCCTGCTATAAACAATTGCAGTAGACAGCCAGCCATGAACTCTTCCAAGTCATTCCATTCCATTCCATTCCATTCCATTCCATTCCATTCCATTCCATTCCATTCCATTCCATTCCATTCCATTCCATTCCATTCCATTCCATGTTTTTCCCCAAAGACATCACTATTCCATAGCCACGAAGTATAATTGGTCCTCACTGGGGTGGGCTCTAAACATTGTTTTAGAATGCGAGATTTTACATAATGGTTTGGCCCTCTCAAAGATCCAGAGGCTGTTCAACCATTTCAAGTGTTTGCAGCTCCTAACCATAATAAAATGTGACATGAAAAGAGGTGTGCACAAAAATCTGGCACCAAAAACGAGTGAGAGACAGAAAGGAAGAGAGAACTAAATAGAATTTGAAAAGTTTACAGTTCAAAAACCTGGCAAATGTTTAAATCTGAACCCATTTGGAGATTGAGGATCAGGCCAAGAGAGCCTCTTGGTTCCTCCTCGCCCTTGGTGTGATCCTGGTTGTTGGGTGTCCTTCTGGAAAGTGATCATATGCAATGTGATCTACTAGGAAAAAAAAGGATTATCATCTGATCTCCGAATTGTGTTACTGAAATGAACAAACCTTGAATTCTTTGGTGTCCTCTAAACTCAGTAAAACCAGGATTGTTCATCGGCATAGCTAAAATGCCACTTGGCTGCTCCAAATAATTTTCCTCCCTTTACTTGAAGGGATTTTTTGGAAACATTTCAAAGGAAGTCCTGAGAGAGGAGTGAAAGAGATGGAAACGTCTCCCATGTGTTGGGAAGAGAGCTTTACATTGCCTTGCCCACACGTTGACAGCAAACCTGGCACTGCCCATTTCTTTTCCTTGTCAAAAGCTATTAATACATGTTATGTTAAGCTCCATTAAGTAACATTCTCCATTTTTTTCTTTCCTCCCTCGTTTGTAATACTGAGACATGTTTCACTAAAAAGAATCAGGCCAGAAACTAAAGTTAATTTCTCAGCTGGATTTCCAATGGGATTTTGTTGTGTGCGATAAGGGAGGAATTTTGGGTGAAGCACTCTCTGTGGCCTGGCTGTTTGAATGGTTTCTACCCTTCAAATGGCCAGTGTAAACCTGCATGATTTATAAGGCCAGAACTAGTACTGAAACTTTTCCCACAATCCGGACACTCATATGGTTTCTCTCCTATGTGAGTCCTCTGGTGTCCCACCAGTTCGGAATTCCAAATGAAATTTTTCCCACAGTCTGGACACTCATACAGTTTCATACATATTAATGGGTCTTACGCAATCCATTTTTACAATTGAAACATTTTCCACTGTACAATTTTTTCTCTCACATCTCCACCGCCAAGGAGGATGCAACAAAAATCTCAGCATCTTGGCACTGCTGTCACCCACCAGCCATCAAACACTAACTAGCAGGCACCTCCAAGCAAACAAGATCACAGCAGGGGTTGTTAATAAGCCTGAAGATCCTATGCTCAAAACCACAATGCCTTTTCTCCTCAACTCAATATTCTATCTACAGGTCTTATCCATCCTGTTCAATTGCAACTCAGAACAGTCTTCAGATGTGAAATTTTACAGTTGTCACTGCCACAAATGTCCCTAATATGTTCTCCATTTTAAGAGTTTCTGTGATATTTGTGATTCATCCTTGCCACAATCTGATACTCCTTGCACTTAATTTCTGGAGGTGTTAGGAAAAGATGAACTTTGAACCCTCTTTACCTGTCCTCTCATATCACTTTCTTCATATTTGAGGAACCACAATCTCTAACTGAAGCAAAAGTGCTTCTATCTTTTCTTTAATGTATGTTTAAGGACCTGCAGCAACTTATTGGAGCCTCCCAGAAACGCTCGCTATGACTCCCAGATATTTTCTACAAAGGTTATGCTGACTGGGGAGTTCTGGGGCTCAAAATCTGGAGGACACCCAGGTTGAAGAAGGCTGAAACTCTGCATGTTGCATTTCTAAGATTTATGATTATCAATATGCAAAAAACACTTCCCAAAAGCCTTTTTGAAGTAACTGCACCATTTCTGCAAAAGTACGTATCCAGTTAACCTCTGCTGACAGCCAGATGCGTATACTTAACCTTCATCAAATTAACATTTTCTATTTTTTCTCTCCTCCCCCATGTCTGATACTGAGATACGTTTTACTAAAAAGAATCAGCCCAGAAATTAAATAGTTAACTTCTCAGCTTCACATCCAATGGGAGATCAGTAATGAAATTCAAGATTTTCTACACACATCAACTTCTGCCTCATGCGTTTTTTCTTGTGTGCGGTAAGGCGGAAATATTGCGTGAAGCAGCGTCCGCAGTCTGGGCATTTGAATGGTTTCTCCCCTGTGTGTAAACCTACATGATTTATAAGGCTAGACCTATTTTTTTTTTTTGTCTGTGCTCAGTCATTGCTGACCCTGCAGTGACTGCTTGGACGAGTCCTTGCAGTTTTCAAGGCAACTTTTTTTCGGAAGTGGTTTGCCAGAGCCTCCTTCCTAGGGCAGAGCCCAGCTGGCGAGCGCAGGAGGCGGGGTTTCCGTTGCTTCGCGCCCTTTTCGGGTGCGCACGGTTTTTCGCGCTTACCGGCAACTGCTCCTAACTCCTTTTTTTTGCAAGGCGCCGCCAGCATTTTTCCTCCCACCGGAGTGAGAGTCCCCATTTATCTACTCACGTAAGTTTTCGAACTATTGGGTTGACAGGAACTGGGGAGGAAACAGGAGCTCACCCTGTTTAACGCGAAGGCTGGACTCGAACCGCTGAAGCGTCGACCATATCTGGCCGGCAACTTTCAGCGTCATTAAGCCGCTGCGCCACCGCGTCCCCCTTAGGGGGGTTAATAGACCTATTAGTGAAACCTTTTCCCACAATACAGACACTCATACGGTTTCTCTCCGGTGTGAGTCCTTTGGTGTTTCACCAGGCTGGACTTCCAACTGAAACTTTTCCCACAATCGAGACATTCATACGGTTTCTCTCCAGTGTGAGTCCTCTGGTGTATCACCAGGTAGGAATTCTGACTGAAACTCTTCCCACAATACAGACACTCATATGGCTTCTCTCCTGTGTGAGTCCTCTGGTGTATCACCAGGTTTGAATTCTGACTGAAACTCTTCCCACAATCCGGACACTCATACGGTTTCTCCCCGGTGTGAGTCCTCTGGTGTATCACCAGGTTGAAATTCTTACTGAAAGTTTTCCCACAATCTGGACACTCATACGGTTTCTCTCTGGTGTCAGTCCTTTGGTGTTTCACCAGGCCGGACTTCCAACTGAAACTTTTCCCACAATCTAGACATTCATACGGTTTCTCTCCAGTGTGAGTCCTCTGGTGTATCACCAGGCTGGAATTCTGACTGAAACTTTTCCCACAATACAGACACTCATATGGCTTCTCCCTGGTATGCGTCCGCTGGTGTATCACCAGGTAGGAATTCTGACTGAAACTTTTCCCACAAACCGGACACTCATATGGTTTTTCTCCAGTGTGAGTCCTCTGGTGTATCACCAGGTTGGAATTCTTACTGAAAGTTTTTCCACAATCTGGACACTCATACGGTTTCTCTCTGGTGTCAGTCCTTTGGTGTTTCACCAGGCTGGACTTCCAACTGAAACTTTTCCCACAATCTAGACATTCATGCGGTTTCTCTCCAGTGTGAGTCCTCTGGTGTATCACCAGGTAGGAATTCTGACTGAAACTTTTCCCACAATACAGACACTCATATGGCTTCTCCCTGGTATGCGTCCTCTGGTGTATCACCAGGTAGGAATTCTGACTGAAACTTTTCCCACAAACCGGACACTCATACGGTTTCTCTCCAGTGTGAGTCCTTTGGTGTTTCACCAGGTAGGAATTCTGACTGAAACTTTTCCCACAAACTGGACACTCATACGGTTTCTCTCCAGTGTGAGTCCTCTGGTGTATCACCAGGTAGGAATTCTGACTGAAACTTTTCCCACAAACCGGACACTCATACGGTCTCTCTCCTATGTGAGTCCTGTGATGTCTCACCAGGTTAGAATTCTGCCTGAAACGTTTCCCACAAACCAGACACTCATATGGTTTCTCTCCAGTGTGAGTCCTTTGGTGTTTCACCAGGCTTGACTTCGAACTGAAATTTTTCCCACATTCCGGACACTCATACGGTTTCTCCCCAGTGTGAGTCCTCTGGTGCATCACCAGGCTGGAATTCTGACTGAAACTTTTCCCACAAACCGGACACTCATACGGTTTCTCTCCTGTGTGAGTCCTCTTGTGATTCACCAGGTAGGAATTCTGACTGAAACTTTTCCCACAAACCAGACACTCATACGGTTTCTCTCCTGTGTGAGTCCTTTGGTGTATCACCAGCTCGGAATTACAAATGAAACTTTTCCCACAAACCGGACACTCATATGGTTTCTCCCCAGTGTGAATCCTCTGGTGTATCACCAGGTGGGAATTCTGACTGAAACCTTTCCCACAATCCGGACACTCATACGGTTTCTCTCCAGTGTGAGTCCCCTGGTGTATCACCAGGTGGGAATTCTGACTGAAACTTTTCCCACAATCCGGACACTCATATGGTTTCTCTCCAGTGTGAGTCCCCTGGTGTATCACCAGGTGGGAATTCTGACTGAAACTTTTCCCACAAACCAGACACTCATACGGTTTCTCTCCAGTGTGAGTCCCCTGGTGTATCACCAGGTGGGAATTCTGACTGAAACTTTTCCCACAAACTGGACACTCATATGGTTTCTCTCCGGTGTGAGTCCTTTGGTGTTTCACCAGGTTGGACTTCGCACTGAAATTTTTCCCACATTCCGGACACTCATACAGTTTCTCTCCTGTGTGAGTACTCTGGTGTATCACCAGGTAAGAATTCTCCCTGAAATTTTTCCCACAATCCGGACATTCATACGGTTTCTCTCCTGTGTGAGTCCTCCGATGTCTCACCAGGTTAGAATTGTGCCTGAAACTTTTCCCACAAACCGGACACTCATACGGTTTCTCTCCGGTGTGAGTCCTCTTGTGATTCACCAGGGTGGCGTGCTTGCTAAAGCTTTTGCCACATTGACAGCACTGGTACGGCTTCTCTCCGGTGTGGGTCCTTTTATGCTCAAAAAGTTGGGAGCTGTATCGAAAGACCTTCCCACACTCGGCGCATTCATATAGCTTTTCTCCGGTGTGGATCCTCTCATGCATAACCAGCCGTGATCTGCAATCTGTGCTTTTCCCACAATATGCATAGCTATGGGGCTTTTCCACCACTGATATTCTTGGATTCTCAAGGAGGTCAAAAATATTTCTGATCCCTTGTTGGATGGTGCTTTGATTCAAGCTAATGTTTCCTTCCTCATAGCATGAGGCTTGCATTTCTATCTGCCCTACGTGGCTATCCATGTGACCTCTTCGTTCCATTGACTTCCAGATATTTCCTTCTTTTTCGGAATTTGGAAATTATCCCCCTTGACAGTTTTCATGTAATGTTTCATTGAGCTCCATATACTCAATTTTTTCCAGTTTAAAATTCTCTTCCTGTTTTTCTGTCCCTTGTCTATCACCTCTTAGGGAAGGAGAAGAGTTTTGTGGCTCTCTGGAGGAAGTGGAAAAGATTTTGACTGTTGGCTTCATTAACTTTCCTTTTTAATGCTGCTTGTGATTCTCAGTTGTCCAGAATGTTCTCCTTGGCATCCTCTTTCTCTAGAAGATTCCATAAAAATCTTAGTTTAATTATTGTTGATAAAATGGCTGCACAACATGTGAAAACAACAAGGGAAAAAAAGCATAGATTACAGTGAAAAGGCAAATATGCCCAAATGCTAGATTAACCTTCAACATTCATTATGATCATTTGGAACACAGAAGACTAGTGAGATCCAAGTCCAAATACCCACTCAGCCATGAAACCCACTTGTTGACTTGGGTCAATCACAAATCCTTAGTACTGCAAAGGGCCATCATCAAATGCAGCTGGAGGTGCTGGCGATAGATTCTACACATACACACATATGCATGCAGAGAGAAATACAGATATACACAGCTACAAATGTAAGTATGGAGAAAACGTATTTCTATTTCAGCCTCCAAAATGTCTCAGAAGTGGGTATGGTCAAACTTTTGGGTCAAATTCTAGAGGGGTGGGGGCTTTAACAGATTTCATGGTGCCCAAAGCCTCTGCGAGATTTAAAGCACTGGTTTTTCCCATTAAATTCCGCAGCTCCAAATGAGAAAGGGAAGAAAATACTGTTTACACCCACTCCGGTGACATCACAATACAGGGAGTCCTCATTTGCCAACCACAATTGGAACTGGCAAATCTGTCGTTAAGCAGTGTGGTCATTAAGCATGATGTCACGTGACTGCACCAACTTACAACATCGTTTCCAGCTGAAATTGTTAAGTGGATCACCGTGGATCATTAAGCGCAACATCACATAACTAGGACTTGCAACTTGCTGCCTGCTACCCCATTGAGCTTGTTTGCCAGAAGCCAGCTGTGAAGGTTGCAAATGGCGATCGCGTGAGTGGGGGACACTTCGAGGGCCGTTGGTAGGTCCCCTTTTTCTGCGCCTTCGTAACTTTGAAAGGTCACCGAAGGGGTAAGCAAGGACTACCTATAAAACTGAACATCCCAAATGGTCCTCAGTAGACGTTAAAAAAATGCTGGGTTAAGCAGAATTCAACCTGGTTAATACATGGATGGGAGACCACTAGGAAATCCCCTGAATGTTTCCTGGACTTGGAAGGGAAAAAAAAACCTGAGAGGACAGCGGTGGCAGAACAGTCCCATATTGTTGCCAAACCAACAACATGTCCATAAAATCACAAGGAGTCAATCCTAACGTGAAGGAGACTCTAAATCTCCCAACCACCAGAAAATTCCTTGCACCAGTTCTAAAGCCTGCAGCACCCGAGGAATAAGATTTGGGGAGGGAAGGAAAATGGAGCAGCCGACGTTTTTCAGCATAGCTGCTCATCAGATTCTGCACCGTGGAGGAGACAACGCAGCCCCGCTTGCTCCCGGCCTCTCCTCCGACCTCTCCTTCACTCACCTGCCAGCTGCTGCTTCGACCTGGGAAGAACAGGAGAGGGCCCCGCACCCCACTACCCTCCCATGGAGAAGCCGGAAGAGGAAGTTCCTCTGCCCTTCTCCTCTCCTCCCACGTCCCCTCTAGCAACCCATCCTCTATTGCTTTAACTCCCTTCAGCTCGGCCGCTCCCCTCCCGTTGCAGGTCAGGACTCAGCGACCACAGACGCCGCTGCTGCATCGACAGCTTTGTAGGCGCCGGTCGTGCTTATTTACACAGCGCCACCTAGCGGCATACGGCTGCAAAACACACTCGTCCGGTCTCTACCCGAAGGCGCTTGCAAGATGTTTTTTTCATTGATTACATGCCATCGAGTCGCGCTCGAGATAAAACTCTTCTTGGAAACTGATCGTGGTTTGAAGTCCGTGCCTCAGAGAAACCCAGACCAAAATTTCCCGTCCACATTCCTCAGCTCTGTGCAGAGGAACAGGGAGTTTTTGTCAATGCACAGTTGTCAAGCAGTACCCAGATCCTCAAGGGCTCCGTGGTCCAGATGGGATCCACGGGAATGAGAGAGGACCAACAGACCAGGTTTTTTACTGCCTGCTACACAATTCCATCTGAGGGAGCCAAACTCCAAGACCCTTTTTGAAACTGGAGAGCCAAGGGAGCAAAATGTTAATTCAAATGTTCATCCTTTTTTTTCCACTTCATCGCAGGCTAAGAATTTTTTATTCTTTCTTTTCAACTCGGTACCTCAATAATTGGGAGCATCTGCAGGGAAAAGCCTTGGAATTAAAGTGTTACTGAATATTTTTGCATTAAAAAAATTGATCCAAACACTGATCTATGCTTCTGACGGTCCCCTCCACATATGGGGCCTGGGGAAAATGGACCTCTGCCCTCCCCTTTAAAAAGCCGGGTCAAAATAGCATCAACCATATGTAAGAGTGGAATTAGTAGGCTCTGAAGTGCCCCAAGATTTACAAACCCGTTAAAATACTAAAAGAAATTTTTACGGAAAGTGAAAGCTATAAAAGCGGAGGGGAGAGACTCAGGGCTATTCAGTGCCTGAGGACAGACTCGGAATTCGGAGGAATCCTGAAAACTGGGAAGGGGAGAATGTAATGGAATAACAAGGAGCAGCAAGATTGGCTGGATAGAATTCTAAACAGAAACGCTCCACGCAAGATTTTATTCCAACCACTTAAGCCTCTTGGGAGACCAACCAACCCAGCTATTGTGCACACACCAGTCCGTTTCCCCAAAATGCACTGCATGGAATTATTAGTGCTCCCAGGCCTGTCCCTTGATCTGAAATTCTTTTATCTTTGCATATATCACAGCAACGCCCTTTATCTCTTGGAAAGGCAAATAAAGATCTTTTTCTCCCAGGCACTGGCACATCATATAAAGCTCAGAGCCGGGATGGTGTCATTTTGTAAGCACAGTGTTTGACTTCCACCAGGAAGACTCAATTTCCAATTGCCGGTCAGTAACGAGCAAGTAGGATTTATCCTTCTCCCTCTCTTTTTTACAAAAATGTTAGTGATGATTGAAAAAATAGCATTATGTACCAATCAAATTCTTCCAGATAATAAGCCACAGAAAGTTCAAGAAATCTGGAGGACAAGCAAGTACAAAACAAATGAAGTGAAACGTTTGATCTGGAGATGAGACCACACTGCAGAGTACTTAAATATTTTAGTCAAACAAATTACAATCATCTCTTAGGCTTTTCTGGGGGGAAGAAACTTCTACAAATATTTAAGACAAGGTCTTTAAAAAGCATCCGCTGCGGTACGTTATTTGTCTTTTAATTAAAAAGAAGGTATTGAAACCTACTAAATACTAATTTTTGTACATCCAAGGAACTACGTAATAATACTTTATATACACACACACACGCCTACATGGATCCTAGGTGTACTGACATTTAATGAAATAACCTAGAACTGTGCAATTTGAGGGGCTATCACAACATAATTAACGGTTCTCATGAAACAGCGTATCTTTAGAAACATTACTGGACCATCGTAGCACCCAGGCAGGGGCAATGCAACCATTCGTATTGTAAGGAATGGTTGGACTAACTGCTTATTTTGCTTCTGTACCTCAAGCTTCTGCTGACTGTAAAGGGACATTTTTAACATTTTGGAGAGGTACAAAAGGAAATGGAAAGATGCGGTTAAGCTAAAGGCCAAATGGAGCTCCAAGCCAAGGGAAAGTTTTATTCCTTTCTGGTGGACACCAGAGCAACATACACTGTTTTTGACTGGCCCACGATGTCCCGTTTAAAATCTCAATCTACCCCCATCGTGGGAGTTTTTGGAAAATCTGAAAAAGCACCCCGGAGTGTTTGAGTATCCAACACGAGAGGTCCCTCTTTGGAATACTCCTTTTTAGTTTTGCCTCAATGTCCCGTAAATTCTTTTGGGACGTGACCTCCTTGGAAAAATTGGGAGCTTCACTCCAATATACCCCAGAGGGAGTTAGCCTGGAAATCCCACCAGATAGAGTCTTTTTATGTTTTCTTGAGACAGCAATAATTAAACCTTTCCCTTAAAAGGAGTGAACCCAGACATTTGGTACCAGAAAATACCTGGGTTTGTGAAGTTTGCTGTTCCTCATATGCCTAAGTTGTTACCAGATGCCAGTCCAGTGTCTGTACGACAGTTTCCAATTAAAAGGGAGGCACGATTGGGAATAAAGCCATTTATTGAACTGTTTTTGGAACATGGCATTTTAAGGATTGTCCAGTCGCCATGGTCAATACCAATTTTCCCTGTAGCCAAGCCTGATGGTTCTTGGAGAAGGGTCCAGAATCTCCAAGAAATAAATGTTGGCATCCAGACTCTTTGTCCTGTTGTGGCCAAGCCCTATACCCTGCTGACTACCCTTTCCCATCGCCAGCAGTGGTACGCAGTAATTGATTTGAAGGATGCCTTCTTTTGCATCCCCTTGGCTGTTGAGAGTCAAGCAGATTTTGCCTTTGAATGGGAAGACCCCGAGTCCGGCCACAAATGTCAACTCATGTGGACCAGACTTCCCCAAGGCTATAAAAATAGTCCAACAGTTTTTGCTGCTGCCCTTTTTGCCAACCTGAAGACCTGCTTCTGGCAGCAGAGACTGAAAAGGAGTTAACTGAAACCTCCATTCGACTCCTAAACCATTTGGCCCATAGAGGATATACAGTGTCCCAGAAGAAAGTACAGTGGGTCCAACCAAAAGTCCAATACCTGGGATACGTTCTAGAAAAAAGCAGGAGATTACTCCACCCAAGTAGGATTCAAGACATCTCATCGCTGCCTATTCCATGCAACCAATGACAAATTAGGACCTTCTTGGGAATCACAGGATATTCCAGACTGTGGATTCCAATGTATTCATTGATTGCCAAGCCATTATACCCACTTATCCATAAAGATTCAACATTTGATTGGACAGGAGAACATTTCAGAACCTGGAAGACTCTTAAGGACTCTTTGATAAAAACTGCTGCTCTTGCCCTGCCTGATCAGAGTAAAGGTTTTGAACTGTTTGTTACAAAACAAAAAGGCTGTCCCCTAGATGTTTTACTGCAGAAGGTGGGCCCCGAGAAAGTGCCCACTGCATAGATTGCCTGCTATTGCAGAACCCATTGAGGACCCTCCTGAAGATGACCCACTTTATGCTTCCCCAAATTAACTGCTGTTTGACAGTGCCCAATATCATATTCAAGCTCTTATTCTTACCCTCAAGAACTGCCATTCACGAGTTCCAGCTGCCTCGCCTAAAGAACCTTTGCATCTGTGTTATTCCTTGGATGTGGGCGATTGAATTTTGATAAAAGTATTTCAAAGAAAAATTGCTTAGCTCCTTGTTGAAAGGGACTGTTCCAAATCTTGCTGACTACAAACACTGCTGTGAAGTGTCAAGATCCAGATTCCTGGGTGCACGCCTTGCACTGTAAGAAAGTATGACCCCAGACGAGGAGACTAAGAAGCCCACAAAGGAAGTTGCCAAAGCAGAGAAGAATACAAGTCTTTTTCTACAATTGTTAAGGAAACAGCTGCAGAAGGAGAAGTAAGTGCTAGAAACCTCTGCTCTCCTCAGACCCTTCGCCGTAGAGCCAGCCATAGTTTTGCGGTTTCTGTTACGACGACTCTGCAAGGACAACCCATATCTGCTGATTGACTTTCAGTATTTTAATTGACTGTTATGAGGGAGGCTCAAAAATGTATAAGAGAAACCTATTACATCAGAAAATGTTTAATGCCTGCAGTATGGATAATAGTTGTATTATTGTATCATGTTTTATAGTTTGCTGTTTTACCACCAGGAAAAACTGAAACTGCCTTGTGATGTTCCTTTTCACGATATTTTGTATTCCTTTTGTTGTATCTTGCCTTTTTAATGATTTGTAAATGTTCACTGTCAACCAAGGTAGAAACAAATGTTTCCATAATGATGCAAACAGCCAAATGTTTATGGTCCCACAGTGTATCTATGCCTGGTGTTCTGACCTTTGAAATTCCTTCTATACCTCCTGATTTTTTATCCTCCTATACCTGATGTGGTTCTCCTGACTTCTAGGTTCTGCTTGGGTAAGAAAAATGCTATTTGTACTGATGTGTGCGTTTGCAGGACTGATTTTCATTCCCTGTGTAATTCCCCTGGTGCAAAGAATGGTTCCACCTGCCATTTCTGACCTGACTGTTATGGCGTCTCCAACAGGCCAACTGTTAGATAAACATCCCGCAGGAGTATTGTTCCTAAAACCCATCCCTAAGGGATGTGTTCCCCTGATATAAACGCCATAGGAAGCATCCTATGGTCAAATTAAAAGGGAGGAATGTAAGGAATGGTTGGACTAACTGCTTATTTTGCTTCTGTATCTCAAGCTTCTGCTGATTGTAAAGGGACATTTTTAACATTTTGCAGAGGTACAAAAGGAAATGGAAAGATATGGTTAAGCTAAAGGCCAAATGTTTTGCTTGTACGCATTTCCTGAGCATGCATGAACTTTTGCACCTGCTCTTGCTTCTAACCACACTATGCAACCAGATCCTTTGCACGATTTGGGGCAAGCTAGATTGCAAAGCCTTTTATGAAAAACCCCGGTAGCAAGTGAGGGCTAGAAACTTGACTATTGGTTTATACTGCTTAAGCTAATGTTTTGACAACCCTAGAAGGCAGGCACACGGGTGTGTGCATGTGTGACCCTCCTCCTAGATGCTTCCTGATGACATAAAAGGTATAAAAGCTGTTGTAAACAGTTCTGGGTGTGGCTGTTCTCTGTCTTTTCTCTGCCAGCCGGACAGAGAGTGGTCCACCCTGCTTTTCTCTTGGCCAACAATAAAAGCTGAACTTTCTTTGGAAAAACCTCGGTATGGAGTCTCATTGGAAATTGTGGAATCCAGGCTGGCGAACCTTACAGTATTATCTTGGAGTGGTTAACAGCTACCAGCAAAGGCCATTACTAACCACAATGGGGACCAGAAACCCCGTCGCTAAAAATGATGCAGTTCTAAAGCAAAACATCACGTGACTGCGTTGACTTAAGATGTGATTGTTAAGCAAATCACCCATGGTTTCCTGCTAGCTTCCACTGATTTTGCTTCTCAGAAGCTGGCCGCAACCGTCATAAACATGCGCTGGTTGCCAAGCACCCAAGTCACAATCATGTGACTGCAAGGACACTGTGACAGCCGCAACTACGAGGAACGGCCATGAGTCTCCTCATTCACCACCATCTTAACTCTGAACGGTCGCTGAATGAATGCTTGTTAAGTGAGGACTACCTGTACACTTTTGTTACCCATGTCTTGCATTTCTATGGCTCCAGTCCAACACTTGCTTTGTTTGCACTCACTTCAAATCACGTTCACAGTACTCTCTATAATCCCTACAATCTTGCGTGCCGTTTTCAGTAACTCAGCGTTCCTCATTCACACTCCGGGAACAGTGTGTTGCAAGTGAAGCTCAGCCCACCTTTTGAACACAAATGCTGGAGCAGTGGACTTCCTGCCCTGGAAAGGGTTAGACTAGAGGATGCAGAGATCCCTCCCAGCTCTCTGACTGACTATGTCGTATCTCCTCCCAAACAGTTTCTGTTATGCTTAATTAGCGACAACCCTAATTAAAGCTTTGGCTGCAACTAGAGCTCACCTATGACTTTTTCCCTCTCTATATCTTTGTATAGTACATCAAATTTGATATAATAAGAATGGTTTTGATACCTTTGGAATATTTCCATTTTGCACTGTTATTTTCATATTCTCACTTTCCTTTCACAGAGCTCTTCCTGAAATCCTGTTTGGCCCTCATAGGTTCATCACCTACTGATCCACTGATTTTTGGAAGCAAATCCTTTTGTCTCCAGAGTATTTCTTCTAGTTAAGTCTCCTAGGTCTAATAAGGTTGCCTCTTTGGCTGAAAATAATCTGGCCAGCCAGAAGCAAACAATGGTTTCTCTCCAGGGCAGTGTTTGAATTCTAAAGTCCCAGAGCACTTTAGCTTTTTCATTTTCTATTACTTTGTCAGTTTTGTGGTCCCACCAGTTCTTGCTTGCAGGCAAATCATATTTCTTGCAGATATTCCAATGCACCATTGTAGCTACTTTGGCATGCCATTGTTTGTAGTCACTCTGTGCAATCGTCTTGCAGTGTTTGTTCTTAAGGCTTGGTCTTGTGCAGCCAGAATTAGTCCCTTTGTCTCTTTCTTCAACTTTCCTGCTCTTAGCCACTGCCAGGTCTTGTTATCAGCTTTGCCTGCTAGCTTTCTGAGGAATGGCCACGTCATCCTTTGCCTTGCTCTCCAGGGCAGACTCTTGGAAGTTTTCTAAGATCACAGGAGGACGATCAAGCTTTTCTTGCACTCAGCACCCTGACGGTTTTTTCCCCTGCATGTGTCTCCTTGAGCAGAGTTCTAACTGAACTCTGACGTTGTGACTGAACAGTTTGGGCATCTGAATGGCTCCCCCCCCGTGTGCAAACTTACATGACTTATTAAATTAGAGCTAGTTGTGAAATCTTTCCCACAATCTGGACATTCATACGGTTTCTCCACAGGAATTCTGACTGAAACTTTTCCCGCACTCCAAACATTCATATGGTTTCTCCCTAGTTTGACTCCTCTGGGGTATCACCAGGTGGGAATTCCGACTGAAACGTTTCCCACAATCCGGACACTCGCACCCTTTCTCTCCCACGTGCAACTTCATATGGCTGGTAACATTCGAACTAGTACTGAAGCTTTTCCCACACTCAGGACATTCAGAAAGTTTCTCCCTAGCGCGAGTCCTCTTGTAATTCACCAGGGTGGTGTGCTTGAGAACAATTTTGCCACAATGAGAGCACTGGTAGTGATGGCAGGCATTCAGGAAAGGGTGGATTATGCGGGTGTGAATTTTGTGAGGTAAATTGGAAGCGTGTTGAAAGTACCTCAGGTTAGATGGGAAAAGCCAGATGATACCGGTCTGAGGGAGGCAGAAAGGGATTCTCTGTTGTTGAATTTTCCTTGATTTTATTAGTTATATATTGGTAATAGGTTTTGTGGAGTCTAATTTATCTTTTTTTAATTGCAAACGGGTTGTTGGGTATTCCACTGTTCCCTTAGTGTCAGTTTTAAGGTGTCTCCTTTGTATTTTTGTAACTTCAAATTCAATTAATGTTCCTTTCTTTCTGTTCTGCACTTAATTCTTAAGTCTGAGATAAATTATTGTTATTAGTATCCTAAGACTCATACCCGCTGCCGCACTTTCTTGCCTTCTGTGGGTTTGGTTTTACCAATGAGACATCTCCCAATAGGAAAAGAAAATGAAGCCTTCACAGATTGGTAATCAAAAGAAACACACTCCCTGCTATAAACAATTGCAGTAGACAGCCAGCCATGAACTCTTCCAAGTCATTCCATTCCATTCCATTCCATTCCATTCCATTCCATTCCATTCCATTCCATTCCATTCCATTCCATTCCATTCCATGTTTTTCCCCAAAGACATCACTATTCCATAGCCACGAAGTATAATTGGTCCTCACTGGGGTGGGCTCTAAACATTGTTTTAGAATGCGAGATTTTACATAATGGTTTGGCCCTCTCAAAGATCCAGAGGCTGTTCAACCATTTCAAGTGTTTGCAGCTCCTAACCATAATAAAATGTGACATGAAAAGAGGTGTGCACAAAAATCTGGCACCAAAAACGAGTGAGAGACAGAAAGGAAGAGAGAACTAAATAGAATTTGAAAAGTTTACAGTTCAAAAACCTGGCAAATGTTTAAATCTGAACCCATTTGGAGATTGAGGATCAGGCCAAGAGAGCCTCTTGGTTCCTCCTCGCCCTTGGTGTGATCCTGGTTGTTGGGTGTCCTTCTGGAAAGTGATCATATGCAATGTGATCTACTAGGAAAAAAAAGGATTATCATCTGATCTCCGAATTGTGTTACTGAAATGAACAAACCTTGAATTCTTTGGTGTCCTCTAAACTCAGTAAAATCAGGATTGTTCATCGGCATAGCTAAAATGCCACTTGGCTGCTCCAAATAATTTTCCTCCCTTTACTTGAAGGGATTTTTGGAAACATTTCAAAGGAAGTCCTGAGAGAGGAGTGAAAGAGATGGAAACGTCTCCCGTGTGTTGGGAAGAGAGCTTTACATTGCCTTGCCCCCATGTTGACAGCAAACCTGGCACTGCCCATTTCTTTTCCTTGTCAAAAGCTATTAATACATGTTATGTTAAGCTCCATTAAGTAACATTCTCCATTTTTTTCTTTCCTCCCTCGTTTGTAATACTGAGACATGTTTCACTAAAAAGAATCAGGCCAGAAACTAAAGTTAATTTCTCAGCTGGATTTCCAATGGGATTTTGTTGTGTGCGATAAGGGAGGAATTTTGGGTGAAGCACTCTCTGTGGCCTGGCTGTTTGAATGGTTTCTACCCTTCAAACGGCCAGTGTAAACCTGCATGATTTATAAGGCCAGAACTAGTACTGAAACTTTTCCCACAATCCGGACACTCATATGGTTTCTCTCCTATGTGAGTCCTCTGGTGTCCCACCAGTTCGGAATTCCAAATGAAATTTTTCCCACAGTCTGGACACTCATACAGTTTCATACATATTAATGGGTCTTACGCAATCCATTTTTACAATTGAAACATTTTCCACTGTACAATTTTTCTCTCACATCTCCACCGCCAAGGAGGATGCAACAAAAATCTCAGCATCTTGGCACTGCTGTCACCCACCAGCCATCAAACACTAACTAGCAGGCACCTCCAAGCAAACAAGATCACAGCAGGGGTTGTTAATAAGCCTGAAGATCCTATGCTCAAAACCACAATGCCTTTTCTCCTCAACTCAATATTCTATCTACAGGTCTTATCCATCCTGTTCAATTGCAACTCAGAACAGTCTTCAGATGTGAAATTTTACAGTTGTCACTGCCACAAATGTCCCTAATATGTTCTCCATTTTAAGAGTTTCTGTGATATTTGTGATTCATCCTTGCCACAATCTGATACTCCTTGCACTTAATTTCTGGAGGTGTTAGGAAAAGATGAACTTTGAACCCTCTTTACCTGTCCTCTCATATCACTTTCTTCATATCTGAGGAACCACAATCTCTAACTGAAGCAAAAGTGCTCCTATCTTTTCTTTAATGTATTTTTAAGGACCTGCAGCAACTTATTGGAGCCTCCCAGAAACGCTCGCTATGACTCCCAGATATTTTCTACAAAGGTTATGCTGGCTGGGGAGTTCTGGGGCTCAAAATCTGGAGGACACCGAAGTTGAAGAAGGCTGAAACTCTGCATGTTGCATTTCTAAGATTTATGATTATCAATATGCAAAAAACACTTCCCAAAAGCCTTTTTGAAGTAACTGCACCATTTCTGCAAAAGTACGTATCCAGTTAACCTCTGCTGACAGCCAGATGCGTATACTTAACCTTCATCAAATTAACATTTTCTATTTTTTCTCTCCTCCCCCATGTCTGATACTGAGATACGTTTTACTAAAAAGAATCAGCCCAGAAATTAAATAGTTAACTTCTCAGCTTCACATCCAATGGGAGATCAGTAATGAAATTCAAGATTTTCTACACACATCATCTTCTGCCTCATGCGTTTTTTCTTGTGTGCGGTAAGGCGGAAATATTGCGTGAAGCAGCGTCCGCAGTCTGGGCATTTGAATGGTTTCTCCCCTGTGTGTAAACCTACATGATTTATAAGGCTAGACCTAGTACTGAAATCTTTCCCACAATCCGGACTCTCATACGGTTTCTCTCCGGTGTGAGTCCTTTGGTGTTTCACCAGGCAGAACTTCCAACTGAAACTTTTCCCACAATCTAGACATTCATACGGTTTCTCTCCAGTGTGAGTCCTCTGGTGTAACACCAGGTAGGAATTCTGACTGAAACTTTTCCCACAAACTGGACACTCATACGGTTTCTCTCCAGTGTGAGTCCTTTGGTGTTTCACCAGTTTGGACTTCGAACTGAAATTTTTCCCACATTCCGGACACTCATACGGTTTCTCCCCAGTGTGAGTCCTTTGGTGTATCACCAGGTCAGAATTCTCCCTGAATTTTTTCCCACAATCCGGACACTCATACGGTTTCTCTCCAGTGTGAGTCCTTTGGTGTTTCACCAGGCTGGACCTCGAACTGAAATTTTTCCCACATTCCGGACACTCATACGGTTTCTCCCCAGTGTGAGTCCTTTGGTGTATCACCAGGCTGGAATTCTGACTGAAACCTTTCCCACAATCCGGACACTCATACGGTTTCTCTCCTGTGTGAGTACTCTGGTGTATCACCAGGCTGGAATTCTGACTGAAACTTTTCCCACAATCCGGACACTCATACGGTTTCTCTCCAGTGTGAGTCCCCTGGTGTATCACCAGGTGGGAATTCCGACTGAAACTTTTCCCACAAACCAGACACTCATACGGTTTCTCTCCAGTGTGAGTCCCCTGGTGTATCACCAGGTGGGAATTCTGACTGAAACTTTTCCCACAAACTGGACACTCATACGGTTTCTCTCCGGTGTGAATCCTTTGGTGTTTCACCAGGTTGGACTTCGCACTGAAATTTTTCCCACATTCCGGACACTCATACAGTTTCTCTCCTGTGTGAGTACTCTGGTGTATCACCAGGTAAGAATTCTCCCTGAAATTTTTCCCACAATCCGGACATTCATACGGTTTCTCTCCTGTGTGAGTCCTCCGATGTCTCACCAGGTTAGAATTGTGCCTGAAACTTTTCCCACAAACCGGACACTCATACGGTTTCTCTCCGGTGTGAGTCCTCTTGTGATTCACCAGGGTGACGTGCTTGCTAAAGCTTTTGCCACATTGACAGCACTGGTACGGCTTCTCTCCGGTGTGGGTCCTTTTATGCTCAAAAAGTTGGGAGCTGTATCGAAAGACCTTCCCACACTCGGCGCATTCATATAGCTTTTCTCCGGTGTGGATCCTCTCATGCATAACCAGCCGTGATCTGCAATCTGTGCTTTTCCCACAATATGCATAGCTATGGGGCTTTTCCACCACTGATATTCTTGGATTCTCAAGGAGGTCAAAAATATTTCTGATCCCTTGTTGGATGGTGCTTTGATTCAAGCTAATGTTTCCTTCCTCATAGCATGAGGCTTGCATTTCTATCTGCCCTACGTGGCTATCCATGTGACCTCTTCGTTCCATTGACTTCCAGATATTTCCTTCTTTTTCGGAATTTGGAAATTATCCCCCTTGACAGTTTTCATGTAATGTTTCATTGAGCTCCATATACTCAATTTTTTCCAGTTTAAAATTCTCTTCCTGTTTTTCTGTCCCTTGTCTATCACCTCTTAGGGAAGGAGAAGAGTTTTGTGGCTCTCTGGAGGAAGTGGAAAAGATTTTGACTGTTGGCTTCATTAACTTTCCTTTTTAATGCTGCTTGTGATTCTCAGTTGTCCAGAATGTTCTCCTTGGCATCCTCTTTCTCTAGAAGATTCCATAAAAATCTTAGTTTAATTATTGTTGATAAAATGGCTGCACAACATGTGAAAACAACAAGGGAAAAAAGCATAGATTACAGTGAAAAGGCAAATATGCCCAAATGCTAGATTAACCTTCAACATTCATTATGATCATTTGGAACACAGAAGACTAGTGAGATCCAAGTCCAAATACCCACTCAGCCATGAAACCCACTTGTTGACTTGGGTCAATCACAAATCCTTAGTACTGCAAAGGGCCATCATCAAATGCAGCTGGAGGTGCTGGCGATAGATTCTACACATACACACATATGCATGCAGAGAGAAATACAGATATACACAGCTACAAATGTAAGTATGGAGAAAACGTATTTCTATTTCAGCCTCCAAAATGTCTCAGAAGTGGGTATGGTCAAACTTTTGGGTCAAATTCTAGAGGGGTGGGGGCTTTAACAGATTTCATGGTGCCCAAAGCCTCTGCGAGATTTAAAGCACTGGTTTTTCCCATTAAGTTCCGCAGCTCCAAATGAGAAAGGGAAGAAAATACTGTTTACACCCACTCCGGTGACATCACAATACAGGGAGTCCTCATTTGCCAACCACAATTGGAACTGGCAAATCTGTCGTTAAGCAGTGTGGTCATTAAGCATGATGTCACGTGACTGCACCAACTTACAACATCGTTTCCAGCTGAAATTGTTAAGTGGATCACCGTGGATCATTAAGCGCAACATCACATAACTAGGACTTGCAACTTGCTGCCTGCTACCCCATTGAGCTTGTTTGCCAGAAGCCAGCTGTGAAGGTTGCAAATGGCGATCGCGTGAGTGGGGGACACTTCGAGGGCCGTTGGTAGGTCCCCTTTTTCTGCGCCTTCGTAACTTTGAAAGGTCACCGAAGGGGTAAGCAAGGACTACCTATAAAACTGAACATCCCAAATGGTCCTCAGTAGACGTTAAAAAAAATGCTGGGTTAAGCAGAATTCAACCTGGTTAATACATGGATGGGAGACCACTAGGAAATCCCCTGAATGTTTCCTGGACTTGGAAGGGAAAAAAAAAACCTGAGAGGACAGCGGTGGCAGAACAGTCCCATATTGTTGCCAAACCAACAACATGTCCATAAAATCACAAGGAGTCAATCCTAACGTGAAGGAGACTCTAAATCTCCCAACCACCAGAAAATTCCTTGCACCAGTTCTAAAGCCTGCAGCACCCGAGGAATAAGATTTGGGGAGGGAAGGAAAATGGAGCAGCCGACGTTTTTCAGCATAGCTGCTCATCAGATTCTGCACCGTGGAGGAGACAACGCAGCCCCGCTTGCTCCCGGCCTCTCCTCCGACCTCTCCTTCACTCACCTGCCAGCTGCTGCTTCGACCTGGGAAGAACAGGAGAGGGCCCCGCACCCCACTACCCTCCCATGGAGAAGCCGGAAGAGGAAGTTCCTCTGCCCTTCTCCTCTCCTCCCACGTCCCCTCTAGCAACCCATCCTCTATTGCTTTAACTCCCTTCAGCTCGGCCGCTCCCCTCCCGTTGCAGGTCAGGACTCAGCGACCACAGACGCCGCTGCTGCATCGACAGCTTTGTAGGCGCCGGTCGTGCTTATTTACACAGCGCCACCTAGCGGCATACGGCTGCAAAACACACTCGTCCGGTCTCTACCCGAAGGCGCTTGCAAGATGTTTTTTTCATTGATTACATGCCATCGAGTCGCGCTCGAGATAAAACTCTTCTTGGAAACTGATCGTGGTTTGAAGTCCGTGCCTCAGAGAAACCCAGACCAAAATTTCCCGTCCACATTCCTCAGCTCTGTGCAGAGGAACAGGGAGTTTTTGTCAATGCACAGTTGTCAAGCAGTACCCAGATCCTCAAGGGCTCCGTGGTCCAGATGGGATCCACGGGAATGAGAGAGGACCAACAGACCAGGTTTTTTACTGCCTGCTACACAATTCCATCTGAGGGAGCCAAACTCCAAGACCCTTTTTGAAACTGGAGAGCCAAGGGAGCAAAATGTTAATTCAAATGTTCATCCTTTTTTTTCCACTTCATCGCAGGCTAAGAATTTTTTATTCTTTCTTTTCAACTCGGTACCTCAATAATTGGGAGCATCTGCAGGGAAAAGCCTTGGAATTAAAGTGTTACTGAATATTTTTGCATTAAAAAAATTGATCCAAACACTGATCTATGCTTCTGACGGTCCCCTCCACATATGGGGCCTGGGGAAAATGGACCTCTGCCCTCCCCTTTAAAAAAGCCGGGTCAAAATAGCATCAACCATATGTAAGAGTGGAATTAGTAGGCTCTGAAGTGCCCCAAGATTTACAAACCCGTTAAAATACTAAAAGAAATTTTTACGGAAAGTGAAAGCTATAAAAGCGGAGGGGAGAGACTCAGGGCTATTCAGTGCCTGAGGACAGACTCGGAATTCGGAGGAATCCTGAAAACTGGGAAGGGGAGAATGTAATGGAATAACAAGGAGCAGCAAGATTGGCTGGATAGAATTCTAAACAGAAACGCTCCACGCAAGATTTTATTCCAACCACTTAAGCCTCTTGGGAGACCAACCAACCCAGCTATTGTGCACACACCAGTCCGTTTCCCCAAAATGCACTGCATGGAATTATTAGTGCTCCCAGGCCTGTCCCTTGATCTGAAATTCTTTTATCTTTGCATATATCACAGCAACGCCCTTTATCTCTTGGAAAGGCAAATAAAGATCTTTTTCTCCCAGGCACTGGCACATCATATAAAGCTCAGAGCCGGGATGGTGTCATTTTGTAAGCACAGTGTTTGACTTCCACCAGGAAGACTCAATTTCCAATTGCCGGTCAGTAACGAGCAAGTAGGATTTATCCTTCTCCCTCTCTTTTACAAAAATGTTAGTGATGATTGAAAAAATAGCATTATGTACCAATCAAATTCTTCCAGATAATAAGCCACAGAAAGTTCAAGAAATCTGGAGGACAAGCAAGTACAAAACAAATGAAGTGAAACGTTTGATCTGGAGATGAGACCACACTGCAGAGTACTTAAATATTTTAGTCAAACAAATTACAATCATCTCTTAGGCTTTTCTGGGGGGAAGAAACTTCTACAAATATTTAAGACAAGGTCTTTAAAAAGCATCCGCTGCGGTACGTTATTTGTCTTTTAATTAAAAAGAAGGTATTGAAACCTACTAAATACTAATTTTTGTACATCCAAGGAACTACGTAATAATACTTTATATACACACACACACGCCTACATGGATCCTAGGTGTACTGACATTTAATGAAATAACCTAGAACTGTGCAATTTGAGGGGCTATCACAACATAATTAACGGTTCTCATGAAACAGCGTATCTTTAGAAACATTACTGGACCATCGTAGCACCCAGGCAGGGGCAATGCAACCATTCGTATTGTAAGGAATGGTTGGACTAACTGCTTATTTTGCTTCTGTACCTCAAGCTTCTGCTGACTGTAAAGGGACATTTTTAACATTTTGGAGAGGTACAAAAGGAAATGGAAAGATGTGGTTAAGCTAAAGGCCAAATGGAGCTCCAAGCCAAGGGAAAGTTTTATTCCTTTCTGGTGGACACCAGAGCAACATACACTGTTTTTGACTGGCCCACGATGTCCCGTTTAAAATCTCAATCTACCCCCATCGTGGGAGTTTTTGGAAAATCTGAAAAAGCACCCCGGAGTGTTTGAGTATCCAACACGAGAGGTCCCTCTTTGGAATACTCCTTTTAGTTTTGCCTCAATGTCCCGTAAATTCTTTTGGGACGTGACCTCCTTGGAAAAATTGGGAGCTTCACTCCAATATACCCCAGAGGGAGTTAGCCTGGAAATCCCACCAGATAGAGTCTTTTTATGTTTTCTTGAGACAGCAATAATTAAACCTTTCCCTTAAAAGGAGTGAACCCAGACATTTGGTACCAGAAAATACCTGGGTTTGTGAAGTTTGCTGTTCCTCATATGCCTAAGTTGTTACCAGATGCCAGTCCAGTGTCTGTACGACAGTTTCCAATTAAAAGGGAGGCACGATTGGGAATAAAGCCATTTATTGAACTGTTTTTGGAACATGGCATTTTAAGGATTGTCCAGTCGCCATGGTCAATACCAATTTTCCCTGTAGCCAAGCCTGATGGTTCTTGGAGAAGGGTCCAGAATCTCCGAGAAATAAATGTTGGCATCCAGACTCTTTGTCCTGTTGTGGCCAAGCCCTATACCCTGCTGACTACCCTTTCCCATCGCCAGCAGTGGTACGCAGTAATTGATTTGAAGGATGCCTTCTTTGCATCCCCTTGGCTGTTGAGAGTCAAGCAGATTTTGCCTTTGAATGGGAAGACCCCGAGTCCGGCCACAAATGTCAACTCATGTGGACCAGACTTCCCCAAGGCTATAAAAATAGTCCAACAGTTTTTGCTGCTGCCCTTTTTGCCAACCTGAAGACCTGCTTCTGGCAGCAGAGACTGAAAAGGAGTTAACTGAAACCTCCATTCGACTCCTAAACCATTTGGCCCATAGAGGATATACAGTGTCCCAGAAGAAAGTACAGTGGGTCCAACCAAAAGTCCAATACCTGGGATACGTTCTAGAAAAAAGCAGGAGATTACTCCACCCAAGTAGGATTCAAGACATCTCATCGCTGCCTATTCCATGCAACCAATGACAAATTAGGACCTTCTTGGGAATCACAGGATATTCCAGACTGTGGATTCCAATGTATTCATTGATTGCCAAGCCATTATACCCACTTATCCATAAAGATTCAACATTTGATTGGACAGGAGAACATTTCAGAACCTGGAAGACTCTTAAGGACTCTTTGATAAAAACTGCTGCTCTTGCCCTGCCTGATCAGAGTAAAGGTTTTGAACTGTTTGTTACAAAACAAAAAGGCTGTCCCCTAGATGTTTTACTGCAGAAGGTGGGCCCCGAGAAAGTGCCCACTGCATAGATTGCCTGCTATTGCAGAACCCATTGAGGACCCTCCTGAAGATGACCCACTTTATGCTTCCCCAAATTAACTGCTGTTTGACAGTGCCCAATATCATATTCAAGCTCTTATTCTTACCCTCAAGAACTGCCATTCACGAGTTCCAGCTGCCTCGCCTAAAGAACCTTTGCATCTGTGTTATTCCTTGGATGTGGGCGATTGAATTTTGATAAAAGTATTTCAAAGAAAAATTGCTTAGCTCCTTGTTGAAAGGGACTGTTCCAAATCTTGCTGACTACAAACACTGCTGTGAAGTGTCAAGATCCAGATTCCTGGGTGCACGCCTTGCACTGTAAGAAAGTATGACCCCAGACGAGGAGACTAAGAAGCCCACAAAGGAAGTTGCCAAAGCAGAGAAGAATACAAGTCTTTTTCTACAATTGTTAAGGAAACAGCTGCAGAAGGAGAAGTAAGTGCTAGAAACCTCTGCTCTCCTCAGACCCTTCGCCGTAGAGCCAGCCATAGTTTTGCGGTTTCTGTTACGACGACTCTGCAAGGACAACCCATATCTGCTGATTGACTTTCAGTATTTTAATTGACTGTTATGAGGGAGGCTCAAAAATGTATAAGAGAAACCTATTACATCAGAAAATGTTTAATGCCTGCAGTATGGATAATAGTTGTATTATTGTATCATGTTTTATAGTTTGCTGTTTTACCACCAGGAAAAACTGAAACTGCCTTGTGATGTTCCTTTTCACGATATTTTGTATTCCTTTTGTTGTATCTTGCCTTTTTAATGATTTGTAAATGTTTACTGTCAACCAAGGTAGAAACAAATGTTTCCATAATGATGCAAACAGCCAAATGTTTATGGTCCCACAGTGTATCTATGCCTGGTGTTCTGACCTTTGAAATTCCTTCTATACCTCCTGATTTTTTTATCCTCCTATACCTGATGTGGTTCTCCTGACTTCTAGGTTCTGCTTGGGTAAGAAAAATGCTATTTGTACTGATGTGTGCGTTTGCAGGACTGATTTTCATTCCCTGTGTAATTCCCCTGGTGCAAAGAATGGTTCCACCTGCCATTTCTGACCTGACTGTTATGGCGTCTCCAACAGGCCAACTGTTAGATAAACATCCCGCAGGAGTATTGTTCCTAAAACCCATCCCTAAGGGATGTGTTCCCCTGATATAAACGCCATAGGAAGCATCCTATGGTCAAATTAAAAGGGAGGAATGTAAGGAATGGTTGGACTAACTGCTTATTTTGCTTCTGTATCTCAAGCTTCTGCTGATTGTAAAGGGACATTTTTAACATTTTGCAGAGGTACAAAAGGAAATGGAAAGATATGGTTAAGCTAAAGGCCAAATGTTTTGCTTGTACGCATTTCCTGAGCATGCATGAACTTTTGCACCTGCTCTTGCTTCTAACCACACTATGCAACCAGATCCTTTGCACGATTTGGGGCAAGCTAGATTGCAAAGCCTTTTATGAAAACCCCGGTAGCAAGTGAGGGCTAGAAACTTGACTATTGGTTTATACTGCTTAAGCTAATGTTTTGACAACCCTAGAAGGCAGGCACACGGGTGTGTGCATGTGTGACCCTCCTCCTAGATGCTTCCTGATGACAAAAAAGGTATAAAAGCTGTTGTAAACAGTTCTGGGTGTGGCTGTTCTCTGTCTTTTCTCTGCCAGCCGGACAGAGAGTGGTCCACCC
Source organism: Python bivittatus (assembly GCF_059951505.1). Taxonomy (NCBI): domain Eukaryota; kingdom Metazoa; phylum Chordata; class Lepidosauria; order Squamata; family Pythonidae; genus Python; species Python bivittatus. Next base: position 1,531,271 of record NW_028277105.1, read on the forward strand.
TGCTTTTCTCTTGGCCAACAATAAAAGCTGAACTTTCTTTGGAAAAACCTCGGTATGGAGTCTCATTGGAAATTGTGGAATCCAGGCTGGCGAACCTTACAGTATTATCTTGGAGTGGTTAACAGCTACCAGCAAAGGCCATTACTAACCACAATGGGGACCAGAAACCCCGTCGCTAAAAATGATGCAGTTCTAAAGCAAAACATCACGTGACTGCGTTGACTTAAGATGTGATTGTTAAGCAAATCACCCATGGTTTCCTGCTAGCTTCCACTGATTTTGCTTCTCAGAAGCTGGCCGCAACCGTCATAAACATGCGCTGGTTGCCAAGCACCCAAGTCACAATCATGTGACTGCAAGGACACTGTGACAGCCGCAACTACGAGGAACGGCCATGAGTCTCCTCATTCACCACCATCTTAACTCTGAACGGTCGCTGAATGAATGCTTGTTAAGTGAGGACTACCTGTACACTTTTGTTACCCATGTCTTGCATTTCTATGGCTCCAGTCCAACACTTGCTTTGTTTGCACTCACTTCAAATCACGTTCACAGTACTCTCTATAATCCCTACAATCTTGCGTGCCGTTTTCAGTAACTCAGCGTTCCTCATTCACACTCCGGGAACAGTGTGTTGCAAGTGAAGCTCAGCCCACCTTTTGAACACAAATGCTGGAGCAGTGGACTTCCTGCCCTGGAAAGGGTTAGACTAGAGGATGCAGAGATCCCTCCCAGCTCTCTGACTGACTATGTCGTATCTCCTCCCAAACAGTTTCTGTTATGCTTAATTAGCGACAACCCTAATTAAAGCTTTGGCTGCAACTAGAGCTCACCTATGACTTTTTCCCTCTCTATATCTTTGTATAGTACATCAAATTTGATATAATAAGAATGGTTTTGATACCTTTGGAATATTTCCATTTTGCACTGTTATTTTCATATTCTCACTTTCCTTTCACAGAGCTCTTCCTGAAATCCTGTTTGGCCCTCATAGGTTCATCACCTACTGATCCACTGATTTTTGGAAGCAAATCCTTTTGTCTCCAGAGTATTTCTTCTAGTTAAGTCTCCTAGGTCTAATAAGGTTGCCTCTTTGGCTGAAAATAATCTGGCCAGCCAGAAGCAAACAATGGTTTCTCTCCAGGGCAGTGTTTGAATTCTAAAGTCCCAGAGCACTTTAGCTTTTTCATTTTCTATTACTTTGTCAGTTTTGTGGTCCCACCAGTTCTTGCTTGCAGGCAAATCATATTTCTTGCAGATATTCCAATGCACCATTGTAGCTACTTTGGCATGCCATTGTTTGTAGTCACTCTGTGCAATCGTCTTGCAGTGTTTGTTCTTAAGGCTTGGTCTTGTGCAGCCAGAATTAGTCCCTTTGTCTCTTTCTTCAACTTTCCTGCTCTTAGCCACTGCCAGGTCTTGTTATCAGCTTTGCCTGCTAGCTTTCTGAGGAATGGCCACGTCATCCTTTGCCTTGCTCTCCAGGGCAGACTCTTGGAAGTTTTCTAAGATCACAGGAGGACGATCAAGCTTTTCTTGCACTCAGCACCCTGACGGTTTTTTCCCCTGCATGTGTCTCCTTGAGCAGAGTTCTAACTGAACTCTGACGTTGTGACTGAACAGTTTGGGCATCTGAATGGCTCCCCCCCCCCCCCGTGTGCAAACTTACATGACTTATTAAATTAGAGCTAGTTGTGAAATCTTTCCCACAATCTGGACATTCATACGGTTTCTCCACAGGAATTCTGACTGAAACTTTTCCCGCACTCCAAACATTCATATGGTTTCTCCCTAGTTTGACTCCTCTGGGGTATCACCAGGTGGGAATTCCGACTGAAACGTTTCCCACAATCCGGACACTCGCACCCTTTCTCTCCCACGTGCAACTTCATATGGCTGGTAACATTCGAACTAGTACTGAAGCTTTTCCCACACTCAGGACATTCAGAAAGTTTCTCCCTAGCGCGAGTCCTCTTGTAATTCACCAGGGTGGTGTGCTTGAGAACAATTTTGCCACAATGAGAGCACTGGTAGTGATGGCAGGCATTCAGGAAAGGGTGGATTATGCGGGTGTGAATTTTGTGAGGTAAATTGGAAGCGTGTTGAAAGTACCTCAGGTTAGATGGGAAAAGCCAGATGATACCGGTCTGAGGGAGGCAGAAAGGGATTCTCTGTTGTTGAATTTTCCTTGATTTTATTAGTTATATATTGGTAATAGGTTTTGTGGAGTCTAATTTATCTTTTTTTAATTGCAAACGGGTTGTTGGGTATTCCACTGTTCCCTTAGTGTCAGTTTTAAGGTGTCTCCTTTGTATTTTTGTAACTTCAAATTCAATTAATGTTCCTTTCTTTCTGTTCTGCACTTAATTCTTAAGTCTGAGATAAATTATTGTTATTAGTATCCTAAGACTCATACCCGCTGCCGCACTTTCTTGCCTTCTGTGGGTTTGGTTTTACCAATGAGACATCTCCCAATAGGAAAAGAAAATGAAGCCTTCACAGATTGGTAATCAAAAGAAACACACTCCCTGCTATAAACAATTGCAGTAGACAGCCAGCCATGAACTCTTCCAAGTCATTCCATTCCATTCCATTCCATTCCATTCCATTCCATTCCATTCCATTCCATTCCATGTTTTTCCCCAAAGACATCACTATTCCATAGCCACGAAGTATAATTGGTCCTCACTGGGGTGGGCTCTAAACATTGTTTTAGAATGCGAGATTTTACATAATGGTTTGGCCCTCTCAAAGATCCAGAGGCTGTTCAACCATTTCAAGTGTTTGCAGCTCCTAACCATAATAAAATGTGACATGAAAAGAGGTGTGCACAAAAATCTGGCACCAAAAACGAGTGAGAGACAGAAAGGAAGAGAGAACTAAATAGAATTTGAAAAGTTTACAGTTCAAAAACCTGGCAAATGTTTAAATCTGAACCCATTTGGAGATTGAGGATCAGGCCAAGAGAGCCTCTTGGTTCCTCCTCGCCCTTGGTGTGATCCTGGTTGTTGGGTGTCCTTCTGGAAAGTGATCATATGCAATGTGATCTACTAGGAAAAAAAAGGATTATCATCTGATCTCCGAATTGTGTTACTGAAATGAACAAACCTTGAATTCTTTGGTGTCCTCTAAACTCAGTAAAATCAGGATTGTTCATCGGCATAGCTAAAATGCCACTTGGCTGCTCCAAATAATTTTCCTCCCTTTACTTGAAGGGATTTTTTGGAAACATTTCAAAGGAAGTCCTGAGAGAGGAGTGAAAGAGATGGAAACGTCTCCCATGTGTTGGGAAGAGAGCTTTACATTGCCTTGCCCACACGTTGACAGCAAACCTGACACTGCCAATTTTTTTCCTTGTCAAAAGCTATTAATACATGTTATGTTAAGCTCCATTAAGTAACATTCTCCACTTTTTTCTCTCCTCCCTCGTTTGTAATACTGAGACATGTTTCACTAAAAAGAATCAGGCCAGAAACTAAATAGTTAATTTCTCAGCTGGATTTCCAATGGGATTTTGTTGTGTGCAATAAGGGAGGAATTTTGGGTGAAGCACTGTCTGTGGCCAGGCTGTTTGAATGGTTTCTACCCAGTGTGTAAACATACATGGTTTATAAGGCTAGACCTAGTACTGAAACCTTTCCCACAACCTGGATACTCTCATGGTGAATCTCCTGTGTGAGTCCTCTGGTGTATCACTAGGTCAGAATTCCGACTGAAACTTTTCCCACAATGCAGACATTCGTATGGTTTCTCTCCTGTGTGAGTCCTCTTGTGTATCACCAGGTAGGAATTCTGACTGAAACTTTTCCCACAATATAAACACTCATAGGGTTTCTCTCCTGTGTGAGTCCTCTGGTGTATCAGCAGGTCGGAATTCCGACTGAAACTTTTCCCACAACCTGGACACTCATACGGTTTCTCCCCCGTGTGTAAACCTGCATGATTTATAAGGCCAGAACTAGTACTGAAACCTTTGCCACAATCCGGACATTCATAGGGTTTCTCTCCTGTGTGAGTCCTCTGGTGTATCAGCAGGTTGAAATTCCGACTGAATCTTTTCCCACAATCCGGACACTCATATGGTTTCTCTCCTGTGTGAGTCCTCTGGTGTACCACCAGTTCGGAATTCCAAATGAATTTTTTCCCACAATCTGGACACTCATAGAGTTTCTCTCCAGTGTGAATCTTGTGGTGTATCACCAGGTCAGAATTCCGAATGAAACTTTTCCCGCAATCTGCACATGCATTCAGTTTCTCCCCAGAGTGAGTCCTCTGGTGTATTACCAGACTGGAATTCTGCCTGAAACTTTTCCCACAATCGGTACACTCATATGGTTTTTCCCCAGTGTGAGTCCTCTGGTGTATCACCAGGTTTGAATTCTGACTGAAACCTTTCCCACAATCCAGACACTCATATGGTTTCTCTCCTGTATGAGTCCTCTGGTGTATCACCAGGTTTGAATTCTGACTGAAACTCTTCCCACAATCCGGACACTCATACGGTTTCTCCCCGGTGTGAGTCCTCTGGTGTATCAACAGGGTGGCGTACCTGCTAAAGCTTTTCCCACATTGAGAGCACTCGTAAGGCTTCTCTCCGGTGTGGGTCCTTTTATGGTCAAAAAGTTGGGAGCTGTACCGAAAGACCTTCCCACACTGGGAGCATCCATACAGCTTTTCTCCGGTGTGGATTCTCTCGTGCATAATCAACTGAGATCTGCAGTCTGTGCTTTCTCCACAATATGGAGTTCTATGAGGCTTTTCCACCAGTGATATTCTTGGATTCTCGAGGAGGTCAAAAATATTTCTGATCCCTTCTTGGATGGTGCTTTGATTCAAACTGTTGTTTCCCTCTTCACAGGGTGAAGCTTGCATTACTCTCTGCCCTACGTGGCTAACCACGTGACCCCTTTGCCCCTACTAACTTCCACTATTTCCTTTTTTTCCTGAATTTGGAAATTATCCCCCTTGACCTTTTTATGTAATGTTTCATTGAGCTCCATATACTCAATTTTTTCCAGCTTGAAAATCTCTTACTGTTTTGTCTGCCTCATGCTGGAAAAGGAGAAGAGTTTTCTGGCTCTCTGGAGGAAGTGGAAAAGATTTTGACTGTTGGCTTCATTAATTTTCCTTTTTAATGCTGCTTGTGATTCTCAGTTGTCCACAATGTTCTCCTTGGCATCCTCTTTCTCTAGAAGATTCACATAAAAATCTTAGTTTAATTATTGTTGGCAAAATGGCTGTACAACATATGAAAACAACAAGGAAAAAAAAGCATAGATTACAGTGAAAAGGCAAATATGCCCAAATGCTAGATTAACCTTCAACATTCATTATGATCATTTGGAACACAGAAGACTAGTGAGATCCAAGTCCAAATACCCACTCAGCCATGAAACCCACTTGTTGACTTGGGTCAATCACAAATCCTTAGTACTGCAAAGGGCCATCATCAAATGCAGCTGGAGGTGCTGGCGATAGATTCTACACATACACACATATGCATGCAGAGAGAAATACAGATATACACAGCTACAAATGTAAGTATGGAGAAAACGTATTTCTATTTCAGCCTCCAAAATGTCTCAGAAGTGGGTATGGTCAAACTTTTGGGTCAAATTCTAGAGGGGTGGGGGCTTTAACAGATTTCATGGTGCCCAAAGCCTCTGCGAGATTTAAAGCACTGGTTTTTCCCATTAAATTCCGCAGCTCCAAATGAGAAAGGGAAGAAAATACTGTTTACACCCACTCCGGTGACATCACAATACAGGGAGTCCTCATTTGCCAACCACAATTGGAACTGGCAAATCTGTCGTTAAGCAGTGTGGTCATTAAGCATGATGTCACGTGACTGCACCAACTTACAACATCGTTTCCAGCTGAAATTGTTAAGTGGATCACCGTGGATCATTAAGCGCAACATCACATAACTAGGACTTGCAACTTGCTGCCTGCTACCCCATTGAGCTTGTTTGCCAGAAGCCAGCTGTGAAGGTTGCAAATGGCGATCGCGTGAGTGGGGGACACTTCGAGGGCCGTTGGTAGGTCCCCTTTTTCTGCGCCTTCGTAACTTTGAAAGGTCACCGAAGGGGTAAGCAAGGACTACCTATAAAACTGAACATCCCAAATGGTCCTCAGTAGACGTTAAAAAAAATGCTGGGTTAAGCAGAATTCAACCTGGTTAATACATGGATGGGAGACCACTAGGAAATCCCCTGAATGTTTCCTGGACTTGGAAGGGAAAAAAAAAACCTGAGAGGACAGCGGTGGCAGAACAGTCCCATATTGTTGCCAAACCAACAACATGTCCATAAAATCACAAGGAGTCAATCCTAACGTGAAGGAGACTCTAAATCTCCCAACCACCAGAAAATTCCTTGCACCAGTTCTAAAGCCTGCAGCACCCGAGGAATAAGATTTGGGGAGGGAAGGAAAATGGAGCAGCCGACGTTTTTCAGCATAGCTGCTCATCAGATTCTGCACCGTGGAGGAGACAACGCAGCCCCGCTTGCTCCCGGCCTCTCCTCCGACCTCTCCTTCACTCACCTGCCAGCTGCTGCTTCGACCTGGGAAGAACAGGAGAGGGCCCCGCACCCCACTACCCTCCCATGGAGAAGCCGGAAGAGGAAGTTCCTCTGCCCTTCTCCTCTCCTCCCACGTCCCCTCTAGCAACCCATCCTCTATTGCTTTAACTCCCTTCAGCTCGGCCGCTCCCCTCCCGTTGCAGGTCAGGACTCAGCGACCACAGACGCCGCTGCTGCATCGACAGCTTTGTAGGCGCCGGTCGTGCTTATTTACACAGCGCCACCTAGCGGCATACGGCTGCAAAACACACTCGTCCGGTCTCTACCCGAAGGCGCTTGCAAGATGTTTTTTTCATTGATTCTGTGCCTTCCCAGGTCGAAGCAGCAGCTGGCAGGTGAGTGAAGGAGAGATCGGAGGAGAGGCCGGGAGCAAGTGGGGCTGCGTTGTCTCCTCCACGGTGCAGAATCTGATGAGCTACTATGCTGAACAAAGTCAGCTGCTCCATTTTCCTTCCCTCCCCAAATTTTATTCCTCTGGTGCTGCAGACCTTAATCCTGGTGCAAGGAATTTTCTGGTGTTTGAGAGATTTAAAGTCTCATTCACGTTAGTGTTTACTCCTTGTGATTTTATGGACATGTTGTTGGTTTGGCAACAATATGGGACTGTTCTGCCACCGCTGTCCTCTCAGGTTTTTTTTTTCCCTTCCAAGTCCAGGAAACATTCAGGGGATTTCCTAGTGGTCTCCCATCCATGTATTAACCAGGTTGAATTCTGCTTAACCCAGCATTTTTTTTAACGTCTACTGAGGACCATTTGGGATGTTCAGTTTTATAGGTAGTCCTTGCTTACCCCTTCGGTGACCTTTCAAAGTTACGAAGGCGCAGAAAAAGGGGACCTACCAACGGCCCTCGAAGTGTCCCCCACTCACGCGATCGCCATTTGCAACCTTCACAGCTGGCTTCTGGCAAACAAGCTCAATGGGGTAGCAGGCAGCAAGTTGCAAGTCCTAGTTATGTGATGTTGCGCTTAATGATCCACGGTGATCCACTTAACAATTTCAGCTGGAAACGATGTTGTAAGTTGGTGCAGTCACGTGACATCATGCTTAATGACCACACTGCTTAACGACAGATTTGCCAGTTCCAATTGTGGTTGGCAAATGAGGACTCCCTGTATTGTGATGTCACCGGAGTGGGTGTAAACAGTATTTTCTTCCCTTTCTCATTTGGAGCTGCGGAACTTAATGGGAAAAACCAGTGCTTTAAATCTCGCAGAGGCTTTGGGCACCATGAAATCTGTTAAAGCCCCCACCCCTCTAGAATTTGACCCAAAAGTTTGACCATACCCACTTCTGAGACATTTTGGAGGCTGAAATAGAAATACGTTTTCTCCATACTTACATTTGTAGCTGTGTATATCTGTATTTCTCTCTGCATGCATATGTGTGTATGTGTAGAATCTATCGCCAGCACCTCCAGCTGCATTTGATGATGGCCCTTTGCAGTACTAAGGATTTGTGATTGACCCAAGTCAACAAGTGGGTTTCATGGCTGAGTGGGTATTTGGACTTGGATCTCACTAGTCTTCTGTGTTCCAAATGATCATAATGAATGTTGAAGGTTAATCTAGCATTTGGGCATATTTGCCTTTTCACTGTAATCTATGCTTTTTTCCCTTGTTGTTTTCACATGTTGTGCAGCCATTTTATCAACAATAATTAAACTAAGATTTTTATGGAATCTTCTAGAGAAAGAGGATGCCAAGGAGAACATTCTGGACAACTGAGAATCACAAGCAGCATTAAAAAGGAAAGTTAATGAAGCCAACAGTCAAAATCTTTTCCACTTCCTCCAGAGAGCCACAAAACTCTTCTCCTTCCCTAAGAGGTGATAGACAAGGGACAGAAAAACAGGAAGAGAATTTTAAACTGGAAAAAATTGAGTATATGGAGCTCAATGAAACATTACATGAAAACTGTCAAGGGGGATAATTTCCAAATTCCGAAAAAGAAGGAAATATCTGGAAGTCAATGGAACGAAGAGGTCACATGGATAGCCACGTAGGGCAGATAGAAATGCAAGCCTCATGCTATGAGGAAGGAAACATTAGCTTGAATCAAAGCACCATCCAACAAGGGATCAGAAATATTTTTGACCTCCTTGAGAATCCAAGAATATCAGTGGTGGAAAAGCCCCATAGCTATGCATATTGTGGGAAAAGCACAGATTGCAGATCACGGCTGGTTATGCATGAGAGGATCCACACCGGAGAAAAGCTATATGAATGCGCCGAGTGTGGGAAGGTCTTTCGATACAGCTCCCAACTTTTTGAGCATAAAAGGACCCACACCGGAGAGAAGCCGTACCAGTGCTGTCAATGTGGCAAAAGCTTTAGCAAGCACGTCACCCTGGTGAATCACAAGAGGACTCACACCGGAGAGAAACCGTATGAGTGTCCGGTTTGTGGGAAAAGTTTCAGGCACAATTCTAACCTGGTGAGACATCGGAGGACTCACACAGGAGAGAAACCGTATGAATGTCCGGATTGTGGGAAAAATTTCAGGGAGAATTCTTACCTGGTGATACACCAGAGTACTCACACAGGAGAGAAACTGTATGAGTGTCCGGAATGTGGGAAAAATTTCAGTGCGAAGTCCAACCTGGTGAAACACCAAAGGATTCACACCGGAGAGAAACCGTATGAGTGTCCAGTTTGTGGGAAAAGTTTCAGTCAGAATTCCCACCTGGTGATACACCAGAGTACTCACACAGGAGAGAAACCGTATGAGTGTCTGGTTTGTGGGAAAAGTTTCAGTCGGAATTCCCACCTGGTGATACACCAGGGGACTCACACTGGAGAGAAACCGTATGAGTGTCTGGTTTGTGGGAAAAGTTTCAGTCGGAATTCCCACCTGGTGATACACCAGGGGACTCACACTGGAGAGAAACCGTATGAGTGTCCGGATTGTGGGAAAAGTTTCAGTCAGAATTCCAGCCTGGTGATACACCAGAGTACTCACACAGGAGAGAAACCGTATGAGTGTCCGGATTGTGGGAAAGGTTTCAGTCAGAATTCCAGCCTGGTGATACACCAAAGGACTCACACTGGGGAGAAACCGTATGAGTGTCCGGAATGTGGGAAAAATTTCAGTTCGAGGTCCAGCCTGGTGAAACACCAAAGGACTCACACTGGAGAGAAACCGTATGAGTGTCCGGATTGTGGGAAAAAATTCAGGGAGAATTCTGACCTGGTGATACACCAAAGGACTCACACTGGGGAGAAACCGTATGAGTGTCCGGAATGTGGGAAAAATTTCAGTTCGAAGTCCAAACTGGTGAAACACCAAAGGACTCACACTGGAGAGAAACCGTATGAGTGTCCAGTTTGTGGGAAAAGTTTCAGTCAGAATTCCTACCTGGTGTTACACCAGAGGACTCACACTGGAGAGAAACCGTATGAATGTCTAGATTGTGGGAAAAGTTTCAGTTGGAAGTTCTGCCTGGTGAAACACCAAAGGACTCACACCGGAGAGAAACCGTATGAGAGTCCGGATTGTGGGAAAGATTTCAGTACTAGGTCTAGCCTTATAAATCATGTAGGTTTACACACAGGGGAGAAACCATTCAAATGCCCAGACTGCGGACGCTGCTTCACGCAATATTTCCGCCTTACCGCACACAAGAAAAAACGCATGAGGCAGAAGATGATGTGTGTAGAAAATCTTGAATTTCATTACTGATCTCCCATTGGATGTGAAGCTGAGAAGTTAACTATTTAATTTCTGGGCTGATTCTTTTAGTAAAACGTATCTCAGTATCAGACATGGGGGAGGAGAGAAAAAATAGAAAATGTTAATTTGATGAAGGTTAAGTATACGCATCTGGCTGTCAGCAGAGGTTAACTGGATACGTACTTTTGCAGAAATGGTGCAGTTACTTCAAAAAGGCTTTTGGGAAGTGTTTTTTGCATATTGATAATCATAAATCTTAGAAATGCAACATGCAGAGTTTCAGCCTTCTTCAACTTCGGTGTCCTCCAGATTTTGAGCCCCAGAACTCCCCAGCCAGCATAACCTTTGTAGAAAATATCTGGGAGTCATAGCGAGCGTTTCTGGGAGGCTCCAATAAGTTGCTGCAGGTCCTTAAAAATACATTAAAGAAAAGATAGGAGCACTTTTGCTTCAGTTAGAGATTGTGGTTCCTCAGATATGAAGAAAGTGATATGAGAGGACAGGTAAAGAGGGTTCAAAGTTCATCTTTTCCTAACACCTCCAGAAATTAAGTGCAAGGAGTATCAGATTGTGGCAAGGATGAATCACAAATATCACAGAAACTCTTAAAATGGAGAACATATTAGGGACATTTGTGGCAGTGACAACTGTAAAATTTCACATCTGAAGACTGTTCTGAGTTGCAATTGAACAGGATGGATAAGACCTGTAGATAGAATATTGAGTTGAGGAGAAAAGGCATTGTGGTTTTGAGCATAGGATCTTCAGGCTTATTAACAACCCCTGCTGTGATCTTGTTTGCTTGGAGGTGCCTGCTAGTTAGTGTTTGATGGCTGGTGGGTGACAGCAGTGCCAAGATGCTGAGATTTTTGTTGCATCCTCCTTGGCGGTGGAGATGTGAGAGAAAAAATTGTACAGTGGAAAATGTTTCAATTGTAAAAATGGATTGCGTAAGACCCATTAATATGTATGAAACTGTATGAGTGTCCAGACTGTGGGAAAAATTTCATTTGGAATTCCGAACTGGTGGGACACCAGAGGACTCACATAGGAGAGAAACCATATGAGTGTCCGGATTGTGGGAAAAGTTTCAGTACTAGTTCTGGCCTTATAAATCATGCAGGTTTACACTGGCCGTTTGAAGGGTAGAAACCATTCAAACAGCCAGGCCACAGAGAGTGCTTCACCCAAAATTCCTCCCTTATCGCACACAACAAAATCCCATTGGAAATCCAGCTGAGAAATTAACTTTAGTTTCTGGCCTGATTCTTTTTAGTGAAACATGTCTCAGTATTACAAACGAGGGAGGAAAGAAAAAAATGGAGAATGTTACTTAATGGAGCTTAACATAACATGTATTAATAGCTTTTGACAAGGAAAAGAAATGGGCAGTGCCAGGTTTGCTGTCAACATGGGGGCAAGGCAATGTAAAGCTCTCTTCCCAACACACGGGAGACGTTTCCATCTCTTTCACTCCTCTCTCAGGACTTCCTTTGAAATGTTTCCAAAAAATCCCTTCAAGTAAAGGGAGGAAAATTATTTGGAGCAGCCAAGTGGCATTTTAGCTATGCCGATGAACAATCCTGATTTTACTGAGTTTAGAGGACACCAAAGAATTCAAGGTTTGTTCATTTCAGTAACACAATTCGGAGATCAGATGATAATCCTTTTTTTTCCTAGTAGATCACATTGCATATGATCACTTTCCAGAAGGACACCCAACAACCAGGATCACACCAAGGGCGAGGAGGAACCAAGAGGCTCTCTTGGCCTGATCCTCAATCTCCAAATGGGTTCAGATTTAAACATTTGCCAGGTTTTTGAACTGTAAACTTTTCAAATTCTATTTAGTTCTCTCTTCCTTTCTGTCTCTCACTCGTTTTTGGTGCCAGATTTTTGTGCACACCTCTTTTCATGTCACATTTTATTATGGTTAGGAGCTGCAAACACTTGAAATGGTTGAACAGCCTCTGGATCTTTGAGAGGGCCAAACCATTATGTAAAATCTCGCATTCTAAAACAATGTTTAGAGCCCACCCCAGTGAGGACCAATTATACTTCGTGGCTATGGAATAGTGATGTCTTTGGGGAAAAACATGGAATGGAATGGAATGGAATGGAATGGAATGGAATGGAATGGAATGACTTGGAAGAGTTCATGGCTGGCTGTCTACTGCAATTGTTTATAGCAGGGAGTGTGTTTCTTTTGATTACCAATCTGTGAAGGCTTCATTTTCTTTTCCTATTGGGAGATGTCTCATTGGTAAAACCAAACCCACAGAAGGCAAGAAAGTGCGGCAGCGGGTATGAGTCTTAGGATACTAATAACAATAATTTATCTCAGACTTAAGAATTAAGTGCAGAACAGAAAGAAAGGAACATTAATTGAATTTGAAGTTACAAAAATACAAAGGAGACACCTTAAAACTGACACTAAGGGAACAGTGGAATACCCAACAACCCGTTTGCAATTAAAAAAAAGATAAATTAGACTCCACAAAACCTATTACCAATATATAACTAATAAAATCAAGGAAAATTCAACAACAGAGAATCCCTTTCTGCCTCCCTCAGACCGGTATCATCTGGCTTTTCCCATCTAACCTGAGGTACTTTCAACACGCTTCCAATTTACCTCACAAAATTCACACCCGCATAATCCACCCTTTCCTGAATGCCTGCCATCACTACCAGTGCTCTCATTGTGGCAAAATTGTTCTCAAGCACACCACCCTGGTGAATTACAAGAGGACTCGCGCTAGGGAGAAACTTTCTGAATGTCCTGAGTGTGGGAAAAGCTTCAGTACTAGTTCGAATGTTACCAGCCATATGAAGTTGCACGTGGGAGAGAAAGGGTGCGAGTGTCCGGATTGTGGGAAACGTTTCAGTCGGAATTCCCACCTGGTGATACCCCAGAGGAGTCAAACTAGGGAGAAACCATATGAATGTTTGGAGTGCGGGAAAAGTTTCAGTCAGAATTCCTGTGGAGAAACCGTATGAATGTCCAGATTGTGGGAAAGATTTCACAACTAGCTCTAATTTAATAAGTCATGTAAGTTTGCACACGGGGGGGGGGGGGGGAGCCATTCAGATGCCCAAACTGTTCAGTCACAACGTCAGAGTTCAGTTAGAACTCTGCTCAAGGAGACACATGCAGGGGAAAAAACCGTCAGGGTGCTGAGTGCAAGAAAAGCTTGATCGTCCTCCTGTGATCTTAGAAAACGTCCAAGAGTCTGCCCTGGAGAGCAAGGCAAAGGATGACGTGGCCATTCCTCAGAAAGCTAGCAGGCAAAGCTGATAACAAGACCTGGCAGTGGCTAAGAGCAGGAAAGTTGAAGAAAGAGACAAAGGGACTAATTCTGGCTGCACAAGACCAAGCCTTAAGAACAAACACTGCAAGACGATTGCACAGAGTGACTACAAACAATGGCATGCCAAAGTAGCTACAATGGTGCATTGGAATATCTGCAAGAAATATGATTTGCCTGCAAGCAAGAACTGGTGGGACCACAAAACTGACAAAGTAATAGAAAATGAAAAAGCTAAAGTGCTCTGGGACTTTAGAATTCAAACACTGCCCTGGAGAGAAACCATTGTTTGCTTCTGGCTGGCCAGATTATTTTCAGCCAAAGAGGCAACCTTATTAGACCTAGGAGACTTAACTAGAAGAAATACTCTGGAGACAAAAGGATTTGCTTCCAAAAATCAGTGGATCAGTAGGTGATGAACCTATGAGGGCCAAACAGGATTTCAGGAAGAGCTCTGTGAAAGGAAAGTGAGAATATGAAAATAACAGTGCAAAATGGAAATATTCCAAAGGTATCAAAACCATTCTTATTATATCAAATTTGATGTACTATACAAAGATATAGAGAGGGAAAAAGTCATAGGTGAGCTCTAGTTGCAGCCAAAGCTTTAATTAGGGTTGTCGCTAATTAAGCATAACAGAAACTGTTTGGGAGGAGATACGACATAGTCAGTCAGAGAGCTGGGAGGGATCTCTGCATCCTCTAGTCTAACCCTTTCCAGGGCAGGAAGTCCACTGCTCCAGCATTTGTGTTCAAAAGGTGGGCTGAGCTTCACTTGCAACACACTGTTCCCGGAGTGTGAATGAGGAACGCTGAGTTACTGAAAACGGCACGCAAGATTGTAGGGATTATAGAGAGTACTGTGAACGTGATTTGAAGTGAGTGCAAACAAAGCAAGTGTTGGACTGGAGCCATAGAAATGCAAGACATGGGTAACAAAAGTGTACAGGTAGTCCTCACTTAACAAGCATTCATTCAGCGACCGTTCAGAGTTAAGATGGTGGTGAATGAGGAGACTCATGGCCGTTCCTCGTAGTTGCGGCTGTCACAGTGTCCTTGCAGTCACATGATTGTGACTTGGGTGCTTGGCAACCAGCGCATGTTTATGACGGTTGCGGCCAGCTTCTGAGAAGCAAAATCAGTGGAAGCTAGCAGGAAACCATGGGTGATTTGCTTAACAATCACATCTTAAGTCAACGCAGTCACGTGATGTTTTGCTTTAGAACTGCATCATTTTTAGCGACGGGGTTTCTGGTCCCCATTGTGGTTAGTAATGGCCTTTGCTGGTAGCTGTTAACCACTCCAAGATAATACTGTAAGGTTCGCCAGCCTGGATTCCACAATTTCCAATGAGACTCCATACCGAGGTTTTTCCAAAGAAAGTTCAGCTTTTATTGTTGGCCAAGAGAAAAGCAGGGTGGACCACTCTCTGTCCGGCTGGCAGAGAAAAGACAGAGAACAGCCACACCCAGAACTGTTTACAACAGCTTTTATACCTTTTTTGTCATCAGGAAGCATCTAGGAGGAGGGTCACACATGCACACACCCGTGTGCCTGCCTTCTAGGGTTGTCAAAACATTAGCTTAAGCAGTATAAACCAATAGTCAAGTTTCTAGCCCTCACTTGCTACCGGGGTTTTTCATAAAAGGCTTTGCAATCTAGCTTGCCCCAAATCGTGCAAAGGATCTGGTTGCATAGTGTGGTTAGAAGCAAGAGCAGGTGCAAAAGTTCATGCATGCTCAGGAAATGCGTACAAGCAAAACATTTGGCCTTTAGCTTAACCATATCTTTCCATTTCCTTTTGTACCTCTGCAAAATGTTAAAAATGTCCCTTTACAATCAGCAGAAGCTTGAGATACAGAAGCAAAATAAGCAGTTAGTCCAACCATTCCTTACATTCCTCCCTTTTAATTTGACCATAGGATGCTTCCTATGGCGTTTATATCAGGGGAACACATCCCTTAGGGATGGGTTTTAGGAACAATACTCCTGCGGGATGTTTATCTAACAGTTGGCCTGTTGGAGACGCCATAACAGTCAGGTCAGAAATGGCAGGTGGAACCATTCTTTGCACCAGGGGAATTACACAGGGAATGAAAATCAGTCCTGCAAACGCACACATCAGTACAAATAGCATTTTTCTTACCCAAGCAGAACCTAGAAGTCAGGAGAACCACATCAGGTATAGGAGGATAAAAAAATCAGGAGGTATAGAAGGAATTTCAAAGGTCAGAACACCAGGCATAGATACACTGTGGGACCATAAACATTTGGCTGTTTGCATCATTATGGAAACATTTGTTTCTACCTTGGTTGACAGTAAACATTTACAAATCATTAAAAAGGCAAGATACAACAAAAGGAATACAAAATATCGTGAAAAGGAACATCACAAGGCAGTTTCAGTTTTTCCTGGTGGTAAAACAGCAAACTATAAAACATGATACAATAATACAACTATTATCCATACTGCAGGCATTAAACATTTTCTGATGTAATAGGTTTCTCTTATACATTTTTGAGCCTCCCTCATAACAGTCAATTAAAATACTGAAAGTCAATCAGCAGATATGGGTTGTCCTTGCAGAGTCGTCGTAACAGAAACCGCAAAGCTATGGCTGGCTCTACGGCGAAGGGTCTGAGGAGAGCAGAGGTTTCTAGCACTTACTTCTCCTTCTGCAGCTGTTTCCTTAACAATTGTAGAAAAAGACTTGTATTCTTCTCTGCTTTGGCAACTTCCTTTGTGGGCTTCTTAGTCTCCTCGTCTGGGGTCATACTTTCTTACAGTGCAAGGCGTGCACCCAGGAATCTGGATCTTGACACTTCACAGCAGTGTTTGTAGTCAGCAAGATTTGGAACAGTCCCTTTCAACAAGGAGCTAAGCAATTTTTCTTTGAAATACTTTTATCAAAATTCAATCGCCCACATCCAAGGAATAACACAGATGCAAAGGTTCTTTAGGCGAGGCAGCTGGAACTCGTGAATGGCAGTTCTTGAGGGTAAGAATAAGAGCTTGAATATGATATTGGGCACTGTCAAACAGCAGTTAATTTGGGGAAGCATAAAGTGGGTCATCTTCAGGAGGGTCCTCAATGGGTTCTGCAATAGCAGGCAATCTATGCAGTGGGCACTTTCTCGGGGCCCACCTTCTGCAGTAAAACATCTAGGGGACAGCCTTTTTGTTTTGTAACAAACAGTTCAAAACCTTTACTCTGATCAGGCAGGGCAAGAGCAGCAGCTTTTATCAAAGAGTCCTTAAGAGTCTTCCAGGTTCTGAAATGTTCTCCTGTCCAATCAAATGTTGAATCTTTATGGATAAGTGGGTATAATGGCTTGGCAATCAATGAATACATTGGAATCCACAGTCTGGAATATCCTGTGATTCCCAAGAAGGTCCTAATTTGTCATTGGTTGCATGGAATAGGCAGCGATGAGATGTCTTGAATCCTACTTGGGTGGAGTAATCTCCTGCTTTTTTCTAGAACGTATCCCAGGTATTGGACTTTTGGTTGGACCCACTGTACTTTCTTCTGGGACACTGTATATCCTCTATGGGCCAAATGGTTTAGGAGTCGAATGGAGGTTTCAGTTAACTCCTTTTCAGTCTCTGCTGCCAGAAGCAGGTCTTCAGGTTGGCAAAAAGGGCAGCAGCAAAAACTGTTGGACTATTTTTATAGCCTTGGGGAAGTCTGGTCCACATGAGTTGACATTTGTGGCCGGACTCGGGGTCTTCCCATTCAAAGGCAAAATCTGCTTGACTCTCAACAGCCAAGGGGATGCAAAAGAAGGCATCCTTCAAATCAATTACTGCGTACCACTGCTGGCGATGGGAAAGGGTAGTCAGCAGGGTATAGGGCTTGGCCACAACAGGACAAAGAGTCTGGATGCCAACATTTATTTCTCGGAGATTCTGGACCCTTCTCCAAGAACCATCAGGCTTGGCTACAGGGAAAATTGGTATTGACCATGGCGACTGGACAATCCTTAAAATGCCATGTTCCAAAAACAGTTCAATAAATGGCTTTATTCCCAATCGTGCCTCCCTTTTAATTGGAAACTGTCGTACAGACACTGGACTGGCATCTGGTAACAACTTAGGCATATGAGGAACAGCAAACTTCACAAACCCAGGTATTTTCTGGTACCAAATGTCTGGGTTCACTCCTTTTAAGGGAAAGGTTTAATTATTGCTGTCTCAAGAAAACATAAAAAGACTCTATCTGGTGGGATTTCCAGGCTAACTCCCTCTGGGGTATATTGGAGTGAAGCTCCCAATTTTTCCAAGGAGGTCACGTCCCAAAAGAATTTACGGGACATTGAGGCAAAACTAAAAAGGAGTATTCCAAAGAGGGACCTCTCGTGTTGGATACTCAAACACTCCGGGGTGCTTTTTCAGATTTTCCAAAAACTCCCACGATGGGGGTAGATTGAGATTTTAAACGGGACATCGTGGGCCAGTCAAAAACAGTGTATGTTGCTCTGGTGTCCACCAGAAAGGAATAAAACTTTCCCTTGGCTTGGAGCTCCATTTGGCCTTTAGCTTAACCACATCTTTCCATTTCCTTTTGTACCTCTCCAAAATGTTAAAAATGTCCCTTTACAGTCAGCAGAAGCTTGAGGTACAGAAGCAAAATAAGCAGTTAGTCCAACCATTCCTTACAATACGAATGGTTGCACTGCCCCTGCCTGGGTGCTACGATGGTCCAGTAATGTTTCTAAAGATACGCTGTTTCATGAGAACCGTTAATTATGTTGTGATAGCCCCTCAAATTGCACAGTTCTAGGTTATTTCATTAAATGTCAGTACACCTAGGATCCATGTAGGCATGTGTGTGTGTATATAAAGTATTATTACGTAGTTCCTTGGATGTACAAAAATTAGTATTTAGTAGGTTTCAATACCTTCTTTTTAATTAAAAGACAAATAACGTACCGCAGCGGATGCTTTTTAAAGACCTTGTCTTAAATATTTGTAGAAGTTTCTTCCCCCCAGAAAAGCCTAAGAGATGATTGTAATTTGTTTGACTAAAATATTTAAGTACTCTGCAGTGTGGTCTCATCTCCAGATCAAACGTTTCACTTCATTTGTTTTGTACTTGCTTGTCCTCCAGATTTCTTGAACTTTCTGTGGCTTATTATCTGGAAGAATTTGATTGGTACATAATGCTATTTTTTCAATCATCACTAACATTTTTGTAAAAAAGAGAGGGAGAAGGATAAATCCTACTTGCTCGTTACTGACCGGCAATTGGAAATTGAGTCTTCCTGGTGGAAGTCAAACACTGTGCTTACAAAATGACACCATCCTGGCTCTGAGCTTTATATGATGTGCCAGTGCCTGGGAGAAAAAGATCTTTATTTGCCTTTCCAAGAGATAAAGGGCGTTGCTGTGATATATGCAAAGATAAAAGAATTTCAGATCAAGGGACAGGCCTGGGAGCACTAATAATTCCATGCAGTGCATTTTGGGGAAACGGACTGGTGTGTGCACAATAGCTGGGTTGGTTGGTCTCCCAAGAGGCTTAAGTGGTTGGAATAAAATCTTGCGTGGAGCGTTTCTGTTTAGAATTCTATCCAGCCAATCTTGCTGCTCCTTGTTATTCCATTACATTCTCCCCTTCCCAGTTTTCAGGATTCCTCCGAATTCCGAGTCTGTCCTCAGGCACTGAATAGCCCTGAGTCTCTCCCCTCCGCTTTTATAGCTTTCACTTTCCGTAAAAATTTCTTTTAGTATTTTAACGGGTTTGTAAATCTTGGGGCACTTCAGAGCCTACTAATTCCACTCTTACATATGGTTGATGCTATTTTGACCCGGCTTTTTAAAGGGGAGGGCAGAGGTCCATTTTCCCCAGGCCCCATATGTGGAGGGGACCGTCAGAAGCATAGATCAGTGTTTGGATCAATTTTTTTAATGCAAAAATATTCAGTAACACTTTAATTCCAAGGCTTTTCCCTGCAGATGCTCCCAATTATTGAGGTACCGAGTTGAAAAGAAAGAATAAAAATTCTTAGCCTGCGATGAAGTGGAAAAAAATGATGAACATTTGAATTAACATTTTTCTCCCTTGGCTCTCCAGTTTCAAAAGGGTCTTGGAGTTTGGCTCCCTCAGATGGAATTGTGTAGCAGGCAGTAAAAACCTGGTCTGTTGGTCCTCTCTCATTCCCGTGGATCCCATCTGGACCACGGAGCCCTTGAGGATCTGGGTACTGCTTGACAACTGTGCATTGACAAAAACTCCCTGTTCCTCTGCACAGAGCTGAGGAATGTGGACGGGAAATTTTGGTCTGGGTTTCTCTGAGGCACGGACTTCAAACCACGATCAGTTTCCAAGAAGAGTTTTATCTCGAGCGCGACTCGATGGCATGTAATCAATGAAAAAAACATCTTGCAAGCGCCTTCGGGTAGAGACCGGACGAGTGTGTTTTGCAGCCGTATGCCGCTAGGTGGCGCTGTGTAAATAAGCACGACCGGCGCCTACAAAGCTGTCGATGCAGCAGCGGCGTCTGTGGTCGCTGAGTCCTGACCTGCAACGGGAGGGGAGCGGCCGAGCTGAAGGGAGTTAAAGCAATAGAGGATGGGTTGCTAGAGGGGACGTGGGAGGAGAGGAGAAGGGCAGAGGAACTTCCTCTTCCGGCTTCTCCATGGGAGGGTAGTGGGGTGCGGGGCCCTCTCCTGTTCTTCCCAGGTCGAAGCAGCAGCTGGCAGGTGAGTGAAGGAGAGGTCGGAGGAGAGGCCGGGAGCAAGCGGGGCTGCGTTGTCTCCTCCACGGTGCAGAATCTGATGAGCAGCTATGCTGAAAAATTATTATTATTATTATTATTTTATTTATTTATTTATTTATTTATTTATTTATTTATTTATTTGACTTGACCCCGCCCATCTCCCCACAACGGGGGACTCTGGGTGGCTTACAACAAACTAAAATCGACAATACATAATTAAAAGATTATAAAACCAAAGTACAAAGTACAAAGAGAACGATAAAAAGGCTAAAAAATCCAAGAGGGCGATAGAGGCCACACCAGGCCGCTAAGGGGTCAGCCAACCCCATTTCTAACAACCTCCCTCCCCGCCCCAGGCCAGATGGCAGAACCAGGTCTTCAAATCCCTCCGAAAGGCCTGGAGTGAGGGGGCCTGTCTCACCCCCGGGGGCAAGATGTTCCAAAGGGCGGGGGCTACAGCAGAGAAGGCCCGCCTTCTGGACCCCGCTAATCGAAGTTCTTTTACCGTGGGGATCCGGAGCATGCCCTCTCTGTGAGATTGGGTGGGACGGGTTGAAGTCGTGGGGGCGAGGCGGTCCTTCAGGTACCCCGGACCCATGCCATGTAGGGCTTTAAAGGTGATAACCAACACCTTGAATTGGACCCGCAAGCAAACTCGTACCCAATGCAGCTCATGGAGCAAAGGTGTTATATGGGTCCTTCTTCAGGCCCCAAAAATTGCTCGCGCAGCCGCACTCTGGACCAGCTGAAGCTTCCGGATACTCTTCAAGGGTAGCCCCATGTACAGCGCATTGCAGTAATCTATCTGGGAGATAACAAGGGCATGAGTGACTGTTCGCAGGGCATCCCGATCTAGGAGAGGGCATAACTGGTGCACAACCCGAAGCTGTGCAAAAGCCCTCCTGGCCACGGCTGCCACCTGCTCTTTGAGCAGGAGCCGTGAGTCTAGGAGGACCCTCAGATTACGTACTGGGTCTGTCTGGGCAGTGCTACCCCATCCAGCACCAAAGATGACAAAATCCCAGATACAGAGGAGCCATTAACCCACAGCCACTCCGTCTTCCCAGGGTTCAGCTGAAGCCTGTTGTTCCCCATCCAGACCCTCACAGCCTCCAGGCACTGCGAGAGGGCGGTCACGGCATCACTTACCTCACCAGGGATGGAGATGTATAGTTGAGTATCATCAGCATACTGATGATACCTCATCCCATGATGGCGGATGATCTCGCCCAGCGGTTTCATATAGATGTTGAAAAGGAGCGGAGAGAGAACCGAACCCTGCGGGACCCCACAAAGGAGGGGCCGAGGAAGGGACCTCTCGCTCCCTATCACCACCGATTGGGATCGGCCCTGGAGGAAGGAGGTGAACCAGCACAAAACTGTGATGCCCACCCCCATATCCCTGAGCCGTCCCAATAGGATACCGTGGTCGACGATATCGAACGCTGCTGAGAGATCAAGGAGAGCAAGGATGGTCGCACTTCCACCATCCCACTCCCGCCAGAGATCATAAGTGCGACCAATGCGGTTTCCGTTCCATAGCCGGGCCTGAAACCTGACTGATAAGGGTCTAGATAATCCGTTTCCTCCAGGAGCCTTTGGAGCTGCGAAGCCACCACTTTCTCAACCACCTTCCCCAAGAAGGGGAGGTGGGAGACTGGACGAAAGTTGTCCAGTACAGTAGGATTCAGGGAGGGCTTCTTGAGGAGGGGGTGCACCAACGCCTCTTTAAAGGGCGCTGGAAACACTCCCTCCTGCAAGGATGCATTAACCATCACCTGGATCCAACCACATGTCACCTCCCGAGCTGCTTTCACCAGCCAAGAGGGGCATGGGTCCAGATGACAAGTGGTGGTCCTCGCATTCCGGAGGATCCTGTCCACTTCCTCAGGAACCACAGGATCAAACCGTTCCCAGATAACTAGGCAAGAATGATCCCCTGGTATCTCCCCAGAACCTGCACCATGCTCAGAGTCCAACTTGGAATGAATCCGAGCGATTTTATCCTGCAGGTGCTCTGCAAATTCCTCCGTGCGGCCCTGCAAATGAACCACTACATCCCCCTTACCATGGAGGGACCTGGTGATCCCAAACAGGACTGCCGGGCGGCACTCTGCAGACGCAGTAAGGGTGGAGAAGTATTGGCGTTTCGCTGCCATTATCGCCACGATGTAGGCCTTAATAGCGGCTCTAATGTATTCAGTCGGATTCAGTCTGTGTCTTCCTCCAGCGGCACTCTAGATGTCTCTTAACCCTCTTCAGCACCCTCAACTCCTCCGTAAACCACGGGGAGTGTCGGGGCCGACGTGGCAAGAGAGGCTGCAAAGCCGCGATCCTGTCCAAGGCCCCGGCCGTTTCTCTATTTCAAGCAGCAGCCAGGGCCTCCGCTGGACCGTGCAGCAGGTCCACGGGAATATCCCCCAGCTCCCTCTGAAACCCTGACAGGTCCATCAGGCGCCAGGGGCAGACCAATCGCATGGGTCCTGCCTCCCTGCGGAGGGGGTGGCATAGGAGAAACTCAGGGTCACCAGGACGTGAACTGACCATGACAGTGGGGAAAGCTATACATCTCCCCTCAGATCACTTTGCCATTGCTCAGACAAGAAAACTAAATCCGGCATGTGGCCACTATCTCGGGTTGGGTCCCGCACAATTTGAGACAGGCCCATGGCTGCCATGATAGCCATGAACTCCCGAGATGCCTCCAAGGACCGTCCCAGGGATGGCAGGTTGAAGTCCCCCAGAACCATAAGCCTGGGGAACTCCACCGCCAGCCCTGAGATGGCCTCCAGCAGCCCAGGCAGGGAGGCAGCAGGGAGGCTGGTACAGTAGCAGGACTCCCAACTGTTTGCGGGCGCCCAACCTAAGAAACAGTGTCTCACAGCCAGAAACTTGTGGAGCAATGCCCCTGAAGGCCACTAGAGAGTCTCGGATGACAACAGGCACCCCTCCTCCCCTGCCCTGGTATCTTGGCTGGTGCCACACCGTAAACCCAGCTGGGCATATTTCCGAGAGGGGCACCCCCCCTCGGGCCCCAGCCAGGTCTCGGTGATACATGCCAGGTCTGCCCCCTCCTCAATGATCAAGTCACCTATGATGGGGGCCTTGTTTTTAACTGACCTGGAATTAAGCAGCAGCAGCCGGAGGCCAGGGCCCCTATGAACCTGCTGGCCAGGACCTGGGAGTGAGCAAGGGGGGCTGGAACACGCCACCGGTAGCACACACCGGGGGCGTCTTCCCCAAAGATGGCCCGCCCCCCTGCTCCCGCCATAACATCCCTTACCCATCACCACCAACCAAAATGTCGGCTGCTCCATTTTCCTTCCCTCCCCAAATTTTAATCCTTTGGTGCTGCAGGCTTTAAAAGTGGTGCAAGGAATTGTTTGATGGTTGGGAGATTTAAAGAGTCTCCTTCAGATTAGGGTTGACTCCTTGTCATTTTATGGAGATGTTTATTTTTTATTTATATTTCAAATTTCTCAGTTGCCATCTTACTGTACAGCGACTCTGGGCGGTGTACACTAAAAAGGATAAATATCAATTAAAATAGAATAGATATTAAACTACATTAAAATACAACAAGATTCCTATATGAAAAATAAATCGCTTCCAAGGAACTGATGTTAACTCAAAGTTCCTTCCTTGGCAACAATATGGGACTGATGTGCCACTACTGTCTTGTGGGATTTTTTTTTTAGTTCCAAGTCTAGCCAACAAACACGGTATTTCCTTGTGGTCTCTCATCCATGTATTAACCATGTTGAACTCTGCTTAACTCAACACTTTTTTTTCTAACAGACATTGAGGAACATGTGGGATCTTCAGTTGTATAGGTTGTCCTTGCTTACCCCTTGTTCAGTGACCGTTTGAAGTTACAGCGACGCTGAAAAAGGAGACTAACAACTGGTCCTCAAAGTTGTGGCTGTCACGCTGATTCCGGTGCTCTCAACTGGAGTGCGTTTATCAGGGTTGCAGCATCCTGCGGTTACATAATTGGCATTTGCAAATTTCACAGCTAGCTTCTGACAAGCAAAATCAATGGGGAAGCCAGCAGGATACTGCAAGTGCCAGTCATGTGACATTGGGCTTAACCACCCATGTTGATTTGCTTAACAACCCTAGTCAGAGGTGTTGTTGTAAGTCAGGGTGGTCATGTGACATCATGCTTAATGACTGTGCAGCTTAGTGACAGAGTTGCTGGTCCCAATTGTGGTCAGTAAGTGAGGACTACCTGTATTGTGATGTCACCAGAGTGACTGTGAACAGTATTTTCTGCCCCTTTCTTATTTGGAGCTGAGGAATTTAATGGGAAAAACCAGTGCTTTAAATCTTGCAGAGGCTTTGGGCACCATTAAATCTGTTAAAGGCCCCACCCCTCTAAAATTTGACCCAAACGTTTGACCATACCCACTTCTGAGACATTTTGGAGTCTGAAATAGAAATAGTTTTTCTACATACATACATTTGTAGGTGTGTATATCTGTATTTCTCTCTGTATGCATATGTGTGTATGTGTAGAATCTATCCCCAGCATTTCATGATATATTTGAGGATAACTGTTTGCAGTGCTAAGAATTTGTGATTGACTCAAGTGAATAAGGGAAGTTGATAATTGAGTGTATATGTGAACGTGGATCTCGCTAATCTTCTGTGTGTCAAATGAATCATAATAAATGTTAGAGGTTAATCTAGGATTTTGGCGTGTTTGCTTTTTCATTGTAACGTATGCTTTTTTTCCTTACTGTTTTCACATGTGCAGCCATTTTATCAGCAATAATTAAACTAAGACTTTTATGTGAATCTTCTAGAGAAAGAGGATGCCAAGAAGAACATTCTGGACAACTGAGAATCACAGGCAGCATTAAAAACGAAAGTTAATCAAGCCAGCAATCAAAATCTTTTCCATTTCCGCCAGGAAACCAGAAAACTCTTCTACTTCCCCAGCAGGTGACAGACAAGAGAAAGAAAATTAAGAAGAGAGTTTTAAGCTGGAAAAAATTGAGTAAGTGAAACTGAAGGAAACATTTAATGAAAATGTTGTGGAGGTCACCCAGAGTTACTGCCGCATGAGATGGGCAGTGACCAAATTTGAAATATGAATAAATAAAGGAATAAATAAATGAAAGGTCAAGGGGGATCATTTCCAAATCCATAAAAAGAAGGAAATATCTGGAAGTCAGTGGAGGGAAAGAATGCCACATGGATAGTAAGGTAGGGCACACAGTAATGCAAGTTTCACCCTGTGAAGAAGGAACACTAGCCTGAATCAAAGCACCAACCAATGAAGAAACAAATATTTTTGACCTCCTGAAGAATCCAAGAATATCAGTGGGGGAAATGCCTCACATGTATGCACATTGTGGAGAAAGCACAGATTGCTGTTCACAGCTGATTATGCATGAGAGAATTCACACCAGAGAAAACACATACAAATACTCCAAGGGTGGGAAGGTGTTTTGCTACAACTCAAAACATTTTCACCATAAAAGGACCCACACCGGAGAGAAGCCCTACCAGTGCTCTCAATGTGGCAAAAGCTTTAGCAAGCACGCCACCCTACTGATACATCAGAGGACTCACACTGGGGAGAAACCGTATGAGTGTCCAGATTGTGGGAAATGTTTCAGTCAGAATGCGAACCTGGTGATACACCAGAGGACTCACACAGGAGAGAAACCGTATGAGTGTCCAGATTGTGGTAAATGTTTCAGTCAGAATTCCCATCTGGTGAAACACAAAAGGACTCACACTGGGGAGAAACCGTATGAGTGTCCAGATTGTGGGAAAAGTTTCAGTCAGAATTCCAACCTAGTGATACACAAGAGGACTCATACAGGAGAGAAACCGTATGAGTGTCCAGATTGTGAGAAAGGTTTCAGTCACAACTGCTACCTGGTAATACACCAGAGGACTCACACAGGAGAGAAACCATATGAGTGTCCGGATTGTGGGAAAAGTTTCAGTCAGAATTCCAACTTGGTGATACACCAGAGCACTCACACAGGAGAGAAACCGTATGAGTGTCCAGATTGTGGAAAAACTTTCAGTAAGAATTCCAACCTGGTGATACACCAGAGGACTCACACCAGAGAGAAACCATATGAGTGTCCGGGTTGTGGGAAAAGTTTCAGTCAGAATTCCCACCTAGTGATACACCAGAGGACTCACACAAGAGAGAAACTGTATCAGTGTCTGGATTGTGTGAAAAGTTTCAGTCAGAATTCCCACCCAGTGATACACCAGACAACACCCATCAGGGAGAAACCGTATGAATGTCTGTATTGTGGGAAAAGTTTCAGTCAGAATTCCAACCTGGTGAAACACCAGAGGACTCACACAGGAGAGAAACCATTTGAGTGTCCAGATTGTGGGAAAAGTTTCAGTCGGAATTCCCACCTGGTGATACATCAGAGGACTCACACAGGAGAGAAACCATTTGAGTGTCCAGACTGTGGGAAAAGTTTCAGTCAGAATTCCCACCTTGTGATGCACCAGAGCACTCACACCGGAGAGAAACCGTATGAGTGTCTTGATTGCGGGAAAAGTTTCAGTCACAATTCCAGCCTGGTGATACACCAGAGGACTCACACTGGAGAGAAAACATATGAGTGTCCGGATTGCGGGAAAAGTTTCAGGCAGAATTCCAACCTGATGATACATCAGAGGACTCATACAGGAGAGAAACCGTATGAGTGTCTAGATTGTGGGAAAAGTTTCAGGCACAATTCCAGCCTGGTGATGCACCAGAGGACTCACACCGGGGAGAAACCATATGAGTGTCCGGATTGTGGGAAAAGTTTCCGTCGGAATTCCCACCTGGTGATACATCAGAGGACTCATACAGGAGAGAAACCCTACGAGTGTCTGGATTGTGGGAAAAGTTTCGGTCACAATTCCAGCCTGGTGATGCACCAGAGGACTCACACTGGGGAAAAACCGTATGAGTGTCTGGATTGTGGGAAAAGTTTCAGTCGGAATTCACACCTGGTTATTCATCAGAGGACTCACACGGGAGAGAAACCATATGAGTGTCCGGATTGTGGGAAAGATTTCAGTACTAAGTCTAGCCTTATAAATCATGTAGGTTTACACACAGGAAGAAAACCATTCAAATGCCCAGACTGTGGACGGTGCTTCAGGCAAAATTCCTACCTTATCACACACAAGAAAATCCACATGAGGCAGAAGGTGATGAGTGTAGAGAAGGCTTGAATTTCTGATCGCCCATTGGATGTTGAGCTGAGAAATTAATTATTTAATTTCTGGCCTGATTCTTTTTAGTCAAACATGTCTCAGTATTAGAAATGAGGGAGGAGGGAAAAAAATGGACAATGTTAATGAATGTTAGTTTAATTTTGCAGAAAAAGTGCAATGGGTAGAAAAAGGATTTTGGGGAGTGTTTTTTACATATTCATCATCATAGATTTTAGAAATCTGACATACAGGGTTTCAGCCTTCTTCAACCTGGGTGTCCTCCACATTTCAAGCCCCAGAACTCCCCAGCCAGTAAATCCTTTGCAGAAAATACAGTCAGGACCAGAAATAGTGGAACAAGAATAAGTGTTTTGGCATTTGGCCTCTGTATACCGCCACATTGAAGTTGAAAGGAAACACACCCAGATGGGAGTGGTCAGGACTTTCAGCTATAATTCAAGGGGTTTGACAAAAATGGGGCACTAACCATTCAGGAAGTACAGCCAGTGGCATACCCCCCCCCCATTGTTGGTGGCGCATAAGTAATGGAACAATTGGCTGACAAGCAGCTGCATGGCCAGGTGTGGCCTGTTTCCTGGGTACCCCATGACCAATCAAGCAGATAAAAGGCCTGGAGGTGGTTCTGAGTGTTACATTTGCATTTGGTAACTGTTCACTGGAACTCTCAACATGAGGTCCAAAGAGGTGTCCGTCCGAGTGGAGGAGGCCATCATTAGGCTGAGAAAACAAACCTATCAGATAGCAAAAACATTGGGAGTGGCCAATACAAGAGTTTGGAACATCCTGAAAAAGAAGGAATTAACTGGCAAGCTCAGCAACAGCAAAAAGCCTGGAAGACCATGGAAGACAACTAAAAGTGGATGACCGCAGAATTCTGCTCATGGTGAAGAGGAACCCTTTCACAACATCTAGCCGGGTCAAGAAAGCTCTTGAGGAGGTAGGCATGCCATTGTCAACATCTACAGTCAAGAGACGGCTTTATGAATGTCAGTACAGAGGCTTCATAACAAGGCGCAAACCACTGGTAATGCTCAAGAACAGAAAGGCCAGATTAGACTTTGCCAGCAAACACCTAAAAAAGGCTGCCCAGTTCTGGAATAAGATTCTTTGGACTGATGAAACCAAGATTAACTTGCACCAGAATGATGGGAAGAGAAAAGTATGGAGAAGGAAAGGAACAGCTCATGATCCAAAGCATTCCGCATCATCTGTCAAAGATAGTGGAGGCAGTGTTATGGCATGGGCGTGTATGGCTGCCAATGGAACCGGGTCACTGGCGTTTATTGATGACTGGATTACTGATAAAAGCAGCAGGATGAATTCTGAAGTGTATAGGGGTATACTTTCTGCTCATATTCAGCCAAATGCTGCCAAACTGATAGGATGCTGCTTCATATTGCAGATGGATAATGACTCAAAACATACAGTAAATGCTACCCAAGAGTTTCTCAAGACAAAGAAGTGGGATGTTCTTCAATGGCTAAGTCAGTCACCTGATCTCAACCCAATAGAGCATGCTTTTCACTTACTGAAGACAAGACTGAAGGCAGAAGCACCCACAAACAAGCAGCAGCTGAAGGCAGCTGCAGTAAAGGCCTGTCAAAGCATCTTGAGGGAGGAAACTCAGCATTTGGTCATGTCCATGGGTTCCAGACTTCAGGCAGTCATTGACTGCAAAGGATTTTCATCCAGGTATTAAAGGCGATCCTTATGTTTGTAATGATGTTGGTTTGTTCCATTACTTATGAGCCACCAACAATGGGGATATGTGTATGCCACTGGCTGTACTTCCTGAATGGTTAGTGCCCCACTTTTGTCCAACCCCTTGAATTACAGCTGAAAGTCCTGACTTTGCTCTCATCTGGGTGTGTTTCCTTTCAACTTCAATGTGGTGGTATATAGAGGCCAAATGCCAAAACAGTTATCCTTGTTCCAATATTTCTGGTCCTGACTGTATCTGGGAGTCATGGTCAATGTTTCTGGGAGGCCCCAGTAAGCTGCTGCAGGTCCTAAAAAAAAGATAGGAGGACTCGGATTTTAATTAGAAATTGTGGCTTCTCAAATATGAAGAAAGTGATATGAGAGCAGAAGTAAAGAGGGTTCATATTTTCTTAACAACTCCAGAAATTAAGTGCAAGGAGCATCAGATTGTGGCTAGGATGAATCACAAATATCAAAGAAACCATTAAAATGTAGCATATATTAGGGACATTTGTGGCAGTGGCAGAAGCACTGTAAAATTTCACATGTGAAGACTGTTCTGAGTTGTAGCTGACCATGATGGATAAGAGCTGTAGGAAGATTGAGTTGAGGAGAAAAGGCATTGTGGTTTTGAGCATAGGATCTTCAGGTTTATTAACAACCCCTGGTGTGATCTTGTTTGCTTGGAGGTGCCTGCTTGTTAGTCTTTGATGGCTGGTGGGTGACATCAGCGCCAAGATGCTGACATTTTTGTTGCATCCCCCTTAGTGGTGGAGATGTGAGAGAAAAAATCATACAGTGGAAAATGTTTCAATTCTAAAAATGGATTGTGTAAGACCCATTAATAGAAGTGAATATGTGTAGCTCAGGGTTGAACTGTGGAGTCCTTGGGGTTCTCTGAGCTTGGCTGTTTTCTTGCAAATGTTTCACTACCCGGCTAGGTAACATCTTCAGTGCTAACAAGTTACCTAGCCAGGTAATGAAATGTTTGCAAGAAAACAGCCAAGCTCAGAGAACCCCAAGGACTCTACCCATTAATAGCTTTTGACAAGGAAAAAAAATGGACGTCAGGGTTGCTGTGAACGTGGGAGCAAGGTAATGTAAAGCTCTCTTCCGAACACATGGGAGATGTTTCCATTTCTCTCACTCCTCTCTGAGGGCTTCTTTGAAATGTTTCCAAAAAATCCCTTCAAGTAAAGAGAGGAAAATTATTTGGAGCAGTGAAGTGGCATTTTAGCTATGCAGATGAACAATCCTGATTTTGCTGAGTTTGGAGGACACCAAAGAATTCAAGGTTTGTTCATTTCAGTAACACAATTCATCTATCAGGTGATAATGCTTTTTTTCCCTAGTAGATCACATTACATATGATCACTTTGCAGAAGGACATCCAACAACCAGGATCACACCAAGGGCGAGGAGAAACCAATCTCCAAATGGCTTCAAATTTAAACATTTGCAAAGCTTTTAAGCTGTAAACAATTCAAATTCTATTTAATTCTCTCTTCGTTTCTCTCTCTCGCTCTTTTTTGGTGCCATATTTTTGTGCACACCTGTTTTCATATCACATTTTATTATAGTTAGGAGCTGCAAACACTTGAAATGGTTCAAAAGCCTCTGGATTTTTGAGAGGGCCAAACCATAATGCAAAATCTTGCTTTCTAAAACAGTGTTTAGACTCACCCCCACGAGGACAAATTATAATTCATGGCTACAGAATAGTGATATCTTTGGGGAATATAATGGAAATTGGGCAGAGGGAATGAATGGAATAACTTGGAATAGGTCATGGCTGGCTGGCTGGCTATTGAAATCGTTTATTGCAGATACTGTGTTTCTTTTGATTACCAATATGTGAAGGCTTCATTTTTTTTCCCTTTTGGGAGATGTCCCATGTTTACAACCAAACCCCCAGAAGGCAAGAAAGTGGGTCAGTGGGTGTGAGTACTGAGGATACACATGCTTAAGAATTAAGTGCAGAACAGAAATAAAGGAACATTAATTGAATTTCAATTTGCAAAATTGCGAAGTAGACACATTAAAAGTGATACTAAGGGAATAGTGGAGTACCCAAAGCTAACCCCTTTACAATAAAGTGAATATACGAATTAGACCACACAAAACCTACTAACAATATATATGTATATACTAGTAAAACTCTTGTGTGAATTTGTCTGTTTGTAACCTTCAATTGGGCAAAATGTAATAGGGCAACAATTTTTGAAGCAATTTAGCTCATATGGGCTAACTTACAGAATGCTGGGACCTGTGGGTAGGAAATCTGGCAAAGTTGTGGCTGCTTCAGCGCCACTGTGCTTCCGCCATCAGCCAAGGACACACGATCCTCATTTCCATTGCTCCCTGACGTCTTCTCACAAGTCAGTCGGGAAGCCAGCAGGAAGTCTAAACTCTGTTGGGACTGCCAACACTCCATGCCACCTTCCCACAAGGAAAGTCTATTTGTGGGAAGCTTACAGGGAGAAAGTCAATGGGGAAGCAGGCAGGGAAGGTCGCAAGTCTCCCCCACCTGTGCATCCTCATTTGCACACCTTCCTCGACCTACAATGGACCCTCACATACCCTCCCTGACCATTGCTGCAATTCTTGGGCAATCCATTGCATCCTGCCATGCCCTCCCTGGCCCATGCCCCACCTCTTGTACACCACCATGCGCCCTCACCGCACCCCCTTGCAGCCTTGCGCACGATCTCTGACCCACAGTGCATCTCTCACACACGGTCCCCGATCTGTGCTGATGCTCGCCGCATCTCTCACACCCCCCTCTGCACCCCCCTCACCACCTCTTGCACCCTCTGTGACCCATTCTGCACCTCACACACCCAAAGAAAGAAAGAAAAGGGAAGGAAAGGAAAGGGGGGGGGGGAATGAACAGGAAGGAAAGGGAGGAAGAGAGGAAAAAAGATTTCCAATCCTCTGCCAGCTTCCAACAGGGAAAGTTAATGGGGAAGCTGGCAGGAAGTCAGAAGTCGCTCACACTCCCACTGTTTTTTTGCATTCTGTTTCTCTGTTTAGGTAAGGAAATATCTCTGAAACGATGTCCCAACGGGTCATGGGTTGTCTAGTAACTTGATAAAATCAAGGAGAATTCAACAACAGACAACATAAAAGCCAGAGCAGCTGGTCCCCAGGGCCAGGCCAGAAGCCACAAG
This sequence comes from Python bivittatus, assembly GCF_059951505.1. NCBI lineage: Eukaryota > Metazoa > Chordata > Lepidosauria > Squamata > Pythonidae > Python > Python bivittatus. The sequence continues at coordinate 1,563,640 of NW_028277105.1, forward strand.
CCCCCCATCACAGGAAGACTCCATTTCCTCAGAATAAAAGTTTTAAGCTCAGATTTAAAGAAAAAAGACCTCTTACCTGAAGAGTAAAGGGGAGCCGATTGCAAAGATGTTGGACTAGAGCTTGAAAGGTATAGCTTTGAATTTGCTGTTGGAGCAGCAGGAACAACTGAATGGGTAGATTTTGTGGAGTGTATCCTGTGTAAGAAGAGGCAATCTGGTATAGTGGTTAAAGCACCAGGCTAGAAACCATGAAACAGCAGAAAGCCAGCTGGGTGACTTTGGGCCAGTCACTCCCTCTCAGCCCTAGGAAGCAGGCAGTGGCAAACCACTTCCGAAAAGCCTTGCCAAGAAAACTCTGGAGACCAGGCAGTTGCCAGGCATCAAGGCTGACTCAAAGGTAGCAGAAACAAGCATCCAGTGTAAGGGTCAAGGGCACTGGGTGGAAAGCCACGAGTTCTAGTTCAGTGTTAGGTTAGGAAGGAAGGTAGCTTCCAGGAGCAGTGGAATATTGAGATTTCAGCTAAGAGGCAAAAAGTATGTGTATGTACAATACTTAGGTAGGTAGGCAATGGGAATTAAAATGAGAAAAGGGGCCTCTTTCTCAGCCAGGGAGCTGCACAGCAAGTGCTTTCTATGCCCTCTTGGGTTCCTGAATGAAAAGGGAATAAAGAAAAGATATTTTGGGGTTATTTGAATTCAGATTCCTCCATGGAACTGAGCTGAAATGGCCTCTTCTAACTCTACTTGGGCCAACAGCACCATCCACACCACATTTGCTCTGCATCGAAAATGGCAGTGTAGGGGGCCCCTCTGCAGAGGTTAGCCTGCTGATCAATCATCCGTATCCTTTTGCAGGATATTCTGCTTTTCCCTTTTGTTTTCGCTTGACAAATCCTCAACATTCCTTGGTTCCTGCGTCTAGTAAGTTTCCATGGAATGTTTCTCCCTCGCTTTGACCTAATGGGCAAGTGAATGTACAGAAGCACATGGCATTGAGCCTTTAACAGATATAGAATTTCCTCTCAGGAACAAAGCTGGCTTGACGGGAAGCTTCGAAGCAGCCCTGACCAGCATGAGTGAAGCTGGTTCTCCTGGACCCTCTGGCCTGTTGGTGCTCCCAGGTCCTAAATCCTTGGAAATCAGGAATACAGTTTTAGCATGGAGAGAGGTTTTGGTCTCCACTGAGAGCCAACCCCTGCGAAAGCGCAGGAATCCTTAGATCAGCTTTTGATCTGCAAACTAGGGCTCTCCAAGTGTTTTGCCCAGGCTGCCTGGGAATGATCACAGCTGAAATCTTCTGAGAATTGGGAAGGCTGCCCATAGCAATTCTGCCCTCTAGAGCCATTTAGGCTCTGCAGTGATACGGATAGGAAGACAATTCCTCCTATCCAGATGTGGTTTGGCAGCAATGTTGGTGGGCGCTTCCAGGTTTGGTCGCGTGGTTCATTCTTCTATTAACAGGAGGACACTGGCAATCATTTAGGGACTGCACACCCCAACAAGCGCTTTGGGAACTTTTAGGGCCCAGCACCTGGCTAGTCTTGAAGAGCTAAGTAGGGTCAAGCTTCACTCTTCAGGTTTCGTTCAGTTGTAAAGGACCGTTTTGAGGCGCTATCCTGCACCCCCAAGACGAATCTCTGGCTGGAACAGGCTCCGCCGATCCCTCAGAGACGGGCACTTTGTCTCTTTGCACACCGTTTCCCCCCCAGGACGCCCCCTGGGTTTGGTTCTCGCTTCTGGCAAACGAAGCTCTTTCCTCATCTGCAGTGGGGATGAGAGCACCCTTGGGAGACCTGAAGCAACAGGTTAGGGATAGATCGTCAAGGAGAAAATCGATGGATCGATGTGGTCGCTAGGAGTCGAACATGACTCGATGGCACATAATCAATCAAAACATCTTGCAAGCGCCTTCGGGTAGAGACCCGACGAGTGTGTTTTGCAGCCGTATGCCGCTAGGTGGCGCTGTGTAAATAAGCACGACCGGCGCCTACAAAGCTGTCGATGCAGCAGCGGCGTCTGTGGTCGCTGAGTCCTGACCTGCAACGGGAGGGGAGCGGCCGAGCTGAAGGGAGTTAAAGCAATAGAGGATGGGTTGCTAGAGGGGACGTGGGAGGAGAGGAGAAGGGCAGAGGAACTTCCTCTTCCGGCTTCTCCATGGGAGGGTAGTGGGGTGCGGGGCCCTCTCCTGTTCTTCCCAGGTCGAAGCAGCAGCTGGCAGGTGAGTGAAGGAGAGGTCGGAGGAGAGGCCGGGAGCAAGCGGGGCTGCGTTGTCTCCTCCACGGTGCAGAATCTGATGAGCAGCTATGCTGAAAAACGTCGGCTGCTCCATTTTCCTTCCCTCCCCAAATCTTATTCCTCGGGTGCTGCAGGCTTTAGAACTGGTGCAAGGAATTTTCTGGTGGTTGGGAGATTTAAAGAGTCTCCTTCACGTTAGGATTGACTCCTTGTGATTTTATGGACATGATTGTTTGGTAACAATATGGGACTGATCTGCCACTGCTGTCTTCTCAGATTTTTATTTTTTACTTCCAAGCCCAGCAAGGAAATATGGGATTTCCTTGTAGTCTCCCATCCATGTTTAAGAAGGTTCAACTCTGCTTAACCCAGCACTTGTTATTTTTAATAGCCATTGTGGACCATTTGGGATCTTCAGTTGGATAGGTAGTTCTTGCTTACCCCTTGTTCAGTGACTGTTTGAAGTTACGAAGGCACTGAAAAAGGAGACTTACAACCGGTCCTCGAAGTCATGGGTGGTGCAGCCCTTTGGGTGCTGGCAACCGGTGCTCATTTACGATGCTTGCAGTGTCCGACAGTCACGTGATCCCAATTTGCGACATTCAGAACCATCATAAGACAAGCAAAGCCAATGGGGAAGGCAGCTGGAAGTTGTAAGTCCCGATCACGTGACACTGAGCTTAACAACAATAGGTGGAACTGATGTTGCAAGTTGGCAGAATCACATGACACTGTTTAATTACCACACTGCTTAGTGATGGAGTTGCCGGTCAGAATTGTGGTCAGTAAGTGAGGACTACCTGCATTGTGATGTCACCAGAGTGGTTGTGGACAGCATTTTCTGCCATTTTCTTATTTGGAGCTGAGGAATTTAATGGGAAAAACCAGTGCTTTAAATCTTGTAGAGGCTTTGGGCACCATTAAATCTGTTATAGGCCCCAACCCTCTAAAATTAGACTCAAAAGATTTGACCATATCTACTTCTGAGACATTTTGGAGGGTTAAATACAGATGGATTTTCTACACACATACATTTGTAGGTGTGTATATCTGTATCTCTCTCTGTGTGAATATATGTGTATGTTTAGAATCTATCCCCAGCATTTCATGATATATTTGAGGATAACTGTTTGCAGTGCTAAGAATTTGTGATTGACCCAAGTGAATAAGTGAAGTTGATAATTGAGTGTATATGTGAACTTGGATCTCACTAATCTTCTGTGTGTCAAATGAATCATAATGAATGTTAGAGGTTAATCTAGGATTTTGGTATGTTTGCTTTTTCATTGTAACATATGCTGTTTTTTCTTACTGTTTTCACATGTTGTGCAGCCATTTTGTAGACAAAAATTAAACTAAGATTTTTATCTTATAGGCAAAGAGGATGCCAAGGAGAACATTCTGGACAACTGAGAATCACAAGCTGCATTAAAAAGGAACATAAATCAAGTCAGCAATGTAAATATTTTCCACTTCCTCCAGAAAAACACAAAACTCTTCTCTTTCTACAGCAGGTGACAGACAAGGGAGAGAAAAACAGGAAGAGAGTTTTAAGCTGGAAAAAATTGAGTATATGGAAGTCACGGAAACATTACATGAAAACGTCAAGGGGGATAATTTCCAAATTCAGAAAAAAGAAGGAAATATCTGGAAGTCAGTGAAGAAGCAGTCAGGTGCATAGCCACGTACGGCAGAGAGTAATGCAAACCTCAACCTGTGAGGAAGGAAACATTAACTTGAATCAAACCACCATCCAACAAGGGATCAGAAATATTTTTGACCTCCTTGAGAATCCAAGATTATCAGCAGTGGAAAAGCTTGACAGATGTGTATATTGTGGGAAAAGCACAGATTGCAGATCACAGCTGAGTATTCATGATAGAATCCACACCGGAGAAAAGCCGTACAAATGCTCAGAGTGTGGGAAGGTCTTCCGCTATAGCTCCCAACTTTTTATGCATAAAAAGACCCACACTGGAGAGAAGCCCTACCAGTGCTCTCAATGTGGCAAAAGCTTTAGGAGGCATGCCACCCTCGTGATACACAAGAGGACTCACACTGGGGAGAAACCGTATGAGTGTCCAGATTGTGGGAAAAGTTTCACTCACAACTCCAACCTGGTGATACACCAAAGGACTCACATACAAGAGAAACCATATGAGTGTCCAGATTGTGGGAAAAGTTTTAGTCGGAATTCCGATCTGCTGATACATCAGAGGACTCACACAGGAGAGAAACCGTACGAGTGTCAGGATTGTGGGAAAAGTTTCAGGCAGAATTCCCACCTAGTGATACACCAGAGGATTCACACAGTAGAGAAACCATATGAATGTCCAGATTGTGGGAAAACTTTTATTCGGAATTCTGACCTGATCATACACCAGAGGACTCACACAGGAGAGAAACCATATGAGTGCCAGGATTGTGGGAAAAGTTTCATTCGGAATTCTGTCCTGGTGATACACCAGAGGACTCACACAGTTGTAAAACCATTCAAGTGTCTGGGCTGTGGGAAAAGTTTCATTCGGAATTCCGACCTCGTGGTACACCAGAGGACTCACACAGGAGAGAAACCATATGAGTGTCTGGATTGTGGGAAAAGTTTCATTCGGAATTCCAACCTGGTGATACACCAGAGGATACACACAGGGGAGAAACCGTATGAGTGTGTGGATTGTGGAAAAAGTTTCAGTCGGAATTCCGACCTGGTGATACACCAGAGGACGCATACCGGGGAGAAGCCATATGAGTGTCTGTATTGTGGGAAAAGTTTCAGTCAGAATTCCTACCTGGTGATACACCAGAGGACTCACACTGGAGAGAAACCGTATGAATGTCTAGATTGTGGGAAAAGTTTCAGTTGGAAGTCCTGCCTGGTGATACACCAAAGGACTCACACCGGAGAGAAACCGTATGAGTGTCCAGATTGTGGAAAAGGTTTCACTAATAGGTCTAGCCTTATAAATCATGTAGGTTTACACACAGGAGAGAAACCATTCAAATGCCCAGACTGCGGACGCTGCTTCACGCAATATTCCTCCCTTACCGCACATAAGAAAATCCACATGAAGCAGAAGATGATGTGTGTAGAAAACTCTTGAATTTCATTACTGATCTCCCATTGGATGTGAAGCTGAGAAATTAACTATTTAATTTCTGGCCTGATTCTTTTTAGTAAAACGTATCTCAGTATCAGACATGAGGGAGGAGAGAAAAAATAGAAAATGTTAATTTGATGGATAAGTATACGCATCTGGTTGTCAGCAGAGGCTAACTGGATACTTACTTTTGCAGAAATGATGCAGTTACTTCAAAAAGGCTTTTGGGGAGTGTTTTTTGCATATTGATAATCATAGATCTTAGAAATGCAACATGCAGAGTTTCAGCCTTTTTCAACCTGGGTGTCCTCCAGATTTTGAGCCCCAGAACTCCCCAGCCAGCATAACCTTTGTGGAAAATATCTGGGAGTCATAGCGAATGTTTCTGGGAGGCTCCAATAAGTTGCTGCAGGTCCTTAAACATACATTAAAGAAAAGATAGAAGCACTTTTGCTTCAGTTAGAGATTGTGGTTCCTCAAATATGAAGAAAGTGATATGAGAGGACAGGTAAAGAGGGTTCAAAGTTCATCTTTTCCTAACACCTCCAGAAATTAAGTGCAAGGAGTATCAGATTGTGGCAAGGATGAATCACAAATATCACAGAAACTATTAAAATGGAGAACATATTAGGGACATTTGTGGCAGTGACAATTGTAAAATTTCACATCTGAAGACTGTTCTGAGTTGCAATTGAACAGGATGGATAAGACCTGTAGATAGAATATTGAGTTGAGGAGAAAAGGCATTGTGGTTTTGAGCATAGGATCTTCAGGTTTATTAACAACCCCTGCTGTGATCTTGTTTGCTTGGAGGTGCCTGCTAGTTAGTGTTTGATGGCTGGTGGGTGACAGCAGTGCCAAGATGCTGAGATTTTTGTTGCATCCTCCTTGGCGGTGGAGATGTGAGAGAAAAAATTGTACAGTGGAAAATGTTTCAATTGTAAAAATGGATTGCGTAAGACCCATTAATATGTATGAAACTGTATGAGTGTCCAGACTGTGGGAAAAATTTCATTTGGAATTCCGAACTGGTGGGACACCAGAGGACTCACATAGGAGAGAAACCATATGAGTGTCCGGATTGTGGGAAAAGTTTCAGTACTAGTTCTGGCCTTATAAATCATGCAGGTTTACACTGGCCGTTTGAAGGGTAGAAACCATTCAAACAGCCAGGCCACAGAGAGTGCTTCACCCAAAATTCCTCCCTTATCGCACACAACAAAATCCCATTGGAAATCCAGCTGAGAAATTAACTTTAGTTTCTGGCCTGATTCTTTTTAGTGAAACATGTCTCAGTACGAGGGAGGAAAGAAAAAAATGGAGAATGTTACTTAATGGAGCTTAACATAACATCTATTAATAGCTTTTGACAAGGAAAAAAATTGGCAGTGTCAGGTTTGCTGTCAACGTGTGGGCAAGGCAATGTAAAGCTCTCTTCCCAACACACGGGAGACGTTTCCATCTCTTTCACTCCTCTCTCAGGACTTCCTTTGAAATGTTTCCAAAAAATCCCTTCTAGTAAAGGGAGGAAAATTATTTGGAGCAGCCAAGTGGCATTTTAGGTATGCCGATGAACAATCCTGGTTTTACTGAGTTTAGAGGACACCAAAGAATTCAAGGTTTGTTCATTTCAGTAACACAATTCGGAGATCAGATGATAATCCTTTTTTTTCCTAGTAGATCACATTGCATATGATCACTTTCCAGAAGGACACCCAACAACCAGGATCACACCAAGGGCGAGGAGGAACCAAGAGGCTCTCTTGGCCTGATCCTCAATCTCCAAATGGGTTCAGATTTAAACGTTTGCCAGGTTTTTGAACTGTAAACTTTTCAAATTCTATTTAGTTCTCTCTTCCTTTCTGTCTCTCACTCGTTTTTGGTGCCAGATTTTTGTGCACACCTCTTTTCATGTCACATTTTATTATGGTTAGGAGCTGCAAACACTTGAAATGGTTGAACAGCCTCTGGATCTTTGAAAGGGCCAAACCATTATGTAAAATCTCGCATTCTAAAACAATGTTTAGAGCCCACCCCAGTGAGGACCAATTATACTTCGTGGCTATGGAATAGTGATGTCTTTGGGGAAAAACATGGAATGGAATGGAATGACTTGGAAGAGTTCATGGCTGGCTGTCTACTGCAATTGTTTATAGCAGGGAGTGTGTTTCTTTTGATTACCAATCTGTGAAGGCTTCATTTTTTTTTCCTATTGGGAGATGTCTCATTGGTAAAACCAAACCCACAGAAGGCAAGAAAGTGCGGCAGCGGGTATGAGTCTTAGGATACTAATAACAATAATTTATCTCAGACTTAAGAATTAAGTGCAGAACAGAAAGAAAGGAACATTAATTGAATTTGAAGTTACAAAAATACAAAGGAGACACCTTAAAACTGACACTAAGGGACCCAACAACCCGTTTGCAATAAAAAAAAAGATAAATTAGATTCCACAAAACCTATTACCAATATATAACTAATAAAATCAAGGAAAATTCAACAACAGAGAATCCCTTTCTGCCTCCCTCAGACCGGTATCATCTGGCTTTTCCCATCTAACCTGAGGTACTTTCAACACGCTTCCAATTTACCTCACAAAATTCACACCCGCATAATCCACCCTTTCCTGAATGCCTGCCATCACTACCAGTGCTCTCATTGTGGCAAAATTGTTCTCAAGCACACCACCCTGGTGAATTACAAGAGGACTCGCGCTAGGGAGAAACTTTCTGAATGTCCTGAGTGTGGGAAAAGCTTCAGTACTAGTTCGAATGTTACCAGCCATATGAAGTTGCACGTGGGAGAGAAAGGGTGCGAGTGTCAGGATTGGGAAACGTTTCAGTCGGAATTCCCACCTGGTGATACCCCAGAGGAGTCAAACTAGGGAGAAACCATATGAATGTTTGGAGTGCGGGAAAAGTTTCAGTCAGAATTCCTGTGGAGAAACCGTATGAATGTCCAGATTGTGGGAAAGATTTCACAACTAGCTCTAATTTAATAAGTCATGTAAGTTTGCACACGGGGGGGGGGGGAGCCATTCAGATGCCCAAACTGTTCAGTCACAACGTCAGAGTTCAGTTAGAACTCTGCTCAAGGAGACACATGCAGGGGAAAAAACCGTCAGGGTGCTGAGTGCAAGAAAAGCTTGATCGTCCTCCTGTGATCTTAGAAAACTTCCAAGAGTCTGCCCTGGAGAGCAAGGCAAAGGATGACGTGGCCATTCCTCAGAAAGCTAGCAGGCAAAGCTGATAACAAGACCTGGCAGTGGCTAAGAGCAGGAAAGTTGAAGAAAGAGACAAAGGGACTAATTCTGGCTGCACAAGACCAAGCCTTAAGAACAAACACTGCAAGACGATTGCACAGAGTGACTACAAACAGTGGCACGCCAAAGTAGTTACAATGGTGCATTGGAATATCTGCAAGAAATATGATTTGCCTGCAAGCAAGAACTGGTGGGACCACAAAACTGACAAAGTAATAGAAAATGAAAAAGCTAAAGTGCTCTGGGACTTTAGAATTCAAACACTGCCCTGGAGAGAAACCATTGTTTGCTTCTGGCTGGCCAGATTATTTTCAGCGAAAGAGGCAACCTTATTAGATCTAGGAGACTTAACTAGAAGAAATACTCTGGAGACAAAAGGATTTGCTTGCAAAAATCAGTGGATCAGTAGATGATAAACCTATGAGGGCCAAACAGGATTTCAAGAAGAGCTCTGTGAAAGGAAAGTGAGAATATGAAAATAACAGTGCAAAATGGAAATATTCCAAAGGTATCAAAACCATTCTTATTATATCAAATTTGATGTACTATACAAATATATAGAGACGGAAAAAGTCATAGGTGAGCTCTAATTGCAGCCAAAGTTTTAATTAGGATTGTCGCTAATTAAGCATAACAGAAACTGTTTGGGAGGAGATACGACATAGCCAGAGAGCTGGGAGGGATCTCTGCATCCTCTAGTCTAACCCTTTCCAGGGCAGGAAGTCCACTGCTCCAGCATTTGTGTTCAAAAGGTGGGCTGAGCTTCACTTGCAACACATTGTTCCCGGAGTGTAATTGAGGAACGCTGAGTTACTGAAAACGGCACACAAGATTGTAGGGATTATAGAATGTACTGTGAACGTGATTTGAAGTGAGTGCAAACAAAGCAAGTGTTGGACTGGAGCCATAGAAATGCAAGACATGGGTAACAAAAGTGTACAGGTAGTCCTCACTTAACAAGCATTCATTCAGCGACCGTTCAGAGTGAAGATGGTGCTGAACGAGGAGACTCATGGCCGTTCCTCATACTTGCGGCTGTGACAGTGTCCTTGCAGTCACATGATTGTGATTTGGATGCTTGGCAACCAGCGCATGTTTATGACGGTTGCGGCCAGCTTCTGAGAAGCAAAATCAGTGGAAGCTAGCAGGAAACCATGGGTGATTTGCTTAACAATCACATCTTAAGTCAACGCAGTCACGTGATGTTTTGCTTTAGAAGTGCATCATTTTTAGCGACAGGGTTTCTGGTCCCCATTGTGGTTAGAAATGGCCTTTGCTGGTAGCTGTTAACCACTCCAAGATAATACTGTAAGGTTCGCCCAGCCTGGATTCCACAATTTCCAATGAGACTCCATACCGAGGTTTTTTCCAAAGAAAGTTCAGCTTTTATTGTTGGCCAAGAGAAAAGCAGGGTGGACCACTCTCTGTCCGGCTGGCAGAGAAAAGACAGAGAACAGCCACACCCAGAACTGTTTACAACAGCTTTTATACATTTTTTGTCATCAGGAAGCATCTAGGAGGAGGGTCACACATGCACACACCCGTGTGCCTGCCTTCTAGGGTTGTCAAAACATTAGCTTAAGCAGTATAAACCAATAGTCAAGTTTCTAGCCCTCACTTGCTACCGGGGGTTTTCATAAAAGGCTTTGCAATCTAGCTTGCCCCAAATCGTGCAAAGGATCTGGTTGCATAGTGTGGTTAGAAGCAAGAGCAGGTGCAAAAGTTCATGCATGCTCAGGAAATGCGTACAAGCAAAACATTTGGCCTTTAGCTTAACCATATCTTTCCATTTCCTTTTGTACCTCTGCAAAATGTTAAAAATGTCCCTTTACAATCAGCAGAAGCTTGAGATACAGAAGCAAAATAAGCAGTTAGTCCAACCATTCCTTACATTCCTCCCTTTTAATTTGACCATAGGATGCTTCCTATGGCGTTTATATCGGGAACACATCCCTTAGGGATGGGTTTTAGGAACAATACTCCTGCGGGATGTTTATCTAACAGTTGGCCTGTTGGAGACGCCATAACAGTCAGGTCAGAAATGGCAGGTGGAACCATTCTTTGCACCAGGGGAATTACACAGGGAATGAAAATCAGTCCTGCAAACGCACACATCAGTACAAATAGCATTTTTCTTACCCAAGCAGAACCTAGAAGTCAGGAGAACCACATCAGGTATAGGAGGATAAAAAAATCAGGAGGTATAGAAGGAATTTCAAAGGTCAGAACACCAGGCATAGATACACTGTGGGACCATAAACATTTGGCTGTTTGCATCATTATGGAAACATTTGTTTCTACCTTGGTTGACAGTAAACATTTACAAATCATTAAAAAGGCAAGATACAACAAAAGGAATACAAAATATCGTGAAAAGGAACATCACAAGGCAGTTTCAGTTTTTCCTGGTGGTAAAACAGCAAACTATAAAACATGATACAATAATACAACTATTATCCATACTGCAGGCATTAAACATTTTCTGATGTAATAGGTTTCTCTTATACATTTTTGAGCCTCCCTCATAACAGTCAATTAAAATACTGAAAGTCAATCAGCAGATATGGGTTGTCCTTGCAGAGTCGTCGTAACAGAAACCGCAAAGCTATGGCTGGCTCTACGGCGAAGGGTCTGAGGAGAGCAGAGGTTTCTAGCACTTACTTCTCCTTCTGCAGCTGTTTCCTTAACAATTGTAGAAAAAGACTTGTATTCTTCTCTGCTTTGGCAACTTCCTTTGTGGGCTTCTTAGTCTCCTCGTCTGGGGTCATACTTTCTTACAGTGCAAGGCGTGCACCCAGGAATCTGGATCTTGACACTTCACAGCAGTGTTTGTAGTCAGCAAGATTTGGAACAGTCCCTTTCAACAAGGAGCTAAGCAATTTTTCTTTGAAATACTTTTATCAAAATTCAATCGCCCACATCCAAGGAATAACACAGATGCAAAGGTTCTTTAGGCGAGGCAGCTGGAACTCGTGAATGGCAGTTCTTGAGGGTAAGAATAAGAGCTTGAATATGATATTGGGCACTGTCAAACAGCAGTTAATTTGGGGAAGCATAAAGTGGGTCATCTTCAGGAGGGTCCTCAATGGGTTCTGCAATAGCAGGCAATCTATGCAGTGGGCACTTTCTCGGGGCCCACCTTCTGCAGTAAAACATCTAGGGGACAGCCTTTTGTTTTGTAACAAACAGTTCAAAACCTTTACTCTGATCAGGCAGGGCAAGAGCAGCAGCTTTTATCAAAGAGTCCTTAAGAGTCTTCCAGGTTCTGAAATGTTCTCCTGTCCAATCAAATGTTGAATCTTTATGGATAAGTGGGTATAATGGCTTGGCAATCAATGAATACATTGGAATCCACAGTCTGGAATATCCTGTGATTCCCAAGAAGGTCCTAATTTGTCATTGGTTGCATGGAATAGGCAGCGATGAGATGTCTTGAATCCTACTTGGGTGGAGTAATCTCCTGCTTTTTCTAGAACGTATCCCAGGTATTGGACTTTTGGTTGGACCCACTGTACTTTCTTCTGGGACACTGTATATCCTCTATGGGCCAAATGGTTTAGGAGTCGAATGGAGGTTTCAGTTAACTCCTTTTCAGTCTCTGCTGCCAGAAGCAGGTCTTCAGGTTGGCAAAAAGGGCAGCAGCAAAAACTGTTGGACTATTTTTATAGCCTTGGGGAAGTCTGGTCCACATGAGTTGACATTTGTGGCCGGACTCAGGGTCTTCCCATTCAAAGGCAAAATCTGCTTGACTCTCAACAGCCAAGGGGATGCAAAAGAAGGCATCCTTCAAATCAATTACTGCGTACCACTGCTGGCGATGGGAAAGGGTAGTCAGCAGGGTATAGGGCTTGGCCACAACAGGACAAAGAGTCTGGATGCCAACATTTATTTCTCGGAGATTCTGGACCCTTCTCCAAGAACCATCAGGCTTGGCTACAGGGAAAATTGGTATTGACCATGGCGACTGGACAATCCTTAAAATGCCATGTTCCAAAAACAGTTCAATAAATGGCTTTATTCCCAATCGTGCCTCCCTTTTAATTGGAAACTGTCGTACAGACACTGGACTGGCATCTGGTAACAACTTAGGCATATGAGGAACAGCAAACTTCACAAACCCAGGTATTTTCTGGTACCAAATGTCTGGGTTCACTCCTTTAAGGGAAAGGTTTAATTATTGCTGTCTCAAGAAAACATAAAAAGACTCTATCTGGTGGGATTTCCAGGCTAACTCCCTCTGGGGTATATTGGAGTGAAGCTCCCAATTTTTCCAAGGAGGTCACGTCCCAAAAGAATTTACGGGACATTGAGGCAAAACTAAAAAGGAGTATTCCAAAGAGGGACCTCTCGTGTTGGATACTCAAACACTCCGGGGTGCTTTTTCAGATTTTCCAAAAACTCCCACGATGGGGGTAGATTGAGATTTTAAACGGGACATCGTGGGCCAGTCAAAAACAGTGTATGTTGCTCTGGTGTCCACCAGAAAGGAATAAAACTTTCCCTTGGCTTGGAGCTCCATTTGGCCTTTAGCTTAACCGCATCTTTCCATTTCCTTTTGTACCTCTCCAAAATGTTAAAAATGTCCCTTTACAGTCAGCAGAAGCTTGAGGTACAGAAGCAAAATAAGCAGTTAGTCCAACCATTCCTTACAATACGAATGGTTGCATTGCCCCTGCCTGGGTGCTACGATGGTCCAGTAATGTTTCTAAAGATACGCTGTTTCATGAGAACCGTTAATTATGTTGTGATAGCCCCTCAAATTGCACAGTTCTAGGTTATTTCATTAAATGTCAGTACACCTAGGATCCATGTAGGCGTGTGTGTGTGTATATAAAGTATTATTACGTAGTTCCTTGGATGTACAAAAATTAGTATTTAGTAGGTTTCAATACCTTCTTTTTAATTAAAAGACAAATAACGTACCGCAGCGGATGCTTTTTAAAGACCTTGTCTTAAATATTTGTAGAAGTTTCTTCCCCCCAGAAAAGCCTAAGAGATGATTGTAATTTGTTTGACTAAAATATTTAAGTACTCTGCAGTGTGGTCTCATCTCCAGATCAAACGTTTCACTTCATTTGTTTTGTACTTGCTTGTCCTCCAGATTTCTTGAACTTTCTGTGGCTTATTATCTGGAAGAATTTGATTGGTACATAATGCTATTTTTCAATCATCACTAACATTTTAGTAAAAAAAGAGAGAGAACGATAAATCCTACTTGCTCGTTACTGACCGGCAATTGGAAATTGAGTCTTCCTGGTGGAAGTCAAACACTGTGCTTACAAAATGACACCATCCCGGCTCTGAGCTTTATATGATGTGCCAGTGCCTGGGAGAAAAAGATCTTTATTTGCCTTTCGAAGAGATAAAGGGTGTTGCTGTGATATATGCAAAGATAAAAGAATTTCAGATCAAGGGACAGGCCTGGGAGCACTGATAATTCCATGCAGTCGGGAAAGAGACATTGGTATGTGCACGATAGCTGGGTTGGTTGGTCTCCAAAGAGGCTTAAGTGGTTGGAATAAAATCTTGCGTGGAGCGTTTCTGTTTAGAATTCTATCCAGCCAATCTTGCTGCTCCTTGTTATTCCATTACATTCTCCCCTTCCCAGTTTTCAGGATTCCTCCGAATTCCGAGTCTGTCCTCAGGCACTGAATAGCCCTGAGTCTCTCCTCCGCTTTTATAGCTTTCACTTTCCGTAAAAATTTCTTTTAGTATTTTAACGGGTTTGTAAATCTTGGGGCACTTCAGAGCCTACTAATTCCACTCTTACATATGGTTGATGCTATTTTGACCCGGCTTTTTAAAGGGGAGGGCAGAGGTCCATTTTCCCCAGGCCCCATATGTGGAGGGGACCGTCAGAAGCATAGATCAGTGTTTGGATCAATTTTTTTAATGCAAAAATATTCAGTAACACTTTAATTCCAAGGCTTTTCCCTGCAGATGCTCCCAATTATTGAGGTACCGAGTTGAAAAGAAAGAATAAAAAATTCTTAGCCTGCGATGAAGTGGAAAAAAAAGGATGAACATTTGAATTAACATTTTGCTCCCTTGGCTCTCCAGTTTCAAAAGGGTCTTGGAGTTTGGCTCCCTCAGATGGAATTGTGTAGCAGGCAGTAAAAAACCTGGTCTGTTGGTCCTCTCTCATTCCCGTGGATCCCATCTGGACCACGGAGCCCTTGAGGATCTGGGTACTGCTTGACAACTGTGCATTGACAAAAACTCCCTGTTCCTCTGCACAGAGCTGAGGAATGTGGACGGGAAATTTTGGTCTGGGTTTCTCTGAGGCACGGACTTCAAACCACGATCAGTTTCCAAGAAGAGTTTTATCTCGAGCGCGACTCGATGGCATGTAATCAATGAAAAAAACATCTTGCAAGCGCCTTCGGGTAGAGACCGGACGAGTGTGTTTTGCAGCCGTATGCCGCTAGGTGGCGCTGTGTAAATAAGCACGACCGGCGCCTACAAAGCTGTCGATGCAGCAGCGGCGTCTGTGGTCGCTGAGTCCTGACCTGCAACGGGAGGGGAGCGGCCGAGCTGAAGGGAGTTAAAGCAATAGAGGATGGGTTGCTAGAGGGGACGTGGGAGGAGAGGAGAAGGGCAGAGGAACTTCCTCTTCCGGCTTCTCCATGGGAGGGTAGTGGGGTGCGGGGCCCTCTCCTGTTCTTCCCAGGTCGAAGCAGCAGCTGGCAGGTGAGTGAAGGAGAGGTCGGAGGAGAGGCCGGGAGCAAGCGGGGCTGCGTTGTCTCCTCCACGGTGCAGAATCTGATGAGCAGCTATGCTGAAAAACGTCGGCTGCTCCATTTTCCTTCCCTCCCCAAATCTTATTCCTCGGGTGCTGCAGGCTTTAGAACTGGTGCAAGGAATTTTCTGGTGGTTGGGAGATTTAGAGTCTCCTTCACGTTAGGATTGACTCCTTGTGATTTTATGGACATGTTGTTGGTTTGGCAACAATATGGGACTGTTCTGCCACCGCTGTCCTCTCAGGTTTTTTTTTCCCTTCCAAGTCCAGGAAACATTCAGGGGATTTCCTAGTGGTCTCCCATCCATGTATTAACCAGGTTGAATTCTGCTTAACCCAGCATTTTTTTTAACGTCTACTGAGGACCATTTGGGATGTTCAGTTTTATAGGTAGTCCTTGCTTACCCCTTCGGTGACCTTTCAAAGTTACGAAGGCGCAGAAAAAGGGGACCTACCAACGGCCCTCGAAGTGTCCCCCACTCACGCGATCGCCATTTGCAACCTTCACAGCTGGCTTCTGGCAAACAAGCTCAATGGGGTAGCAGGCAGCAAGTTGCAAGTCCTAGTTATGTGATGTTGCGCTTAATGATCCACGGTGATCCACTTAACAATTTCAGCTGGAAACGATGTTGTAAGTTGGTGCAGTCACGTGACATCATGCTTAATGACCACACTGCTTAACGACAGATTTGCCAGTTCCAATTGTGGTTGGCAAATGAGGACTCCCTGTATTGTGATGTCACCGGAGTGGGTGTAAACAGTATTTTCTTCCCTTTCTCATTTGGAGCTGCGGAACTTAATGGGAAAAACCAGTGCTTTAAATCTCGCAGAGGCTTTGGGCACCATGAAATCTGTTAAAGCCCCCACCCCTCTAGAATTTGACCCAAAAGTTTGACCATACCCACTTCTGAGACATTTTGGAGGCTGAAATAGAAATACGTTTTCTCCATACTTACATTTGTAGCTGTGTATATCTGTATTTCTCTCTGCATGCATATGTGTGTATGTGTAGAATCTATCGCCAGCACCTCCAGCTGCATTTGATGATGGCCCTTTGCAGTACTAAGGATTTGTGATTGACCCAAGTCAACAAGTGGGTTTCATGGCTGAGTGGGTATTTGGACTTGGATCTCACTAGTCTTCTGTGTTCCAAATGATCATAATGAATGTTGAAGGTTAATCTAGCATTTGGGCATATTTGCCTTTTCACTGTAATCTATGCTTTTTTTCCCTTGTTGTTTTCACATGTTGTGCAGCCATTTTATCAACAATAATTAAACTAAGATTTTTATGGAATCTTCTAGAGAAAGAGGATGCCAAGGAGAACATTCTGGACAACTGAGAATCACAAGCAGCATTAAAAAGGAAAGTTAATGAAGCCAACAGTCAAAATCTTTTCCACTTCCTCCAGAGAGCCACAAAACTCTTCTCCTTCCCTAAGAGGTGATAGACAAGGGACAGAAAAACAGGAAGAGAATTTTAAACTGGAAAAAATTGAGTATATG
This sequence comes from Python bivittatus, assembly GCF_059951505.1. Lineage (NCBI taxonomy): Eukaryota > Metazoa > Chordata > Lepidosauria > Squamata > Pythonidae > Python > Python bivittatus. Next base: position 1,580,479 of record NW_028277105.1, read on the forward strand.
GAGCTCAATGAAACATTACATGAAAACTGTCAAGGGGGATAATTTCCAAATTCCGAAAAAGAAGGAAATATCTGGAAGTCAATGGAACGAAGAGGTCACATGGATAGCCACGTAGGGCAGATAGAAATGCAAGCCTCATGCTATGAGGAAGGAAACATTAGCTTGAATCAAAGCACCATCCAACAAGGGATCAGAAATATTTTTGACCTCCTTGAGAATCCAAGAATATCAGTGGTGGAAAAGCCCCATAGCTATGCATATTGTGGGAAAAGCACAGATTGCAGATCACGGCTGGTTATGCATGAGAGGATCCACACCGGAGAAAAGCTATATGAATGCGCCGAGTGTGGGAAGGTCTTTCGATACAGCTCCCAACTTTTTGAGCATAAAAGGACCCACACCGGAGAGAAGCCGTACCAGTGCTGTCAATGTGGCAAAAGCTTTAGCAAGCACGTCACCCTGGTGAATCACAAGAGGACTCACACCGGAGAGAAACCGTATGAGTGTCCGGTTTGTGGGAAAAGTTTCAGGCACAATTCTAACCTGGTGAGACATCGGAGGACTCACACAGGAGAGAAACCGTATGAATGTCCGGATTGTGGGAAAAATTTCAGGGAGAATTCTTACCTGGTGATACACCAGAGTACTCACACAGGAGAGAAACTGTATGAGTGTCCGGAATGTGGGAAAAATTTCAGTGCGAAGTCCAACCTGGTGAAACACCAAAGGATTCACACCGGAGAGAAACCGTATGAGTGTCCAGTTTGTGGGAAAAGTTTCAGTCAGAATTCCCACCTGGTGATACACCAGGGGACTCACACTGGAGAGAAACCGTATGAGTGTCTGGTTTGTGGGAAAAGTTTCAGTCGGAATTCCCACCTGGTGATACACCAGGGGACTCACACTGGAGAGAAACCGTATGAGTGTCCGGATTGTGGGAAAAGTTTCAGTCAGAATTCCAGCCTGGTGATACACCAGAGTACTCACACAGGAGAGAAACCGTATGAGTGTCCGGATTGTGGGAAAGGTTTCAGTCAGAATTCCAGCCTGGTGATACACCAAAGGACTCACACTGGGGAGAAACCGTATGAGTGTCCGGAATGTGGGAAAAATTTCAGTTCGAGGTCCAGCCTGGTGAAACACCAAAGGACTCACACTGGAGAGAAACCGTATGAGTGTCCGGATTGTGGGAAAAAATTCAGGGAGAATTCTGACCTGGTGATACACCAAAGGACTCACACTGGGGAGAAACCGTATGAGTGTCCGGAATGTGGGAAAAATTTCAGTTCGAAGTCCAAACTGGTGAAACACCAAAGGACTCACACTGGAGAGAAACCGTATGAGTGTCCAGTTTGTGGGAAAAGTTTCAGTCAGAATTCCTACCTGGTGTTACACCAGAGGACTCACACTGGAGAGAAACCGTATGAATGTCTAGATTGTGGGAAAAGTTTCAGTTGGAAGTTCTGCCTGGTGAAACACCAAAGGACTCACACCGGAGAGAAACCGTATGAGAGTCCGGATTGTGGGAAAGATTTCAGTACTAGGTCTAGCCTTATAAATCATGTAGGTTTACACACAGGGGAGAAACCATTCAAATGCCCAGACTGCGGACGCTGCTTCACGCAATATTTCCGCCTTACCGCACACAAGAAAAACGCATGAGGCAGAAGATGATGTGTGTAGAAAATCTTGAATTTCATTACTGATCTCCCATTGGATGTGAAGCTGAGAAGTTAACTATTTAATTTCTGGGCTGATTCTTTTAGTAAAACGTATCTCAGTATCAGACATGGGGAGGAGAGAAAAAATAGAAAATGTTAATTTGATGAAGGTTAAGTATACGCATCTGGCTGTCAGCAGAGGTTAACTGGATACGTACTTTTGCAGAAATGGTGCAGTTACTTCAAAAAGGCTTTTGGGAAGTGTTTTTGCATATTGATAATCATAAATCTTAGAAATGCAACATGCAGAGTTTCAGCCTTCTTCAACTTCGGTGTCCTCCAGATTTTGAGCCCCAGAACTCCCCAGCCAGCATAACCTTTGTAGAAAATATCTGGGAGTCATAGCGAGCGTTTCTGGGAGGCTCCAATAAGTTGCTGCAGGTCCTTAAAAATACATTAAAGAAAAGATAGGAGCACTTTTGCTTCAGTTAGAGATTGTGGTTCCTCAGATATGAAGAAAGTGATATGAGAGGACAGGTAAAGAGGGTTCAAAGTTCATCTTTTCCTAACACCTCCAGAAATTAAGTGCAAGGAGTATCAGATTGTGGCAAGGATGAATCACAAATATCACAGAAACTCTTAAAATGGAGAACATATTAGGGACATTTGTGGCAGTGACAACTGTAAAATTTCACATCTGAAGACTGTTCTGAGTTGCAATTGAACAGGATGGATAAGACCTGTAGATAGAATATTGAGTTGAGGAGAAAAGGCATTGTGGTTTTGAGCATAGGATCTTCAGGCTTATTAACAACCCCTGCTGTGATCTTGTTTGCTTGGAGGTGCCTGCTAGTTAGTGTTTGATGGCTGGTGGGTGACAGCAGTGCCAAGATGCTGAGATTTTTGTTGCATCCTCCTTGGCGGTGGAGATGTGAGAGAAAAAATTGTACAGTGGAAAATGTTTCAATTGTAAAAATGGATTGCGTAAGACCCATTAATATGTATGAAACTGTATGAGTGTCCAGACTGTGGGAAAAATTTCATTTGGAATTCCGAACTGGTGGGACACCAGAGGACTCACATAGGAGAGAAACCATATGAGTGTCCGGATTGTGGGAAAAGTTTCAGTACTAGTTCTGGCCTTATAAATCATGCAGGTTTACACTGGCCGTTTGAAGGGTAGAAACCATTCAAACAGCCAGGCCACAGAGAGTGCTTCACCCAAAATTCCTCCCTTATCGCACACAACAAAATCCCATTGGAAATCCAGCTGAGAAATTAACTTTAGTTTCTGGCCTGATTCTTTTTAGTGAAACATGTCTCAGTATTACAAACGAGGGAGGAAAGAAAAAAATGGAGAATGTTACTTAATGGAGCTTAACATAACATGTATTAATAGCTTTTGACAAGGAAAAGAAATGGGCAGTGCCAGGTTTGCTGTCAACATGGGGGCAAGGCAATGTAAAGCTCTCTTCCCAACACACGGGAGACGTTTCCATCTCTTTCACTCCTCTCTCAGGACTTCCTTTGAAATGTTTCCAAAAAATCCCTTCAAGTAAAGGGAGGAAAATTATTTGGAGCAGCCAAGTGGCATTTTAGCTATGCCGATGAACAATCCTGATTTTACTGAGTTTAGAGGACACCAAAGAATTCAAGGTTTGTTCATTTCAGTAACACAATTCGGAGATCAGATGATAATCCTTTTTTTTCCTAGTAGATCACATTGCATATGATCACTTTCCAGAAGGACACCCAACAACCAGGATCACACCAAGGGCGAGGAGGAACCAAGAGGCTCTCTTGGCCTGATCCTCAATCTCCAAATGGGTTCAGATTTAAACATTTGCCAGGTTTTTGAACTGTAAACTTTTCAAATTCTATTTAGTTCTCTCTTCCTTTCTGTCTCTCACTCGTTTTTGGTGCCAGATTTTTGTGCACACCTCTTTTCATGTCACATTTTATTATGGTTAGGAGCTGCAAACACTTGAAATGGTTGAACAGCCTCTGGATCTTTGAGAGGGCCAAACCATTATGTAAAATCTCGCATTCTAAAACAATGTTTAGAGCCCACCCCAGTGAGGACCAATTATACTTCGTGGCTATGGAATAGTGATGTCTTTGGGGAAAAACATGGAATGGAATGGAATGGAATGGAATGGAATGGAATGGAATGGAATGGAATGACTTGGAAGAGTTCATGGCTGGCTGTCTACTGCAATTGTTTATAGCAGGGAGTGTGTTTCTTTTGATTACCAATCTGTGAAGGCTTCATTTTCTTTTCCTATTGGGAGATGTCTCATTGGTAAAACCAAACCCACAGAAGGCAAGAAAGTGCGGCAGCGGGTATGAGTCTTAGGATACTAATAACAATAATTTATCTCAGACTTAAGAATTAAGTGCAGAACAGAAAGAAAGGAACATTAATTGAATTTGAAGTTACAAAAATACAAAGGAGACACCTTAAAACTGACACTAAGGGAACAGTGGAATACCCAACAACCCGTTTGCAATTAAAAAAGATAAATTAGACTCCACAAAACCTATTACCAATATATAACTAATAAAATCAAGGAAAATTCAACAACAGAGAATCCCTTTCTGCCTCCCTCAGACCGGTATCATCTGGCTTTTCCCATCTAACCTGAGGTACTTTCAACACGCTTCCAATTTACCTCACAAAATTCACACCCGCATAATCCACCCTTTCCTGAATGCCTGCCATCACTACCAGTGCTCTCATTGTGGCAAAATTGTTCTCAAGCACACCACCCTGGTGAATTACAAGAGGACTCGCGCTAGGGAGAAACTTTCTGAATGTCCTGAGTGTGGGAAAAGCTTCAGTACTAGTTCGAATGTTACCAGCCATATGAAGTTGCACGTGGGAGAGAAAGGGTGCGAGTGTCCGGATTGTGGGAAACGTTTCAGTCGGAATTCCCACCTGGTGATACCCCAGAGGAGTCAAACTAGGGAGAAACCATATGAATGTTTGGAGTGCGGGAAAAGTTTCAGTCAGAATTCCTGTGGAGAAACCGTATGAATGTCCAGATTGTGGGAAAGATTTCACAACTAGCTCTAATTTAATAAGTCATGTAAGTTTGCACACGGGGGGGGGGGAGCCATTCAGATGCCCAAACTGTTCAGTCACAACGTCAGAGTTCAGTTAGAACTCTGCTCAAGGAGACACATGCAGGGGAAAAAACCGTCAGGGTGCTGAGTGCAAGAAAAGCTTGATCGTCCTCCTGTGATCTTAGAAAACTTCCAAGAGTCTGCCCTGGAGAGCAAGGCAAAGGATGACGTGGCCATTCCTCAGAAAGCTAGCAGGCAAAGCTGATAACAAGACCTGGCAGTGGCTAAGAGCAGGAAAGTTGAAGAAAGAGACAAAGGGACTAATTCTGGCTGCACAAGACCAAGCCTTAAGAACAAACACTGCAAGACGATTGCACAGAGTGACTACAAACAATGGCATGCCAAAGTAGCTACAATGGTGCATTGGAATATCTGCAAGAAATATGATTTGCCTGCAAGCAAGAACTGGTGGGACCACAAAACTGACAAAGTAATAGAAAATGAAAAAGCTAAAGTGCTCTGGGACTTTAGAATTCAAACACTGCCCTGGAGAGAAACCATTGTTTGCTTCTGGCTGGCCAGATTATTTTCAGCCAAAGAGGCAACCTTATTAGACCTAGGAGACTTAACTAGAAGAAATACTCTGGAGACAAAAGGATTTGCTTCCAAAAATCAGTGGATCAGTAGGTGATGAACCTATGAGGGCCAAACAGGATTTCAGGAAGAGCTCTGTGAAAGGAAAGTGAGAATATGAAAATAACAGTGCAAAATGGAAATATTCCAAAGGTATCAAAACCATTCTTATTATATCAAATTTGATGTACTATACAAATATATAGAGACGGAAAAAGTCATAGGTGAGCTCTAGTTGCAGCCAAAGCTTTAATTAGGGTTGTCGCTAATTAAGCATAACAGAAACTGTTTGGGAGGAGATACGACATAGTCAGTCAGAGAGCTGGGAGGGATCTCTGCATCCTCTAGTCTAACCCTTTCCAGGGCAGGAAGTCCACTGCTCCAGCATTTGTGTTCAAAAGGTGGGCTGAGCTTCACTTGCAACACACTGTTCCCGGAGTGTGAATGAGGAACGCTGAGTTACTGAAAACGGCACGCAAGATTGTAGGGATTATAGAGAGTACTGTGAACGTGATTTGAAGTGAGTGCAAACAAAGCAAGTGTTGGACTGGAGCCATAGAAATGCAAGACATGGGTAACAAAAGTGTACAGGTAGTCCTCACTTAACAAGCATTCATTCAGCGACCGTTCAGAGTTAAGATGGTGGTGAATGAGGAGACTCATGGCCGTTCCTCGTAGTTGCGGCTGTCACAGTGTCCTTGCAGTCACATGATTGTGACTTGGGTGCTTGGCAACCAGCGCATGTTTATGACGGTTGCGGCCAGCTTCTGAGAAGCAAAATCAGTGGAAGCTAGCAGGAAACCATGGGTGATTTGCTTAACAATCACATCTTAAGTCAACGCAGTCACGTGATGTTTTGCTTTAGAACTGCATCATTTTTAGCGACGGGGTTTCTGGTCCCCATTGTGGTTAGTAATGGCCTTTGCTGGTAGCTGTTAACCACTCCAAGATAATACTGTAAGGTTCGCCAGCCTGGATTCCACAATTTCCAATGAGACTCCATACCGAGGTTTTTCCAAAGAAAGTTCAGCTTTTATTGTTGGCCAAGAGAAAAGCAGGGTGGACCACTCTCTGTCCGGCTGGCAGAGAAAAGACAGAGAACAGCCACACCCAGAACTGTTTACAACAGCTTTTATACCTTTTTTGTCATCAGGAAGCATCTAGGAGGAGGGTCACACATGCACACACCCGTGTGCCTGCCTTCTAGGGTTGTCAAAACATTAGCTTAAGCAGTATAAACCAATAGTCAAGTTTCTAGCCCTCACTTGCTACCGGGGTTTTTCATAAAAGGCTTTGCAATCTAGCTTGCCCCAAATCGTGCAAAGGATCTGGTTGCATAGTGTGGTTAGAAGCAAGAGCAGGTGCAAAAGTTCATGCATGCTCAGGAAATGCGTACAAGCAAAACATTTGGCCTTTAGCTTAACCATATCTTTCCATTTCCTTTTGTACCTCTGCAAAATGTTAAAAATGTCCCTTTACAATCAGCAGAAGCTTGAGATACAGAAGCAAAATAAGCAGTTAGTCCAACCATTCCTTACATTCCTCCCTTTTAATTTGACCATAGGATGCTTCCTATGGCGTTTATATCAGGGGAACACATCCCTTAGGGATGGGTTTTAGGAACAATACTCCTGCGGGATGTTTATCTAACAGTTGGCCTGTTGGAGACGCCATAACAGTCAGGTCAGAAATGGCAGGTGGAACCATTCTTTGCACCAGGGGAATTACACAGGGAATGAAAATCAGTCCTGCAAACGCACACATCAGTACAAATAGCATTTTTCTTACCCAAGCAGAACCTAGAAGTCAGGAGAACCACATCAGGTATAGGAGGATAAAAAAATCAGGAGGTATAGAAGGAATTTCAAAGGTCAGAACACCAGGCATAGATACACTGTGGGACCATAAACATTTGGCTGTTTGCATCATTATGGAAACATTTGTTTCTACCTTGGTTGACAGTAAACATTTACAAATCATTAAAAAGGCAAGATACAACAAAAGGAATACAAAATATCGTGAAAAGGAACATCACAAGGCAGTTTCAGTTTTTCCTGGTGGTAAAACAGCAAACTATAAAACATGATACAATAATACAACTATTATCCATACTGCAGGCATTAAACATTTTCTGATGTAATAGGTTTCTCTTATACATTTTTGAGCCTCCCTCATAACAGTCAATTAAAATACTGAAAGTCAATCAGCAGATATGGGTTGTCCTTGCAGAGTCGTCGTAACAGAAACCGCAAAGCTATGGCTGGCTCTACGGCGAAGGGTCTGAGGAGAGCAGAGGTTTCTAGCACTTACTTCTCCTTCTGCAGCTGTTTCCTTAACAATTGTAGAAAAGACTTGTATTCTTCTCTGCTTTGGCAACTTCCTTTGTGGGCTTCTTAGTCTCCTCGTCTGGGGTCATACTTTCTTACAGTGCAAGGCGTGCACCCAGGAATCTGGATCTTGACACTTCACAGCAGTGTTTGTAGTCAGCAAGATTTGGAACAGTCCCTTTCAACAAGGAGCTAAGCAATTTTTCTTTGAAATACTTTTATCAAAATTCAATCGCCCACATCCAAGGAATAACACAGATGCAAAGGTTCTTTAGGCGAGGCAGCTGGAACTCGTGAATGGCAGTTCTTGAGGGTAAGAATAAGAGCTTGAATATGATATTGGGCACTGTCAAACAGCAGTTAATTTGGGGAAGCATAAAGTGGGTCATCTTCAGGAGGGTCCTCAATGGGTTCTGCAATAGCAGGCAATCTATGCAGTGGGCACTTTCTCGGGGCCCACCTTCTGCAGTAAAACATCTAGGGGACAGCCTTTTTGTTTTGTAACAAACAGTTCAAAACCTTTACTCTGATCAGGCAGGGCAAGAGCAGCAGTTTTTATCAAAGAGTCCTTAAGAGACTTCCAGGTTCTGAAATGTTCTCCTGTCCAATCAAATGTTGAATCTTTATGGATAAGTGGGTATAATGGCTTGGCAATCAATGAATACATTGGAATCCACAGTCTGGAATATCCTGTGATTCCCAAGAAGGTCCTAATTTGTCATTGGTTGCATGGAATAGGCAGCGATGAGATGTCTTGAATCCTACTTGGGTGGAGTAATCTCCTGCTTTTTTCTAGAACGTATCCCAGGTATTGGGACTTTTGGTTGGACCCACTGTACTTTCTTCTGGGACACTGTATATCCTCTATGGGCCAAATGGTTTAGGAGTCGAATGGAGGTTTCAGTTAACTCCTTTTCAGTCTCTGCTGCCAGAAGCAGGTCTTCAGGTTGGCAAAAAGGGCAGCAGCAAAAACTGTTGGACTATTTTTATAGCCTTGGGGAAGTCTGGTCCACATGAGTTGACATTTGTGGCCGGACTCGGGGTCTTCCCATTCAAAGGCAAAATCTGCTTGACTCTCAACAGCCAAGGGGATGCAAAAGAAGGCATCCTTCAAATCAATTACTGCGTACCACTGCTGGCGATGGGAAAGGGTAGTCAGCAGGGTATAGGGCTTGGCCACAACAGGACAAAGAGTCTGGATGCCAACATTTATTTCTTGGAGATTCTGGACCCTTCTCCAAGAACCATCAGGCTTGGCTACAGGGAAAATTGGTATTGACCATGGCGACTGGACAATCCTTAAAATGCCATGTTCCAAAAACAGTTCAATAAATGGCTTTATTCCCAATCGTGCCTCCCTTTTAATTGGAAACTGTCGTACAGACACTGGACTGGCATCTGGTAACAACTTAGGCATATGAGGAACAGCAAACTTCACAAACCCAGGTATTTTCTGGTACCAAATGTCTGGGTTCACTCCTTTAAGGGAAAGGTTTAATTATTGCTGTCTCAAGAAAACATAAAAAGACTCTATCTGGTGGGATTTCCAGGCTAACTCCCTCTGGGGTATATTGGAGTGAAGCTCCCAATTTTTCCAAGGAGGTCACGTCCCAAAAGAATTTACGGGACATTGAGGCAAAACTAAAAAGGAGTATTCCAAAGAGGGACCTCTCGTGCTGGATACTCAAACACTCCGGGGTGCTTTTTCAGATTTTCCAAAAACTCCCACGATGGGGGTAGATTGAGATTTTAAACGGGACATCGTGGGCCAGTCAAAACAGTGTATGTTGCTCTGGTGTCCACCAGAAAGGAATAAAACTTTCCCTTGGCTTTGAGCTCCATTTGGCCTTTAGCTTTTAACCGTATCTTTCCATTTCCTTTTGTACCTCTCCAAAATGTTAAAAATGTCCTTTTACACACAGCAGAAGCTTTGAGGTACAGAAGCAAAATAAGCAGTTAGTCCAACCATTCCTTGCCAGCCAATACGAATGGTTGCATTGCCCCTGCCTGGGTGCTACGATGGTCCAGTAACGTTTCTAAAGATACGCTGTTTCATGAGAACCATTATGTTGTGATAGCCCCTCAAATTGCACAGTTTGTTGTAGGTTATTTCATTAAATGTGGGTACACCTAGGTTCCATGTAGGCATGTGTGTGTGTATAAAGTATTATTACGTGGTTCCTTGCATGTACAAAAATGAGTATTTAGTAGGTTTCAGTACCTTCTTTTTAATTAAAATATAAATAATGTACCGCAGCGGATGCTTTTTAAAGACCTTGTCTTAAATATTTGTAGAAGTTTCTTCCCCCCAGAAAAGCCTAAGAGATGACTGTAATTTGTTTGACTAAAACATTTAAGTACTCTGCAGTGTGGTCTCATCTCCAGATCAAACGTTTCAATTCATTTGTTTTGTATTTGGTTGTCCTCCAGATTTCTTGAACTTTCTGTGGCTTATCATCTGGGAGAATTTGATTGGTATATAATGCTATTTTTTCAATCATCACTAACATTTTAGTAAAAAAAGAGAGAGAACGATAAATCCTACTTGCCCGTTATTGACCGGCAATTGGAGATTGAGTCTTCCTGGTAGAAGTCAAACACTGCCTACCAAATGACACCATCCCGGCTCTGAGCTTTCTATGATGTGCCAGTGCCTGGGAGAAAAAGATCTCTATTTGCCTTTCGAAGAGATAAAGGGTGTTGCTGTGATATATGCAAAGATAAAAGAATTTCAGATCAAGGGACAGGCCTGGGAGCACTGATAATTCCATGCAGTCGGGAAAGAGACATTGGTATGTGCACGATAGCTGGGTTGGTTGGTCTCCAAAGAGGCTTAAGTGGTTGGAATAAAATCTTGCATGGAGCATTTCTGTTTAGAATTCTATCCAGCCAAACATGCTGCTTCTGGTTATTCCATTACATTCTCCCCTTCCCAATTTTCGGGATTCCTCTGAATTCCCTGTCTGTCCTCAGAAAAAAAAGAAAAAAAAATCCTGGCATACAATGAAGTGACAAAAAAGGATGAAAATTTGAATGAACATTTTGCCCCCTTGGCACTCCAGTTTCAAAAAGGGTGTTGCAGTTTGGCTCCCTCAGATGGAATTGTGTAGCAGGCAGTAAAAAACTTGGTCTGTTGGTCCACTCTCATTCCCGTGGATCCCATCTGGACCATGGAGCCGTTGAGGATCTGGGTACTGCTTGCCAACTGTACATTGTCAAAAACTCCCTGTTACTCTGCACAGAGATGAGGAATGTGGAAGGGAAATTTTGGTCTGGGTTTCTCTGAGGCACGGACTTCAAACCATGATCAATTTCCAAGAAGAGTTTT